>NC_062284.1:39307085-39610115 GCF_902655055.1 Lutra lutra
TTGTTGCTTCCCATCCTCATCAACACTTGGTCTTGTCAGTTTTTTGGATTTTAACCATTCTGATGTGTGTGTGGTGGTATCTTGTTGTTCTAGTTTGAAATTCCCTAATGACATATGATGCTGAAAATTGTTTCATATGCTCATTTGCTGTCTATGTATCTTCTCTGCTGAGGTGTCTTAGATCTTTTGCCCATTGTTTGAGTTGTTTTCTTGCTGTTGAATTTTGAGAGTTGTTTGTATATTTTGGATACAAGTCCTTCATCAGATATGTGTTTTGTAAATATTTTCTCCCAGTTTATGGCTTGTCTTTTCATTCCCTTTCATAGTGTCTTAGCAAATAAAAAAAAGTTCTTCATTTTCATGGATCATGCTTTTGTTGTATCTAAAAACTCAATGCCAAACTCAAGGCCATCAACATTTTCTCCTATGTTATCTTTTAGGAGTTCCCTGGTCAGTTTTGAGTTAATTTTCGTGAAGGTGTAAAGTCAGTGTCCAGATTCATTTTTTGCATGTGAATATCTAGTCTTTCCAGTATCAGTTGTCAAAAAGACTACTCTTTGTCCATCATTGCCTTTGCTCCTTTGTCAAAGATCAGTTGACTATATTTATGTGCATTTATTTTTGGTCTCTCTGCTCTATTCCATTAATCTATTTGTCTATTCTTTTGCCAACACACTGTCTTGATTACTATAGCCTCACAGAAATCCCTGAAGTTGGGTACCATAGGTCCTACAACTTTCTTCTTCTCCTTCAATACCATTGGGTCTTTCACTTCTCTCTATAAACCTTAGAATTAATTTGTTGAAATTGACAAAATACCTTATCATGATTTTGATTGGGACTGCATGAATCTACAAATCAAAGCGGAAAGAACTGACATCTTAATAATATTGAGTATTCCAATCCATGGAATATCTTTCCATTTACTTAGATCTCTTTTGATTAATTTCATCAAGAGTTTTCCTTATTGGGGCGCCTGGGTGGCTCAGTGGGTTAAAGCCTCTGCCTTCAGCTCAGGTCATGATCCCAGGGTCCTGGGATCGAGCCCCACATCGGGCTCTCTGCTCGGCAGGGAGCCCGCTTCCTCCTCTCTCTCTCTGCCTGCCTCGCTGCCTACCTGTGATCTCTGTCAAATTAAAAAAAAAAAAATCTAAAAAAAAAAGAGAGTTTTCCTTATAAAAATCTTATACATATTTTGTTAGACTTATGCCTATGTAGTTCTCTTTTTTGTGGTAATGTAAAGGTATTGTGTTTTGTATTTCAAATTCCAATTGTTCATTGCTGGGATATAGAAAAGCAAATGACTTTTTTTTTTACATTAACCTTATATCTTGCAATCATTTATTAGTTCCAGAAGGGTTTTTTATGGTTCTGGGTTTTGTTTTTGGTAAATTCTTAGGGATTTTCTACCTAGACAATCATGTCATCTCTGAACAAAGACAGTTTTATTTCTTCCTTCCCACTTTCTTTCCTTTTCTGGGATAACTGTATTAGCCAGGACTTCCAGCACAATGTTGAAAAGGAGTGGCAAAAGGGAGTTTCTTGTTCCCAATCACAGACAGAGAGCATCTAATTTCTCATTAGGCATGATGTTAGCTATAGGTTTTATGTAGATGTTAATCCCTGAGTTGAGGAAATTCCTCTTATTTTTAGCTTGTTGAGAGTTTTCACCATGAATGGGTGTTAGGTTTTGTCAAATGCTAATTCTAAATGTATAGATACTATCATAAGATTTTTTTCATTAACCTGTTGATGTGACAAATTGTATTAAATGATTTTTGAATTTTGAACCAGTCTTGTTTACCTGGAATAAATCTACATTGTTGTGGTGTATATATTATTGGATTTTATGTGCCAATATTCTTTAGGGTTTTTGCATTTAGGATAATAAGAGGTACTGGTCTGTAATTTTTCTTTCCTGTAAATGTCTTTATCTGGTTTTGGTACTAGAGTAATGCTGGCCATTATAAAATGAGTTGGGAAGTGTTCCTTTTGCTTCCATTTTCTGTTAAGAAGATTGCAGAGAATTGGTATGTTAGTCATCAATGAAACCATCTGGAACAGTGCTCTTTTTTTTGTAAGTTATTAATTACTAATTCAATTTCTTAAATTTATATGGGCCCATCTAGGGTTAGCCAATAGGTGTTTCCATCCTCAGCTTCCACCAACAACCATTCCTTTTTGGTGTGTCATTTAGGTCAACCTCCCAAGAAGAGCTTCTGATTAGTTCCAGCACCTTTTTTTCAAGTGCCCCCAGATGTAAATTAAATGACTGTCCCTGGGTCCAAATACAGGAAACCAGGAAGAAGGTCATGTAGTATAGTCTGAGACCATTAAAGGGCCAAGTCCTTGATCGGGATAATTTCTTTTTAAAAGGACTGTGGAGCAGCAGGCAAAAAGTGATGAGTATCTCAGAGGAGTGGATGCCAATTTAACAGGTGTTGAGATTTTAAGAATCTCTGTATTTTTTAAATGTCTTTGGTATTGCTATCGGAGTAATGATGGTTTCAAAGAGTAAAATGGAAAGTATTCTCTTCCCTTCAATTTCTTGGGAGAGTCTCTGTAGAAGTAGCACTATATTGTCCTTAAATATTTGGAAGAATTCAGCTGTAAATGTATCTGGGCTTCGAGTTTTCTTTGTGAGAAGGGTTTTGTTTTTTTTTTTTTTTAACCTATAAATTCAATTTCTTTAATAAATATAGCTATTGAAGTTATCTATTTCTCCTTGTGTGAGTTTTGGTAGAATGCCCCTCTCAAGAAATTGGCTCATTAGTTATCAAATTTGTGGGCATACAGTTGCTCACAATATTCCTTTATTATCCTTTTAATGTCCATGATGGTCCCTCTTTCATTTCTGATATTAGTAATTTATGTCTTCTCTCTTTCTCTTTGTTAGACAGGCTAGATATTTATCAATTTTATTGACCTTTTCAAAGAACCAGCCCATGGTTTCATTGATTTTCCCTAATGTTTTCCTGTTTTCAATTCCACTGATCTTTGGTATAATTTTTTATTATTTTTCTTCTGCTTGCTTTATATTTACATTACTTTTCTTTTTCTAGTTTCCTAAGGTAGAAGCTTAGACTATTTCTTATTTTCTATATATACATAACACAATGCTATAAATTTTCCACTAAATAGTGTTTTCATTGCATCCCACAAATTTGATTAGTTTTATTTTCATTTCATTTCTCTTGGGACTTATTCTTTGATGCATGTGTTATTTAGAAATGTGTTATTTAATCTCCAAATATTTGGGGATTTTCCAGTGATCTTCTGTTATTAATTTATGGTTTAATTCTATTGTGGGCTGAGAGTATTTTTTATATGATTTCCACTCTTTTAAATTTGTTAAAGTATGTCTTATGGCCTAGACATGGTCTATCTTTGTGAATGCACCATTTGCACTTGAGAAGAATGCATATTCTGCTGCTGTTTGATGGAGGTTTACTTTGCTGTTCTAAGAGCTGATATTACCATTTACTTTTATAGAAAAGCCAGGTTTTGCATTTTCCTTTTGCCCCCAATTCATTTTAAGATCAGTGTTCTTTCAATTAATCAATGTATTAAAATTAATATATGCACTAATAGTTTTGATCTCATGTTGTAATAATATTTCATGTTATACCATGTAATAAAGCAAGAAAAAGAAATGAAAGGCAAAAAAGGTTGAAAAAGTAGTATTGTCTTGTTTTTCAGACATGACTGACTGTATAGGAATTCCTAAGAAATCTACCAAAAAAAAAAAAAAAAAAAACAACTGAAGGTATAATTTAGCAAAGTATCAGGATACAAGATCAATATATTATCAATAAATCATTGAAAAATGAAATTTAAATGCATATATTTAAACACATACATTAGTTTGTGCAAGATCTTGTTGCTTTGTGACAGAAGATCCCTCTAGAGTATATAGTTTACTTTAATGCCAGAAGTGGAAACACTGGGCAGCAACTATTAACATTTTAAATTATGTGAATTTAAAAAAAATAATCTAAGAAAAAAAAATAATAATCTAAGAAAGAGTCTAAAGAAGAGTTATGGTTCTTGGGTGCAATGTAACCATGTCACAAAATTGAAGGACCTGCAAAACTCTCTCCCTTCCAACCTCCTCTGTAGAAACAGGTTTGACAGAAAAAAAAAAAAAAAAAAAAAAAAAAAAAAAGCAAGTTGGAACTAAGAGAGAAAGGAACAGCTCAGCAGAAATTTTTATAGAAAAAACTGCTAAATGTTTACTAAAAGCCTATTCTAGAGGCACCTGGCAGGCCCAGTCAATGGAGCATGCAACTCTTGATCTCAGGATTGTGGGTTCGAACCCCACACTGGGTGTGGCGAGTGCCTAAAATTAAATGTTTAAAAAAAAAAAAAAAAAAGAAAGCCTGTTCTAAACACAGTTGTTTGTAGGTACTACTGAAAACCCACAGAAGACATGTACTTTGCTCTCTGCTGTCCTGGAACTTATAATCACATTTCAAAGACAAGATTACTTTCTGAAAAGTTAAATTATGTAAGGTACTCTACAATTTATTGCCAAGATGAATGGTAGAGATAACCATGGCAGGAGCTGGCCTGAGACAAGGGAGATATCGGTGTGGGCTGACATGTTAGAAGAACACTTCAGGAAAACAAGAAATAATGAGGGAGTATGACCCAGGGTAGGGAACGGATAAAGTAGAAGAAAGAAACTCTATCCCTAATAAACGATTCAGCTGGCCTGATCAGCCCCTCCTCCTTGACTTCAGTTCCTCTTTGAAGATGATCTGATACCCTGGTTTAAGGAGGGTGACAGAGAAGGAAGAAATCAAAGTCCAGCTGCTCTCCTTCCCTCCAGGAGTCCCTGTACCCAGCCAGCAGCTCCAGGGCTTGAGGGCCCTGGGATCCCAGTCCCACACTCTGCTGCAGGAAGGACTGTCTTCAGAGGAAGCAGGGTGCCTCCCAGCAAGCAGGCCCCCCAAACCACGAAGACCCACAGGGTACATAGGTCAGAGACTCATTAAGCTAGTCATAGTCACAGACAGAAGGGAGACATGAGGGAAGATTCTTTCAAATGTTGTAAGTTGAAATGTTTAGAAAGAGCTGTGATTAAAAGGCATGAAAACTATGGCAGATTCTAGGAAGAAGAGGCTCTGAAAGGATAAGGAAACTAAATACTGAAAAAAGTGTTAGAAAGCAAATATTTTTTAAAAATACAGTTGTATTAAAAAAAACAAAAATAAAATAAAAAAAATAAAAAAAATAAATAAAAATACAGTTGTATTTAAAGACTGTGAAAAATAAGCCTTAGGGATTTCCTACTAAGAAACAATGAACTGAGAAGGGAACCAAAGAGAAAGAGAAATGGAAGTAGAGGGAAAAAGAGAGGGTCCAAGAGGGAAATTAGAAAGAGCTAGAGCTCATCTCCTAGGAACGTTCCGGTATTCAATATTTTGAACTAATAAATACTGGATAACTAGCTTTCTTTCCGTTTTCCTTTTCCTTTTTTGCCATGAAAATGCAGTTAGAAAAAAGCATTAAAGCCAGACCAGCCAGAAAACATACGCAGCCCGCGGTGGTAGAACAATGTGAGAGCCACAGACTCGTGTCATCAGAATCCTGCTCTTTGCAGACACGGATCATGTTCGTGGTTTTGGTCAACATCTGCATTTTGCTAGTAGCCCACACAATGGGATTACCCTGTAGGGGAAGTGTGGTATTCTTGGGTAGCATAATCCTGCTATCCTAAGTATGTGTACTTGGGCCAAAGGGTTCTCAGAAGCCATGCAAACAAATGCAGAAATAAAGACAAGGAGTCCCAGGCAATCAGTAGGGACAACTTTGTTGTAAAAAGTCTAGTCTAAACACAGATGAACTCTTGAGGGTAAGTCTCTTACAAAACGGGTTTCCAGGCTCTCTTCCTATTAGCACCCCCCCATCCCTGCATCCCTTCCTTTATCTCCCTCGGTAGTTTTCACGAAGCACCTATTCGCTTCTAGGCATTGTGCCTACTAGTGTCTCCTTAGATTTCTAGATTTTCTTTCTTTTCCAGTCTGAGCAAATTATGTCTTTCAGGCTAAATATGTCTGCCTGTCTCCAGTCCAGGATGCCAAGAGTGCAAGAGGGCCAAAGGGGTTCTGGTGCCAGTCATTCCAAAAGACAAAGACCATCGCTTCCATGGAGTGCATCAAAACACACCCAAATAATTTTTTAAAGGGGAAAAAAAAATCACTTCCATGATAGATTCACTTGGAGAGAACAGACTTGGCTAAAACAAACTCAATTATATATAATCAGTCCTACCTACTCTACTGCCCCATGATTCCCATATCTGAGAAGGCTCTTAACATCTGTTTTAGGAAAAAATAGTACGAAACAGCCAACTGGTCTGAGCGGCCTTATCAGAGCCACGTTGAATTAGAGCATTTGTTACTCTGTTGAAGCAACATGGCATGAAGGCCAAGTACACACCAATGTCAGTTGTGACATATTCCCGAATTACAAGAAACTTTTCTTGCCGTCAGCGTGGTGGTAGAAGGCAGTGGGAATCGCTACTGGTAATGGTTAATGTTCATTTCTTCCTGTTCCACTTTCTATAAACAAGGTAATGCCTATACAAGCTCATTACTGTAAACTGAGCACATTTAAATCGGCAGTAAAACCAGAGTATTTACTCTAGTGCACATATAAAGTGCCTCATCCAATGTTTTGGAAATGTTTCAAGTTTTGAAACCAAGCAGCTGGCAGCTTTACAAGCCAAACCTTACACTTAAATCACTCACTCTGGAAGGGTTTTCGGTGTCCCGTGTCAGGTAGTACCATTCAGCAGACGTTCATTCCCCCACCCCTTGGATTCTTTTGCAATAAATTTGCATTCACAGGGCTCTTATAACTCTTCCAGCACCGCAGACTCCGATGGCTGTTGATTAAATGTATATATCCTGTGCATTTAATCTGACTTTCATTATGGCCACTTCGTAAAAACGCCACAGACGGGACAAGCGATGACACATAGCGAGAACCTGGAATCCCTGCAAAGCCTCAGATTAGGTTTTTTCTCCTTCTTTATTAATAGTGACCATTTTGTGGCCTGGCTCTAAATCAGCCAAAGTATTTGACAGCAAATGTTCCTATCTATGGATTATATATAACCTGTCCCACGCACCAGATGAAAAAGGGATAACCCTGGGAAAGGAAGGGCTTGCTTCCATGTAAATCATGTTACAAATTGGACAACACCCAGAGAGTTCATTGTTCAGCCTCAATTGTGAAGGCCATTCCCATTTACTATTCCCCTCGAATCGATGTTAATTAAGGCAGACTGAGACCATAAATCAGCCTGGGAGTTTTACAGTGTAATTCAGCATTAAGCATATATATTTAAATTAAAAGTAACTGATTAACCACTAGAGTTTTTCCAGAAGTGGCTGGGGCCATTTCTTTATAACGAAGATGTGTCACCTTTCATTTTTGTGAAGAGAGGACACGAAAGAAATCCGTACTATCTTCTAAAAGGGGGAATTAAGGCTAGGAAGTGAGTCACAACACTGGTTATGGGGAGAGGGGAGCTGGAAAGAGAGAGGGAAGAGAAGGACAGCAGAGAAGAGCTGCATGTCAAGGGGAAGCAGGTGGCATCTTCTCTCTGCCTCCCTTCAACTCCTTAACTCTTCCTCTAGCCCCGATCATTGGCTCCACACCTACCATGCGTTAGGCTCTGTGCTAGGAATGGGGAAAGACAGAAAGAAGTGAGAATCAGCACGTGCCCTTGGAATAAGGGTTTAGTCCTGTAGAGGGGAAGACTGTCACAGTAACCGGCTGCCACAAAAACGTTCACAAGTATTTGTGGAAGACCCACTATGAAAATGCTTCCAAGACAACATACTTCATATTCCAACTCTAGGAAACACTAGACCAGTCATGTGTGTGCCTCAGAGAAACCCCACCAAAGAACCACACCCGCCTGACAGAAGCCAGGAGAACATCCTTGTGGAGGACAGGATCCAGGCTTCATCAGAAAAAGCACCGGCTCTATGAGCCCACGGCTGAAAAGGCAGGGTTGTCTGATGAGGGGGTCCTTCTTCAAGAGCCGTGCTAACAGAGCCCATCTGTACACGCCTCACTACACGGTGAACAGGAAAACAACCCACAAAGAGAGAACCTGGAACAGGAATTTGTTTTAACCCAAAGCGCGTGCGTAACGCACAGGCAGTGAATAATTCAGATATTAACATCGCTAGATGCCCACAGTATCTGGAGCATTTTCACTATTTCATTTAATCTATGTCACAAACCTGTGATGTAGGTATTTTCCTTCCAGATGTGTAAATGAGGTCTCAGGTTACAAGTGCACGTTTATACTGCAAATAATTTACAGGGCAAAAAGTTGAACGTAGGTCTCTAAATGCTAACTACAAAGCTTTTCCATTCCTCTCAACATTATTGGTTCCCCGCCCCCAACCCCACCCCTTGTCTCTGCTAAACTATAACTTTAAGTTAAAGATCTGTGTTCAGTTAGGCCAAAAGCAAGAACGCTGCCCATCAAGTCAGAATCGAAAACCCAACCAATCAAGAGAATAAAAGTTAACATGTGATAAAAGTTAACATGTGAGTGCTTACTATGTTCCAGGCACTGTTCTGGACACTGTCCATGTATTAATTTATTTAATCCTCAAAATGATCTCATGCGATAGGCATTATCATTATCCCTGTTTTATAGAGGAGGAAGTTGAAGCTCAGAGATATGAGGAGCTTGCCCAGGGCTAAGCATGTGGTGGAACTGGGACTCAAAACCCACACAGTCTGACACGCTGTGGGTCGAACTCAGCCTCAGCCCTGGACCCTGATGAGTGCCTGGGTGCAGTTTCCTTTGCTGCTGCGTGACCTTCCAGGGGACATTTGTGCTGTTCCAAAGTAAATATGCATGTTTCTTCCCAAGGGGTCAGATCCTTCATAATCTGGTCCCAACCAGCCTTTCTGGTCTCATCTCTGGCCATCTCTCACCCAAGCATCTAAGCTGGAGTAACATCCACAGCAGGATACCATTCCTGTAAGTGCAAAACAGCTCATGACAAAACAACACCGTGCTTCCCATCAAGGATATGTCTATGTCTAGATACACAGTCGAGTGGTGTCTGTGGAGGAAACAAGACCGACCTTGCGTGTAGTGTGCCTGAGAAAACTGAGAAGCACAAGGATATAAGGATATAAAACTGTAGATCAAAGTTCTTCCCATGCCCCCTCTACTGAAATCACACCAAACATGCTAGAAAACCTTGGAGCCTGCTGTTCTTCCCTCCCTTCTTTACCTGACACATTAGGATTGTGGCCATCCTTCAAAACTCAGTTCAAATACTTGAGAAAGCCTTCCCAAATCCCTTCAGAGCTAACTGCTGGCTCTCTGACTTCCACCTGTGTATCGTAGTGTCCTGTCACACTTTACCCATGCCCCCTCCCCCCAGACTGTTGGCTCCTTAAGGACAAACACCATGTCACTAGGTCATCTTTGTTTTTGTATCTCCAGGACCTAGAAAGGGAACAGTGAAATGGTAGTTGCTCAATAAATGTTTAGACGTATTATTTGTATTTCCTGAGAAGCAAATGCTTTCTTTCACAAAAAACAAAACCATGTGTATTTTAATTCCAGGAGCCAGATCCTTGGACTCCTAGAACCATCTTCATCCATCCAGAGAATCAGGCCCCCGCTCGGCACTGAATATTATCCCACTAATACTACATGCTTCCTTCTTGTCTGGATTGAGGCTATGACAATCAGTTTTCACCAGCACATGGTTCTGGGTAGACACTACTACACCAAGAAAATGGAGTTATTTACTCCCCTAAAAAGACCACAGAGCCACAGGACCTTGTGAAACCTCTTTAGGAGAAAGGTGGTTCAGAAGGAACCCCTTTCTCTGGCACCCTGGATAAGGATACCTGAGCTCTCGTGAGTGATCTCAACTGCAAAGGGTCCTCATCTGACCATTACCGATTATGTAATGTGGTTGGTTACTCAAACTAAGCCAAGGGGCTTCTTTGTAAAGGACATCACTTTAACAGCCTTATTTTCTCCTGCAGCAAAAGAAGGAGGCAGAGGTAGAGCGCTAGTGTTCTGCTCTCAGTTTCACACTAACTGTTCAGCAAGTCTCCCAGGTCTCTAAGCCCTCAGCGTCCGTGTCTATGACGGTCTCACTCCTGGTCACTGAAGACAGACTAACCTAGCATACTTATGATAAAGTCTTCTATCCAGCCCCTTGACAGATATTGATAATCGATCACAGTATCTTCCAGTTGGAACTTCTAAATACTTTCAACATGGCATGTTAGAAAGCTAGTGCCATCTGAATGGAAGATGTCTGCCCTAATGGCTTACAAGTTCTAGTGACTCGGTTCATCTGAGGTACTGCGTATCCGACATGCATGGCCACCAGTGGGCGCTCAAGAGGAGTTTATCGGAAGTTCTGTGACACCACAGCCTTGTCTCGCTCCTCCTCCAAGCATATGCTGATGTTTCTAGAACCATTTCAACAAGGTATCTCTGTGCCCACGGCACAGTCCATCCTCTGGGTTCAGAAACGGCGGTCTCCTTTTCCAGTTATGTCTAGTACTTGACTGTGCAACTGATGTACTAAAAAGACACCATTCTGAAAAAGGGAAATTGAGGTGGAAAAGAGTTCTACAACAGACATTTTACAACTTAAGCAAGGTCAACACTGAGCACAGCTGGAAACTGCCCACCTCCCCCAAAGCACTGGTTTTAGTGTCTTGTGAAACTATGCGGTATACCACCATCATTACTTTGGCAGCCAAATCTTATTAAAAGCACAATTTTTAAAATGCAATAATGAGTGAATATCTTTTTCTTGGTCTAAACATAGTGAGTGGAGGTTGCTTAGGTTAGGAAGAGACAGATCCACAGAGCTGGAAGGGGTCTTGGATATAATCCACACAAATGAGAAATGTTACTAAGTAAACTTCTCAAAAGGAGTCCAATTGACCTGCCCAAGGTCACACACCAGGCCAGTAGCAGAATAGAGACTAGAACCCCCATATCCTGATTCCATCCTAGTGTGTTCTCTAAATTCAGTCTTCGCTGATGCTCCTACGCAAAGCAGATGTGATGGCTGCCCGGGTCACAGGAGCAATCCTCACTGCATTTCGTTCACAATGTCTCTTAACAATTATTCAGCACAAGGAATGTTGCTTGAGTCCCTTTTTCCTTCAACACAATCAAGGCAAAGGACAGCAAAATAATTTTTCATTTCCTTTCTTGAAAGCTAAACGTGTTCGGGAAGCAGTGATGATTTCTAGTCCTAATGTGATTCTGCTTAGAGATGAGGTCCTGGGATATTTTCTGCAGTACCCACCCCTACCCCCACCCCAGGAACAGAAAAATGAATTTCTGTCAGAGGACAGGCAGCAGCCGGACTACTGTGATCTGCAGGTAGGAAATTATTTCTTGGGCTTATTAAAGAACAGTTTTGTGCTCTTACCACCACAGGGCTATGTTTGAGGTCCAGGATGGGTCCTTCAAAACCATCCTAATAACCTCCCACAGGACAGTTGGTCTTGGATGAGCAGAGGAGAAAGGGAATGACCAACCTTGACTGATTCAGGAGCTGGTAACAATTTCACTGCATCAAAGTGACTCTTTTTTCATGTGTTCCTTTCTCTGTAGAATCTAGGTATCCAAGGCTGAATAAGAAAAGGGCATCAAATGCCAAAGTCTTTATAAAATTGTCACAGCTGTTTGGCTCACGGTTCCTTCGCCCAGCTAAGGGAATTAAAGTAAAAATTCATAATGGCACTTTGTTAGGGACCCTCTACACAGGCATTTGGGGAAAATATCTGTAAGTATAATTTCCTCCTGTAAATATTTCATGGTATCCTAGATTCTGGGCAAGAAATGTTATATAGTTCCCCATCTCAGAAATGTTATCCCCTTCCTGATGGAATGTGTTTCAGAACTCTAACAAGTAAAATACTCCACTACAACAAAGGCTTCTGCCCAACAGAAGTGTCCTGTCCCAGATCTGAAAGGAATAGGTATCTCAGGGTCCAAGTGGGGAGGTTTGAAATGTGAACGGGGTATGCACTGTGCCTCTGGATTGAAGCAATAAGGACCATAAAGACAGGCTGCTTGAAAGCCAACTCAAGGTGACTAGGCTGGTTTACACATTTTTTTTTTCAAATGAGACCATCAGGATAACAAAGCAAATTGCGAGTCTTTTCTCCCCAAGACAAGTGTAGAGACTACCGTTGCTTAACATATGCAATCACTGTGGCAGAGTGTTATGAGGGCTATGTTCGTATGTCAAACAGAACAGAAAAGTAAGGAAATCCACTGATGACTCAGGTGATTAATCTTGCATGTATTCCATTATCTTCCCTGTAGAACCAACCAGAATAGAGTTACGGGAGCTGGAAGATCCCCGTGTAAATAAAGACCTATCTGCCTTTTACCACTTACACAATCCTGAGCCCTCTTAAATAGACTTTCAAACTCTTTGAGCTTTGTTCCCTTCTCAGTAAGAACAGAAATAAGGCCCATCTACCTTGCAAGGCTGTTGTACAATTAAGTGAGATAAAATGTGAGTGTGCCTAAAGCTTAGCTGACTAAGATGGAAGTTTCTTCCTTCTCTAAGTTCCTTGGAAAAAAAGCTCTCTTGGCTTCGTTTGGTTTCCCCTGTACTCTAACATAGCACTTAATAAGCAGCCAGTGTTCAAAAGTATAATAAATCCTATTACCAGGAAAAGAAATGAAGATGGGGCAAGGAATTCAGATGGGCTGTCCACAGGAATCCGAGTCACCTAAACGTGGCTTTATGTTGTTTTATAAATCTCAGCAGTTACCTGGATAGAGATTTAAGACAGTGAATTCAGCCACACAAGCCAAGCCATATCACTTGGCCACTTTTGCAGCAGGAAGATAATCAAGGACAAATCAGGCTTGCCATACTTTTCAGCCCACAGCAAAGTGGCTGTGACGATACAGAGAGGCTGCCGTGAATTTTCTAATTGGGGAATGGAAACCCCCATGGAATTCCAAAGCAGCAGGCATTTATAGGAGTTAGGTGTAAATAATTTCCTATCCTCAATGAATCTTTGACATAAAGCTGCCATGTTTTATTTCCGTAATAAAATGTTTTGTTTTTTATAATAGTAAATGCTTCAAATGATTTGTATTAAATCCTGCAGTGGACTGTGCCTTGGAGAGTTGAATTTTACTCAGCTTGCCACGTAAACTGCTTTGGGCTCATCAAACAAGAGTACCAGATAGCAAATCAATAACCAGACAGATCTATCTACAGAAAAAAGTTCCATTACTTTTAATTAAGCAGTACAAAGAAGTAATTTAAGGACTTGTCATATGTTCGTTAGCTTCTTTTACATGACTACTCTATTGTTTCTACTGATGTACTCTAATTGAAAGGGAGCTGCGGACGACACAGATCACACGGCACTACCATTTAACTGTACAGAATTAAATTTCTCTTGTAACCCAGAATTGTACTGATGCTCACCTCAGCGCACTACTCTGCGAAGCTGGTAGCCTTTGCATACTATAACCAAAGGCGAAAAGGTTATTTTTAACTCTGATGAAAAAATATCCCCATCTTATTTTACTTCTAATTAAGAGGCTACCTATGAAAGTAAAAGACTGAAGCCAATGCTCAGATCGTTTATGGGCGAGAACCTTCTGTTGAACTAGGTAGTTAGAGCAAAAGTGATTCTGTTGACTTCTATTCTTTGCTTTGCTTCACGCCAAAACATCTGGCTAAAAAAGTGGAAAAACACCCAAATGGCATTGGAGAGGAAAACGCCTAGATGATTGATTGCGTTTTTCACTTAAAAGTCGGGGTTTTGATATTACAGAGACACGGCCTCCGTTCAATAGATGTAATCTCTTACGGGCAAAAGCATGGTTTTACAAAGCTTGCTTTGACAATGATTAACTTATCAATTCTAACTTTAAGTCAATTAACTATTTCAAATAATGGTCCCAATATTGTATGCTTTGAACCCCACTTACCCTGAGTCTTAGCCTGAAAGGCAGGAATAGGGAAAAGTCTTCACTAGAAAAGACTGCAAACTAGACTTTCCTAGTATGCAGACAGCACAAGGTCAAAAGAACGGAGAAATGAGAGGCAACATTTAAAAACAGCTTTAAACTATTAATCCAAAGTGATTGTGTCAGAGTGTTTAAAAATGAAGGTGGTATGCGCAGCCCATTACACTCATGTGCAATGATTACACGACTTGTGTTAGTGTTGTAAACAGAAGGAAGTTAGGACCTCGGCAATTCTAGGTAGCGAAGATCCACCCGGCTTTTCCTGTATCCATCTAACCTCAAGGTCTGTTTCTGAAAGTGAAAGGACACTGATGAGAGTCCAGAGACAAAAGGTCATTCATTACTCATGTTCCCAGAGGACAGTTCAGTTTGGGCAGCCTTCAGGGGACAAGGCTAGATCTGAACGAACTGGGAGGTATGGTAAACGGTGGGGGAGGCTGGCCTCTTTTCCTGAAGAAGGCTGCCTGGACAGTTCAGTTTAAAGGGCTCCGGGGTAATTCCAAGGACCTGTGATTCAGATTAGGGAAGACCTAGAGTTCCATTTGACTCAGGATTCCAAAGGGCATGGCAAGATATTTCTACCACAGACCAAAATGGTCTGGTTTTCCCAGTCCTTTATCAAATGACCGTTTGACTAGTACATAGTCAAACAAGGAAGTCCTTCCTTGTGGTCTTGTTTAACCACAAAAATGGATAAAAGTATCCTAAAATCAAGTTCTGCCTCCGCACTATTCTTATACCATATATATACACACACACATATGTGTGTGTGTGTGTGTGTGTGTGTGTGTGTGTGTGTGTGTGTGTGTATAATGGGTATACTTCTTATGTGTAGAAAGATTACTAGATGGTATGACTTGGAGTATGCCCTTTAAACTTTCTGGGGCTCAATTTTCTCATCTGTAAAATAAGATAATAAAACCACCTCACCCAGTGGATGTAAGAATATTTTGGACTACTGAAAAGTCTGCAATAGTGTCCTCAAACTTTTAATTGATTCAGATTCTGAATGTAAACAACCAATTCAAGGCACTTTATAGGTGCTCTTAAAAAGCTAGTCACTGCTTGTTCTGTGTTTGCTTGTTTACACATTTATTTACTCTCCTCATTGCGAGTAACTGAGTCCCCTTTGACAAACCATCGAACAGGGCAAAAAGATGGGGGAGATGGTAAAGATGTTGTGAAGGCCAACCAGCATATGAACCGGTCTCTTCGAGTTTTTGATTGCTCCTCTCTTCTTGACTCGCCCATGAAGGAAGACAGGGCAATGCAGGCTGGTTCAGACATACCCGGGTTGCCCGGCCCTGAGAGGGTCTGAGCAGTGGGGTGGGAAACCTGCTCTGAGAAGAGGAAATTCAGCAAAGGGCTTTAAGGCCCTCCTGTCAGCCTTGAGAAAGCGGAATGTAACATGATTTCTTTTGTCTTCTGCTTAGAAACAAATGTTCCTTTGCCTATCTTCCCTAGGTTTAATTAGTCTTCTGTCTTTCTCAGAATTCAGCCTGTTCATTTGCAAATGGCAGACATCAGAAAGGCTAGTGACTGTGGGTGTAGGTGTTGGGGGGGAAGGAGGCTGAAGTGTTTATTTTCAAAGCCACAGGGGTCCCCATTTGAAAAAGCACCCAGCTTATCTCAATGTTTTTGTTTGTATGATTTTGAATTAAAAGGTTGGAGCAATTCATTTAGGAGATTAAGCTGTCTTTACAATGGGCCTAGTTGCCCTATTTACTCACTAGTGTTGCTAGGGTTTTAGAAAAAAGTCTTTCTACTATACTCTTCATTATTCTGGTGCAAGAATTTTTAAAGATTCCTTGAGTCTTTGATTTTTATTGCCAATTAATTTTACATTAAAGTGATGTTTATTTGCTGGTCACAGATAAAAATCACAAGTCATCTGTATAACAGTTTAGGTTTGCCAGTTTTAGCAAATGAAAAAATACACGATGCCCAATAAAATATGAATCTCAGAAAAACAATTAAATTTCAGTGTAAGTATGTCCCAAATCACTGGCAAATCATGGGGCATTCTTATATTTAAAAAGTATTCGTTATTTACCTAAAATTCAAATTTAACTAGACGCAGTATATTTTATCTGGCAATCCTACCAGGTTTTCATGGATGTTGTGCACGCTCCAAGAATGCCAAGTGGAAACTGGGAGAAATTCCATTTCATTATTTCATTATTACACTTAAACTTGCTCCTTGCAGAGTTGAAGTACTTCATCAATCAGAATAATACTCCCCAGTTTATGAACAGATAAACAGATACCTCAGGGAAATCAACTGAACTTTGACTACAGGTTGAGACCTACTTCTAACCACCAAAGCCCATTCATTTATGGTAATTTTTCTCATTACAAAAAAGTAAAACACAAAAGGAACAAGTGGTATCTTTGGTTGAATTAGAACTTCATGTCATGAACTACTACATTTAAATGCCAATATCATCTTTCATTTATGTTACAAAGCAAACATCCTGTGTAAAGAGAGGCTGAAATATCCCAGCGCATATCCTAACGTTGAAGAGGCCTTTGAAACAATAAATGAGTGATTTCTCCACAGGAGACTAAACATTTGCTTGTGACAGTAAACAAAAAGCAAGCTGAATTTTATATAGCACGATCATTTTCGTGTGTCTGTTGATATAGTTAGATGAAGAGAGGGATTATTGGACTTTTTCTTTTAAATAAAATTAAAATTATTGCCCTTGACTCAAACGTTAGCAAATGCTTTCAAACATAATTCTGTCTGTGTTGTAAATGATTAAATTCTTCCTCCCTCTCCACCATTACAAATATGCAAAAAGGTCTGTGTGATACCTTCTTCTACCCCAGGAACTGGATTGCAGTATTTACAACAGTTCATTCCTAAAACCCTGAGTTAATAAAATGTGATGATGAACTAATAAGTCTAATTGTGCATACCCAACACAGTCAATTTCATTACCCTAAAGTCACATCTAATATCTAGAAAGAAAAGTTTTTTGGCAGACCTCAAATCACCTTAATTTTTCATTTTTTTTTCTTTCTTTTTAAAATAGACACCTTCTCCACAAAGGGGAAAGGAAAGGAGACATCAGATGAAAAGCTCAAATGAACCTGCAACTGACTGAGCAAGAAATCCCTATTTGCCATTTAAACAAAATATTAGAAAAATCTTGCGAGGACTTGATTTTGAAATGACCTCATGCTCAAGGGAAGTCTGGCTAAGAAACACCACCGAAAGCTGCCACTTGACCCGGAATTCCTCTCCAAGAAAAACTAGCCATAACTACATGTGAGACCTTATATGAGAAACTGCCGGAATGTCAACTTCATTTGCAGCGGCCCCATATGGCCTGATCGCTCTCTCTGGCATGATAAATCACTGGCAGAATCCTTACCTTCCTACGTTTGATCTCTGCTCAGCAAGATGTGGTTTTGATGTGAAGAACTCCAGATCTCTTAGGTCAGAGACAAATAGCAGTGGCACTGACCTGCAAAGCGCTAAGTCTCTATTAGACTCAAGCGAAAAGCCGAAGGCCCCAGACAAGCATCCTCGCCACGGAGTTTGCCCGACCCGGCGTGGTTTTCATGAGCTTACGCTGACAGAAAACCTGCCGGGGTGGGTTGGAGGAAAAACGTCAACAAATCTTTTCTTTCTACCATCATGACTGGGGTGCTAACATCCACGTTCCCTACGATTTAAAGAAGGAATTCTCTTGGGAGTCACTGCTCCAAAATTTCTAGTACTGTAAGTCTTTAACAAACACGTTTTCTATTTCTGGTGGATCTTTATGACATGGTTAAATCACTCATTCACGGAAAGAGAATCATTAACAAATTTCTGTGGACGGCTCTCTGGTAATTATAAGGACATCCTTGGGAGAATACCTGAAACACAGCTTCGACCAAAAATTTGGGGTCCCAGAAAGACTGCAAGGAAGACGTACAAACAAGTTCAGTATTTTCCTTCTGATCCTCATAATCCCAGGTTTGGGCCCAGGAAATGAAATAATTCTGAAGAGTCAGGGTGGGGATCAAAAAACCCTTACAGCTCTTCCAATCCAATCTTTTAATAAGTAGATAGGTTCAAAAATAAGCATCTTATTCTGCCCTATCATTTTATAAGTAATAAAACTGACGTCCAGGGAATTTAAGTAACTAACTCAGTATCACCATAGCATTTTCATATCTCCAGAGCCAATATAGAAGAAAGTACTCAATGAGTTATCAAATAATCTGTTCACTCAATTCCACAAATCTATATTGTGTGCCTCCACATACAAGGTACACATATGCTGGGACCCCTCCGCCGCCTCATTCACTTCTCTATGATACACCCTATAGATTTTCTAATTCAAAGGAAAGGGTAGGTAAGTGGGACTGAAGGAGGAGAGTTTTTCATCCTAAAGTGTGTGTGTGTGTGTGTGTGTGTGTGTTGCTCTCACTCTAAGAGAGCTATTCATTTCAAAACATTCTACCTGGAATTCACTTTCTGGTCCTGGCATTTCATCTATCACTAAGTATGCAAATGAAATCAAACAGTTTTCTTTTCTAGGACTCATATTCCTTAACTCATTCATTCAAACACAAAGATGTGTGGACCATACTTTGTGTCAAAACCATCATGATAATTAGCTTTTATGAAAATACAATTCTAGGAAGAAAACTAGTCTAGGCATAAAGCAGTGATTGGATCCCTTGCTTTGGTATTATCAAACACACAAGTTATTCAACAGTAATAATAAAGATCTGAAACCAACCTAAAACACACACACGCACACACATTTGAAAGGCTCCTTGCAACAAGTTCAGAAGCTATTTATTATAAAGATAACAACCAAATCATTCCAAGAATTGTAAGACTCAAATGAGTATGAAATTTTCGTTGGCTGAAATGATGAAGAGAAAGCAAAGAGAGGGCTGAGAAAGCAAAGAGAGGGCTATCATTTTAACAGCTGCATTATTTCAACAGCCGCCCCCTTGATACCACTCACAATTAGAAGCACTCATAAATAAGCCCCTCGTTAGCTCTCTGTACAACTAAGTTGGTGACTTCGCAAATGTTCATTAAAAGCAAAAGTTTCGGTTTCTTTTTTTTTCTTTTTTAGCTACATGTAGTTTATGTACCTGTCGTTGTACGTACATGTCTACTCTCAAAGTTGAATACTCTCTGTCCTTAATTCAGATCATCAAGAATTCCAGAAACCACTGATTTGTGTACTTCCTTTCCAAGCCTTCTTTTTTTCCCTGTTGGAATTCCTGGTAATGGTACCAGAATGTGGGCAAACCTCATTAGTCTCCCTGCTGTTTACAAGACAGGATTTATGCTCAATGTGCTGAACACAATGACACACATCACTGAATGGCTAGAACTACCACCCAGGCTCTAATCTGAGAAATTTTTCACTCAGTACAAATACCTATCAGCATGGAGAAACATGGAAGAACAATTACAGCCAACACATGTAGTCTTTTAAGAGTACACCAATAAATACCCATTTGTGAAGGTTAATTTAATGCAACCCAGGCTGTTATCTGGAATAGCGTATGTCACCAATTCAATCCATTAAGTAATTACTAAATTCTCAGGAGGGCTCACAGAAGTCAAATGTGGTTATTCCAGGTTCATTGCTTCCGGTGTCCCAAAGGACCGTGCAAGCCAACAGCTGGGAGAGCTGACTACAAAGGTTCCCAGGCAGAACTAGGCATTTTATGAAAACAGGTAAATGAATCTGACCAAGGAATGAGGGTCATCAAAGGCCAGCCTGACAGAAATACTTAGGGAGGAGGAAGAGAAGCAGAAGAAATACTCGGAGAAGAGAGAAAGATGGAAAAGGTGAGAAGAAGGAATACCTCTGACTGAGAAGGAGAGGAGCAAGAGAAATGTGTTCTCTCTAACGGTGAAGACCGAGAAAGCTGAGGACTCTCCGATCTGGCTTCAAGGAGACAACTTGTCAGTAGATTCCTGAGGTAGGATTTTTGAGCCATTCACAATAAAACATTAATTGTGCATCCCAACTACCCCCTCCTGGCACCAAAACTCTGGTAAAGTAGAGATAGCGCATGAATTTCTGGGGCCCATTCTCTATTTCTCTATTCTGCATCCCCAGTGTGGCTGCATACAACAGACGAATCTAATGTGGTAAGCCTTCGTGAGAAATGAGGGCTCCTTAAAGGCAACGTGGAGCATAGCCCCCGACTCTTCCGGCATGCATCTCTCCCACACAGGTTATAGTCAAGTTATACTAAATGAAGGCCAATGGAGAGAGAGGAAGCACTAGAAAGAATGTGAAATATATTCACTTTCAACGGTTCCACACATACTCACTCCCAAGTAGATCTAAAGAACCATAACAAAGGAAAGCACTTGATGAATGGGGGCGGGGAAATATAAATATATATATACATACATACATACATACATACATACATACATATATATCTCAAGCAGGACTAAAGGCAGTGTGCGGCTACCCAGCCAGTGGGGAATCCAAGAACAGTTCTTTACCATAGTTTAAAGCAGAGCTATAGGCCAACAGTTCAAATTGTGCTTGTTCCTGTTGTATGAGCAGAGAAGGAAGAAGACTGAGTCTTGGAATTGCCACCTACTAGCTGTCAAGCCCAGAGAATTTATTTAACTATATGCTTGATTTTCTCACTTATAAAGTGAGAAGATTAATGTAACATTCACATCATAGAACTGCTGTAATTATTAAATGTAATCACATGTGAAAAGCACTTTGAAAATTTTCTTTTTTTTTTTTTTAAGATTTATTTATTTATTTATTTGACAGAGAGAGATCACAAGTAGACAGAGAGGCAGGCAGAGAGAGAGAGGAGGAAGCAGGCTCCCTGCCGAGCAGAGAGCCCGATGCGGGACTCAATCCCAGGACCCTGAGATCATGACCTGAGCCGAAGGCAGCGGCTTAACCCACTGAACCACCCAGGCGCCCCAGCACTTTGAAAATTTTCATACAAATATTAAAAAGAACTATTAGTGGCCAATAATGACAATAAAGTGTAACAAGTATTCATTTCACTGTAAGTCACTGAGCTAGATGCTTCAGAAATACTAAAATGAGTAAGAGTTTATAATCTAGTACCATTTAGGAGGAGGGAATTACACAGAAAAATATAATCATACAAGGCAAAAAATTGTACCTTTAGGTGTAGTGCAAACAAGTATTATAGGCATTCAGAGAATACAGGTTCATCCAAAAAAAAAAAAAAAGTGTGGGGCCAACTCTGTCAGGTATTACATAAGCAATTTGTGCAAAAGGGCCAGATTCAGTTTTAAGGTTGGAGAATTTCGTTCTTCCTCCGTAGCCTCTTCAGTGCTAGGGGTACAGATGCACAGATCAGTGACTTATGAAATCCAAACACAAAAGTGAATGTGCAACACCCACTCTGAGTTTAAAACACAGTAAGTTAAAACATTAATGAAATACAAAGTAACGTCATTTTCAAGCTTGGTGCTAAGGAATAATTTAAATTCTCTAAACTAACAGGATGAAGCACCATATTGAATTAGTTATTCAAAAAAAGCTGTATTGGAAATTCTTTTTCACATTGTATTAGTCACCATCCCTCTAGTTGTTCTCTAGTCCTATATAAACAAATAGCACACAGTGTAGAATTTACCTATTTACCTGGTAATGCTCCTTCAAAAAATGAGTGGGGTGTGTGTGAGAGAGACAGAAAAGAGAGAGAGAGAGAGGACAGTAGCTAACATTCAAGCACTTACTCTGTTCTAGGTAATACAAGAAAGGTAAGGAAATAAATCTTGACATGAAAAACTTATAATGATCATATTATCCTAAAGTTTTACACAAGGACTCCTTAAAGATAGGTTTATAGAATGCACTATTGTTCTTAGTTTAGGGAAACCAACACGTACCAAAATCATCATCCACCAAGTAGGACGAATCTGAATCTCATAATCTCATTCCAGTATTGCATGGAATACAATTTTGAAAAATTCTTTATATATTAATATCATTTTATTTTTCCTATATGTTACAGCATTTGTCCTTAAGATTTATCTGTATTCTTACACATACACAAATACCAATTACAGGTGGATCAAAACACAATGAGAAAGATCTGTTTTTTAATAATGAAAGTAAACCTTCAGAAGTCTATATAAAAGAACACCTTGAAAAACTCGGAATAAGGATGGATTTCTTTAAAAAGACACCAAAAGCACTAAACATGAAGAAAAGATAGGGACACCTGGGTGGCTCAGTTGCTTAAGTGTCTGCCTTCAGCTCAGGTCAGGATTGAGCCCCACATCAGGCTCCCTGCTCAGGGGTGTGGGGTGGGGAGCCCGTCTCTCCTTCTCCTTCTGCCATTCCCCTTGCTTGTGCTCTCTGGCTCTCTTTTTAAATAAAAAAAAGAAATATTCCTATTTGCATTTAAAACCATATGGCATTACGCTTAAAAAGGAAGAGGAAGAAAAGACACAAGGGGGCAGAAATTTTTCACATGGTACATAACTGTTAAAAAATTATAATCCCAAGTACATAAAAATTGCTATAAGTCAGTAAAAATACACATATATGCAAACAGAAATGAGCAAATGATACACTAGCCAGTTCACAAAGGAGGACAGCCAAATGGCCAATAAACATATGGAAAGATACTAAATCTCGCAAGAAATCAACACAATGCAAATTAAAATGGCAATGAGATACCATTTCACACAGATTGACCAAATTTAAGAAGTCTGAGAATTCCTAGCGTAGGTGAAGATGGAGAGTAGCAGGGGCTGTGATAGACTGCTGGTGGCAGCAGAAACTAGCGTAACAGTGTCGGACAGAAATTTGCAATCCCTAATGAAGATGTAGATCCACATACCCTGTGAGCTGGCGAAACCACCTTTCAGTATACACCCTAGAAAAGCCTCTCACCCAGGCGCCTAAGGAAATATGCTTAGGAATATTTAATGCAGCATTACTGTAACAGCAAAATGCTGGAAGTACTTTAAATGTCACTAGCAGAATGAACAAAAAATTGTGATACATTCAAAGAATGGGATCTGACAATGAATGAATGAATGATGATGAATGAATCGCAAATACATCCAATAACATGGAGGAATCTTGAAAATATGCTATGCAAAGAAAGCAAATTGTAGCATGGTGCCATCTATATAAAAAAATTAGCGTGCAAAACTAGAGTATATATTGTTTATGAATACATATAGATATATAGGCACGTAAACCTATGGGAAAGATAAATGTCTCTGATGAAGGAAAAGGGAAGAAATGAGAGGAAGGTCACAGGCGGCGCTTCAGTATATCTCTTACAAAAAAAAAAATAGCAGCAAATACTGCCAAATGTTAAGAACTAACAAAACTGGGTACAGGGACAAAACATATTGGTTGTATTATTCTCTATAATCTTCCGTATGATTGAAATGTTTCATTTCCTGTCACATAGGTCTAACAATACAGCGTGCTGCTGGTTTGGGGAGCCTGAAGCCTCTCTTTCCCTTCTGAATGCTCACACGGCTTGTAGGATGATCGTCTCAAGCACCGGCTCATCTCCTGTTATGCACCACAGTTACAGGGCGCAGGTCCTCACCCCACATCCAAGTGGGAACCCTCCCCAGCCTCTTCAGGGCAGGGCCCACATCTCTAGATCTTTTCATGCCTGAACAGTGACTAACAGTGCTTTGTATACAAGTGGCCCAAATAAATGTCAGAGGAGTAAACAAATAAATAAATTCAGGTAAGCAAAAGGGTAGCTCTGGCTGTACAAATAAAAATGACCTCAAGATACTACATACAGTGAGATACCCTTCCCTGTGAAAATCAAGTTATATTGGTATGATTCAGATTCTAAAACATAGATGAGAAACCAGAATTCACTGCTTTCGGTGTGCTCGGGAATTTAACCAGTCATACTGATTCCGGGTCTCCTCCCCCAAAAGGATCCTGGCAAAAGTCCAATTTTCACACCTAGGGAAATAAGATTTTATGTTATCCTCTGTAGTCTTCTATAGACACTTCACAATTTTGTCTTATCAGACAAGGTCTTCTTGTGTCCCCCTTTCCTTCCCACCATAAACACTCCATCATTACACACGTATCAGCCCATAGATTAGGTGTATGTACTGGTTATGGGGACTGGAGAAAGAATGAGCTTTTTTCTGTTACTTGGTTTACTTAAATCCACAATATTTAGTAAGATCTACTTACTTGAAGGTAGGTTTCATCATATCTGTGAGAAGAGCCCCTAATTTATACCATTTTTTGGACTAAGTTTAATCTTTAAGAAATCCCTAGAAATGACCTGAGACAAAAAACCCTAAGAGTCACTGGACTTAAGATCAGAAGATGTAGGCTAGAGGAATGAAAAGAATGCATGAGAAAATTATAAAAATATAATCTTTAATTATTTTGAAATTTTCTCCCTATATTTTACAATCAAAACTGAAAAGTGTTTGGAAAACCCTGATATCCTAAATTCTTTGCAAATAAGAGACAGGTGTGCCCAGTTTTAGCTGGACAATAGGTTTTATCTTTCCAGAGATCTAGGGCTAAATCAACTGTTACTCTGGCTCTCCAAAGGTCAGCTTATGATGAGGGAAGGAAACAAAGCAGCTAACTACTTCTGGAGGTAACAGAGCTGAACTGAAGTAAGAAGCAAGCTTCCTTCTGTAATAAAAATTAGAATGTTCACTCATAGACATTCTAATTTTTAACCACATTCTACAGAGGTCAATAAACCCTCGTGTTTAGCCCCAGGGAAATTTTGTTGAGAGCCCAGCAAAGTCTAGGTGGTAAAAGCACCCAATTATTATTCCAACTGGAATTTTCAAAGGTTGGAAGTATTTCCAAATCATGTGACCCAACAGAGACATGCTGTAAATAAACTCATTAAGGATTCAGATTTTGAAGGGAAACATTTTAAACATTATTTCATCTTAAAGACCAACAAACGAACAATGGAGAAATGCCAGAGGTAAGAAATTCTCAATTTGGATACTCTCATGTATCTGAAAGGTAAAATGGAATGGAGCTCAAAGATATATCTGGAAAGGCAATTAAAAATTATCCAAAGTGGGGTGCCTGGGGTGGCTCAGTCGGTTAAGCGCCTGAACTCTTGATTTTGGCTCAGGTCAGGATCTCAGGGTCGTGAGATGGAGCCCTGTGTCCAGCTCCACGCTCATGAAATCCGCTTGAGATTCTCTCTTTCCTTCTCTCTCTCTCAAAATAAGATCTTTTAAAAAACTATCCAAAGTAACATTATGGCAATCGTTTTTATAATACATCAGATGTGGTGTCTGAGGAGAAATGACTGGCTTTGGGATGATCTGTCACAGCAAATAAAAAAGTTAGTGAAATGCTAGAAGGGCTTTCAAAATAGTCACTGCATAGTGGTTTTACTTTCTGGAAGGTGAAGTGCTCCAACACTGGGCAGTGAACACCAATTAAAATCTGTTTCATTTTAAATTATATGAACTAGGATACCTTCCCCCTTCTAAAAGGCATATATACCTTCCGAGAATGTCCCCAAATGCTGCTATACCTCCCAGATTTATGTGCCGAAGACTTGGCAACATCTTTGCCCAAACTGCTTAACATGCCAGAAATGGCTGCTGGCCATCTGACACTTAGGGCTGGCCACTTGGGTGTGCTGAGGCACATTAATGCCAAATTTTGGCACAAGTGTCAGGTATTTAGTTTGATTATCAAAATACCGGCTAAGAAATTGTTTGATTCAGTGACTTCTTAGTAAAGAGAAGATCTAAGTAGGGAAACCTCCAAGGGATCGCATTTGATAAAAATCCAATGTAAACATATAAAGGATCCATAGCTTCCCAGAATATTAAACTCTTACAGCTAATTAAGATAGTACACAATGGCCTGTTTTATAAGATTTTATTGACTGTACAATTCCGATCTTTCTTAAAATGGGCCTCGGTTCATCCATGGCTCCAAATGTAAAAATGAAATGGAGTTAGCCCTTGGCTGAATGTCACCCTATGGACTTTCACCCAGTTGTTCATTTAGTCCAACAACAACCCGATAAGGTAGCTACTATTATCTCCCATCTGGGAAATGGAGCAATTGACACTCGTGAAGAAAGTCCTCAGCAGGAGACCACATCCATAGCTTGCTTACCATTGCGTCTCCAGGGCCGGGGGCACACCCGGCACTGTGTGCTGAGTGGGCGTTGACAGCCCACACAGCTAATAAGTACGTTTGACCAAGGTTTGAACAAAATCCGAGCCTTTCTTTTTAAAATCAAGGGCTTAGGAACTTTTTCTAAAATGTAGGCCATATGATCTCTGTTGCGACTACTTGACTCTACCACTGTAGTCCAAGAGCAGTTCCACGCTAATATGCAGCTGAATGGGTGTGGCCTTGTTCCAATAAATCTTTATTTACAACATCAGGCAGATCATCTGCAGTTTGCTAACTGCTGCAAGCTGTCACTAACGTAATTATAAAAGACAAAAATATACATCACTATTTCTATTTCATTATCAGCTAAGAAAGACTTGAGACAGAACTGCATATGCTGGTATGTGAGATGATTTTGGTCCAGTCCATGGTCTGAGCACCGAGTGTGGGTAATGAAATAGAGAATGTAATATGCATGCCTGGCTTCTCTTCAGCCTGGCTACAAGGAAATCAGTCCTCACCAAACAGGCTCCTTGGAGGATCTTCTACCGTCAAATAGAAAAACTATCATTCCTCATTTTATAGAGGTGGAAAACAGGATTGTCTTAGCAAGTAATGATTCCCAGTGGTAGCATGAGACTGTACTGAAGAAGGCATCAGGACCCTAGGAGAGTTATCTAATTCAAGCCCTGTAATTAAGATGGTTAGCTTCTCTAGTTTAAATGGCAATGACACAAACATCAAAAAGCTATACAATTATGAAAAAGTATTCTTTGAAAATCTGAGGTTCCTATAAACATGGAAGTGTGATTCACAATTTATGATCAAGACAGTCTTGATTAGAGGTTTGGGAACAACTAGACCCAGACCATCTTTTAAGAAATAATCCCTGGGATAGGCAAGAGTCTTGCCCTAGACCTAACAGCAACAACAATAACAAAAATTCAAAGGCACATCAAAAATAGTAATTTAAAGTCAGGGAATCAAAAGCCATGGATATAGCTACTTCTTAAGAAGAGTGGACCAGCACATGTTTGCCCCATCTTTGCAATAGAAGCAACACAAAGAATAAAGATTTAAATTCTTTCTCTCAAAAAACCATGCCAAAACAAAACAAAAATCCAAAAACAAAACAAAAACAACTATGTGACTATTAGGAAAAACAAAACATACGGTGAAGCAAGTTCCAGCAGTTTTTTAAAAGTCAAGGCCAAGGTCTTCCTTATCAATTATTTCTACCCCTTCCTATTCTCTCTCTTTCAAAAGGTTTTGCAAGGATCAAATAAGATACACATCAAAGTGCTAAGTAAACCATTAGGCCCCATAAACAATGTAAGTGGCATTATACATTTTATTATCATTATTGTTATTACACTGATCGACTGAACCACTGCCATGCTGACAATTAATTTTTGGTACTCAATCTTTTTAATAAGACCCTAACCTCCTAGAAGGCAAATGCCCAACTAGTATAACAGAGAGCACTGTTGTTAGGAATACTAACAACACTCGCATGCCACTCAAACAGCCTTTGGACTGAATTAAAATTGACCCCAGAAAACAGCAGATGTTCAATAAAAAGTTTTTAAATGAACAAACAAATAAATAAATAGTAGTTACTCAACACACATTAGCTCTGATTTTCAGTTGATTTCCTTTATTTTTTTCTCTTCTAGTTATTAGGTCAGCACTCCATAAATGTTCCCTTCCTCCCTCTGTTCTCGCTCCCCACAGCATCAGATGCTGGAAGAAAACACAACCTCTTATGTTACTGTTAGTTAAAGGCATAAATGGTCACCAAGAAAACACTCAACACCAAGACAGCACAATGTGTGTGTGTGTGTGTGTGTGTGTGTGTGTGTGTGTGTGTGTAACAGGGAGGAACCACTGGAACCAGAGAGATGATAGAGACAATAGAGAAAGTACGGGGGATAAAGACCGAAAGATTCCAAAGACCTTCTGGGAATCTGGAAGAAATCTCCCCTGCAGTTAGGGGCAGTCAGTAAAGTGCTAGCCTTGATTTTACAATGTGTGAACTCCTATAATATATTCAGCCATACGAAGTTTTAAAAACCAGACTGATGAAAGAGAAACAATTCTGAAAAGCTTTAATTCATAAAAACACAGCTAAAAGCAATCAGATTCCTGCAATAGCTGATAAGCAGTCTTCTCAGAATACAAGCAAGAGAGCACATATTCTCTTGGCTTCAAAGTGGTCCCCTTGCTACTTCTTGCTGGTGGACTTAGCACTCTTTCTTGAATAACACAGACTTTGAAAACAACCACCACCACCACCATATTCCTTAGTAAGGAATCATTTTTAAAACTTAGGATCTAGTTCACTGCATTAAGGAAATCAAATTAGACATATACCAAAGTTGGTACTGCCATTGATCCTTAGTCTAAAATGAACTTCAGAGAGGGAGGCTTATTTTTAAAAAGAAACATAACTGCATGAAAGCCAATACAGGAGCACAGCTTTACCCCTTTCAGCATCCATGGAGACCAAACTGTAATTCTGGAGTATTTTCACTGAACCTTTGACAATGGTGTAACTTTTATTTCTGATGCTCTCCCCCATTCCCCCATTTATAAAAAATGCAAAAATTCTTTTAGAAGAATGGTGAAAAATACAGGAAAATACGAGATCACAAATGCAAAGTTTTCTGAATGTATGCTACTTGAAATTCTCATAATCTGAGCACTTACACATAGGTAAGTGGTCAGTGACTTTATGTTGATCCCCAAAACACATTTAAAAAGCCTGTTGTAATATCCTTCCCTAAAGGTGTATTTGTTTAAGAAGACAAAAATGATGAAGGACCCGTCTTGTTTACCTCGTACTACTTTGTGAGACAAACACCGTATTTGTTTATGTGTTATTCAACAAGCCCTCCAGCACAGTAATTTCTAAGTCATTACTCTTTTTAAAAATTCCTGATGAATGAAGGTACTACTGCTCTAAAGGACGAACTGTCCATTCTTTTTCATTCTTCTGTTGCAAATTATCAATACCCCTCACTTCTGATCATAAGTGAATTTTTAGAAACATTTCCACTAATCTTATTTTCCTCTTAAGCAACAAATCATTACCAGTTACCCTCAGCTACCAAGAGAGCAGCTTCTGCTCTTCACATTAAAAAAGCTGCTCGCCCATGATGCTTGTCTCAGAAAATTTAGAAGTCTCGCTAAAAAGCTAAGGAGGAAAGCTGCTGGAAATGTTCACAGATACCTGATTTAACAAGGTTC
Source organism: Lutra lutra (assembly GCF_902655055.1). Classification (NCBI taxonomy): domain Eukaryota; kingdom Metazoa; phylum Chordata; class Mammalia; order Carnivora; family Mustelidae; genus Lutra; species Lutra lutra. Next base: position 39,336,492 of record NC_062284.1, read on the forward strand.
TGTGAAAAGAGCTTGCCTTTAGATTAGCATTACTCAATGTTTACGAGGGTTGTTTGTCAAGCCAAAAATAAGGTGCCTCCTCCCCACAAATTAAAGAGTCAAGTTACAATCCATTATTTCATTTCTGATTGTTTTTCTTTGTAATAAGTGGGAAAGTGGATACTGGTTAAAAGTCTCTCCGGAGCTAAAAGACTCCACATTAAAGGCTTCAATTAGCTATAAATCAGTTGTCTTTCCTACTGGGGGAGAACAAGAGAAAAAGAGAGCAAGGGTAGTTGGAGAAAAAGAAAACTGGAAGAGCTTCCAAATTAAATTCCGAGATACCTACTGCATACCTAAAACCCCTTTCCCGGGCTGGGAGGAAAAGCCAAACAAAAGTTAAGACTTAACTCGAACCCTCCTAAATATGAGAGTTCGGTCCTGTCTCACGGGGAGATCTTGGATCTGAAGACCTTTAAAGAGAGGCTGATGAGGTTAGGGACCCTCATAAAACAAAACGTTTATGCTGTACACTTTCCCTGCTTGTTCCCAAACCCAGATATATGCCCCCGTTGGCACTATTGTTATGCAAACAGTGTCTAAATGGCTGTAACCATTAACGACCTCCCATTAAAATGGCTTTCAAAAATTTGTCACACCATCTAAAAAAGCTAACAGGTACATCAAACCCATCATAAACTGGGCGTTCAGAACACGAATCATTTTGATTTGTATTCTAAAACTAACAAGGAAAATTTCAATATTCGGATTTAAAAAAAAAAAAAAACACTTCTCTTTCAACCATTAAGCCAGAACCAATTTACTTCTCGACAAATTTAGTTTATCTTGTAATAAGCATGATAAAGTTGTAATAAACAACGTTAACCCTATTGTGTGCGCGCAGTGTGTGTTTAATCGTGAGAAATTTGGGGTAGAAATCAACTGAAAGGAGAGAAAAATCAACCAAGAGAACTGTAAAATGAACTCCAGGGAACATGACTTTAAATCCCATCTATCTCTTCCCCACTCCATGCTTTAACGTTATAATCACCCCCGTGTGTCTAATTAATATACTTTTTCTATGTGGAATTCGTAGTAAGTAAATTCACTTTCCATTAAGGTAGAGAATGCATATTCTTTTCTATGTGGTGCTAACAGCAACAGATATTCCTGCTTGGCAAACCCAAGATGTCAGAGTTCGTTATAAAAAAATGATTTCTTTTCAGTCCGAAGGCGAGCCCGTTAATTTGCACACATTGAGAGAGTTCCCGAGTTTTCCGGGACAACTGCCACTGCCTACAACATTCGAACGAAATGCCGATACCGGAGCCGCCCGTCGCCGGCAGCCAGGTTTCCGCGCAATCTGCAAAGGCGGCCAGAGCGCCGCGCGCCGGGTCAGTTCCTCCGGGAAAGCCGCTCCGCACGCGCGGGCTTCTGAGGACCGAGCGGGTCGCGCAGCCCAGCGGCCCCTGAAGGCGCGGAACCGCCGGGAGGAACGGTCCGGCTGCGTGGCCCACCTGGCGGGAACCCTTCCTCCCCACTTGAGGAATCGAAGCCGGGTCGACGCCTTGCCGGAGGCAGTCCGGACCCCGAGAATCGGCTCCGAAGGCAGCGGCAGGCGCGGAATGGGCAAGGAGCCGCTGACCGCGACCCCCGGCGCCGGCTTCAGGTTGGGGCGAGTCCCCTAGGCGTACCCAGACCCCGGCAGGCCTTCGGATGCCCCCAACCCCGAGGATGGGGGCGTCCCTCCGCTGCGCGGGTATGACAGGCAGGCTCCGGCCACCCCGGCCCCTTGACCCCGTCACGCCGCCCTCGCCCCCTCACAGATCATGGACAGGAAGGAAGGTTCTAGAAAGCCTCGGCGGACGGCAGGTCTTCGCCGGCCGCTTACCTTGGTGTACTTGATTTCGAGGTTGGGCGTGGGCGATGGCAAGAGGTGCAGGGACGCCATGAGGGCGGCGGGGTCAGCCTTCACCTCGCCGGGCATCTCTATCTTACTGGAAGTCATGGTGGCGGGCCGGGGTCTCGCTCGCCCGCGGCGTGGGCTGTGCGCGCGGTCCGCGGGCCGGGGGCGCGCTCGCCTGTATATAGGCAGGTGTCAAGCTGGGGCTTTTCTTATTGGACGTGAGGGCTGAGGCGCGGGGGGCTGGTCCATCCTACCTAGGACGCCGGGGCGCAGCCCCGATTTACATAAAGCCCGCCGCCCGCGCCGCGCGGCCCGTTCGCTCGGCACCCACGGTCAAGTGTGGCCGGCGACACCCGGGCTCGCGCCCACCCCGCCGGCCTCGACGGCCAGAGCCGGAACCCGCGACGCGACCACGCAGGGCTCGGAGAGCGGGACCGGCCTCGTCCCGGCACGGTCAACGGTCGGCGGCGGCGGCGGGGGGTGCACCTTAGCGGATGGCGGGCGCGGGTCGTGGCCCCAGAAGCAGAGCGGGCGGGGGGCTGATGGGGTGTTAGCGAAGGGAGCTTCCGGGGCGCGGAGGGCGGCTCTTCGGACGCCGAGCGGACTCGGCCGCGGATGGGGCGGGTCTAGGGCCCCTCCCACCCGCGTCCCTGGCCCAGCGGAACACGCGTTCCTCTTCTCTCCCCGAGACCCGGGGGGCGCCCTCAGCTCTCCTTCCAGGGCCGGGCGGCCCGGCACACGGCCACTCCCCACCGCGGAGTCCGGGGCGCGCCACGGCCGCAAGGTCCGGGACGGCTAGTGATGAGTGCGAGTTCTTCGACCCACGCTCAAAATTAAGTATCCCCGCAAGGCGGCCCTCGCCCGCTGCTGCCCGCTGCTGCCCTCTGCCGGCTGGGACCGCCCCGGGCGGTCTGAGCTGCGCCGCAGGATGCGGGCTGTGGGTCCTTACAGGCTCTTAGGAGTTGCATGTTTCATCGGCCCGTCTCTCTTCTTGGATCCCCCTTCCCGCCCTTAACTCCTCGCCCCCAAATAACACAATGGTATATTTGCTTTGCTTTTCTGTTGTTTTTCACGTCAAGAGCTATCATTCCACCAGACATAGGGTTCCTCATATGGCTGCCCCTTAGGGATTGAGCTTCCGTGTCTATACCCCCCTAATTTAGTTGTTCATGTAGCTCCAACCGGCTTTCTTCTAGTTTGTGGGATCCTAGAGGTCAGCATACAGGTGTATGTCCAGTACCCAGAGATCCCATCCCAGGATGGGCTTTGGGCTGGGTGGTCCAAATCTGGGCTTCAGATAAAAAGACCTTTATAGGTCACTTCTCCTCTTCACTCCCAGTGTAAGATTGACAGGGCCCTTCTAATTCATATCTTTAATGCCATATTCAGAGCCCTTACAACCTCATTTCTCCAGATGTTAAGGGTCAGCCAGAAGAGATCTTGCCTTAGATACTTTCCCTTACCAAAAATACCTAATACTCAGTGCCTGGGAAATAACCAAACAGACAAAAATATTCCATTTTAGTATTAGGTTTGTAGAAATAAATTCCAGCCTCTCAGAACCAAAGTAACTTCTGAGGTTACCTAAGTGAATTACCTCAGCTTTAGGCAATAGAAAGATCTCAATTCACAAGGGGATCGCTATGAACAAAAATTGTGTTCTAGTAACAGGCTATGTCCTTGAGATACAGGTGTTTTTTTTTGTTGTTGTTGTTGTTTGTTTTAAGCCTTGGAGAGTTGGAGATATAATTGAGGAATAAAAAATAAATAAAGCCCCAGAATGAGTTCAGGAGAAAGGGAGAAGATGGTAGCAAGGGGGAATCAATGACACTAGGGGAAAAATTCTGCCAACATGTTTTGTAAAGCACAGTACTGGAGACTGGGTTACAAGCAAGGTGGGCAGCCCTTAACATCAGCAAGCTGTAATCCCCTCCCCACAGGGAGGTAGATCACTGACTATGAGGGGCTGTGGGGAAAAGTTGCAACAGATCATCAGCCATATGATCTGGGGTTCCACTAAGGAAGAGGTCAGTTCTCTGGGAACGCTGGCCTTTGAGTTGGGCCTTAAAAGGAGAGGCGAGGCATCCACAGGGGAGGAAAGGACAGAGTAGGTAGTAGAGCCGCAAGATCAAAGTCATATAAATTTGAGGGGGACATCGATGTGACTGGAGGAGCAGCAGACGAGCCTGGCAAAGCAGTTGACTCAGGTTGTAAGGACCTTAATTCTTGAGACACTGAGAAGCCATCTAAAAATTCCAAGCATGAGAAAAGGGAAATCTGTATAAATTAGGCTGATAAGTGAATATTGTCAGGAAAGGCTCTCCACAAACTGTAAATCATTGAGCTATATTCTTCTCCAAGCATAAGACAGGGTTGTCCTCCCTTGACCTACTTCTTGCTTGCTAACTCCGGCTCTAGCACCATGGCTGGAAAAATCTCTCCCAGGGAAGGAGCAGTATGATGGAACCATTAACATTCGTTACACAGTGACATAGAGCAAATAAAGAGATTCCCTCTTTTCCAGGTAGGAAAAGGAGAATCTCTTAGCTTGTCCTCATATACGGCTCCAAAAGGTCTAGTGCATTTTGGGGAGGGAGTGTCCTATTCAAGATGGGGGACAAGATTGAACAGAAAAGAACGTGAATTATAATGACTTCTTTAGTCTATATTTTCTTCATTTCTATTCACAGGACTTACTCTGCTGCTACTTCCTTGTAAGGCTGCGGGACCTCTCTTCTCACATTCTTAGTCTTTCCTTCGCTTCTCTTTCTTTACTTCTCTTGTCTTCTCTTTGTTCTACTACTTTCTCATTTCCTGTATGGATTTCACCATGGTTAAAGTGGCCATCTTCCCCACAACTACCTTCAGATGTCTAGCATTTTGAAATTCACCCTTTTCCGTGATTTGGTGAAGAAACATTTTTTCTCACCCTTATAATGTTTCCTTCTCCCCCCCCTCCCATCTGTAATTATTTATTGTTTAGGATACATCTTGTTTATAAAACCCCTTGCACAAGGGAACACAAGCTACAGCGTGCTCTATTTCCTTGTGAAAACAATTAGGCCTGGTGGAGCCAATATCCTGCAGTTGTAGAGGAGAAAAATAAATTCTTGCCTCATATTTCCTCACCTAAATAACAGAATGCAAAGTTGTAATTTTAAGGCATCCGCTTCATATGAAGTTAGATTTTTTTTTTTTTTTTTTAAGGTATGAAACTATAGCAGCCTGGGCTTATGTTTAGTTTGCACTTACGGAGGAATGAATTGAGAAACATGCTTTAGAAAATCAATGAAGGAAACTGTTCCTCCCAACCAAGAAACACTTGGTTTTGACAAGGACTATGTCCAGCTTGAACTGTAGACTTCCGTGTTCAAGTGCTGTTTCAGCCTCAGGTGGCCCTGTTTAATTGCCTTCCTGTTCCCATTACTAACCATGCTGACAGCCCACCTTTTCTAACAGATATACTTGCATTTTAATTTATCTGCAAAAATAAATCACACATTATAGCATTTCTCTCTTCTGGGTTAATTGAATCAGTTCCTTAAATGTCCCTAAGTCTAATGATTTAAAAGGAGCACATTGTTTGAAATATTTAAAAAATTAGGGCCCTTGGGTTGTATGCGGAATGATCTCAGTGCTTATTTCAGATATAAGTGTTTCCTAATGATCTCATTCATCTCAAACGGGATATGTTCAGCTACTTCATTTAAAATGTTTCCTGAAAACTCTAACAGGAAAATATACTTTGCTTAGTGCAAAGTATATTTATAGAGAGATGGTATTTAATTTAGTAACAAAAGCTTATAAAGAGTGTTATATGTTTTTTTATCCAGAAATGCTTAATGAAGTATTTTGGACCCACTCTGAAAACTTCTATAAAACAAATTCACTTATATTTTTATTTAAGGTGAATATTAACTTTTTATTTGGGATCTAAACACTCATTTAATTTTCCTGTTCCTTCCAACATCTAGAAGAAAAGAGGCTGAGATTGTGGCATTTATTAACCATAAAAATTCTCTACATATTAAGTCGCTCATACCTTAGTGTGGCCTCTGGTCACTGTATTCTATGAAAAGATGCGGTTGCAGGGATTAGATTCCTAATTGGTTATGACTCCAAAAATAATTTTTTCATACAAAACACAGTTCTTTCCTTTTAAAATATATCCTCTACTTTTTGGGAGCACCGAGAGACTGTTTTGAAAGTGGAAACGAGATTTCTCTTTGTTGGAAAGCCCAGTTCCACCTCATATATGTTTTAGAGGCTTCAATCTAGGGGCAGGGATGAGCTCCAGACTTCATCAATAGTCACACTTAACAGGCACAGGGAAGAATTAAAATCCCAGCTATGCAGCCTTGTCTGCCAGGCCTGAGAAAAAAGGCATTAGCTCCCTCTGCAGTTGATGGCATGTATGTGCAAACGAACATGAAATTGACTACTGTCAAAAAGCAATAGTTTGGATGTAGCGTATTTTATCTGCTACTGTTTGGAGATGTTACCATTTTAAATTGAATTTAAAGGCTGAAGAGGAGAAAAATCTCCAAACGCAGGTAAATTTCAAACTACAGTTAATTTAGGAGAGGGACTTTCATTAAAAAAAAAAGCCTTTTGACTTTTAGGAAAAGAATGATAGTGCTTATTAGCCGAGTTTAGCACAGAAAGTCAAGTGCTTAGACCCCTACAGTCCTGCTTACATAGGAGTCCAGAGCATGTGCTACCCCTGAGCCAGTCACGTGGGTGTGTCTCAGATCAGGAGCAACTATTTTTATCGTGGTGGGTGAGGAAGGGTTACTTAAAAAAAAAAAAAAAACTCCTTTGGCATGTAACTAAGTTAAGTTTGCCTTTCTGTTTTCCTTTCGTGTTCCTTAATTTGCAGTTTTCCTTTCACTTGTAAAATTCTTCACATCTACATGTGACTCTTAACTACTGCTACTTACTTTAGGGCCCTCCCATTCTTAAATCCAAGCTCCTTCCCCACGTCCTCTTCTACTCTTGGGCTATCAGTCATCCAAATGGTCTTTCTTCAGATGGAATGGTTGCATGAACTTTGAGGATATTTGGGACAGGGATCCATATCCACGTTCCCCAGAAGACAAGGCTCATTGGACAGTTACCGTCTCCCTCTTACATGCTAGAACGAGCCACTGAAAATCTTCTGTCTTTAGATGTCTTGACAACGGGGGGGGGGGGGGGGTGCCACTTCTTTCTTCTCAATCACAGAGTTCAAGCTGTGAAAGACACAGGGCAAAACTGGGAGGTGTTCGAGCCAGTACACTGACATCCAGTATGGACACCCTGCCCCAGACTGCAGAGGACAGGGCAGCAGGACTCCTGCTTCAGGCACACATACTCCCCCTTTCAGGGTGTCTGTGACTCCCTGGCTACTGGCGCTAAACACAGACTTTGTCCTCTCTCTACTGGTGAGACTAGCTACCGGTGAAACAGCTATTCCCCGACACTCTATTAGGAGCCAAGCATTGACGTAGAGTCTCCGAAGAAGAAAAAAGAAGTGTGTGGGTTGACGTGAAGCTAGTCAAGGGCCGAATGAGACAGGTAAGAAGTCAGAAGATGCGGAACACAATGAAAGCGAAGGGTCGTGGAGGACAGAGCACAACCTGTTGGCAAATCCCTTTGTCAGCCTTTCCATGGGCCTCACGCTCTTCTAGGAGCTATGTCAAATCTCCCAAAACATGGCCCCCAAAAGAGCTCCTTTGACATCTTTTAGTGTAAAGCCCACTAATGTGATTGGAGAGGTTAGCTATTTCTAAGATTGCAACGCCCAAAAGCAAATACTCAAGAGCTGAGTTTCCTCCCACTTCCCAAATCCAAGTTAAATGTTCTCAAGTATAAGACCGTCTGGTACAGACCTAGCCAGAACAGAATGTAGAGGGACCAAGGGCAGCTGAATTTTTTCCTTCACTTAGGAAGAAAAGAAAGCATTAAGGATGACATTAGGTCATGTTTCTAATGCTTACATACCTACCATGGATCGATATTGCCACCTTACTCCTACTTTGGGAGACCAGACACGCATGGAATGATCCATCTTCCAATTATAATCGTGTCCGGAGCCTTAAAAAATATGGAGGCCTGGTTCTACCTCCGAAGACTTCAAATAGTCTCACATAGTGCCCAAGGCACTGCTATTTTTTTTTTTAAGATTTTATTTATTTATTTGACAGAGAGATCACAACTAGGCAGAGAGATGGGGGGAACCAGGCTCCCCGCTGAGCAGAGATCCCGACGCGGGGCTCAATCTCAGGACCCTGAGATCATGACCAGAGCCGAAGGCAAAGGCTTAACCCACTGAGCCACCCAGGTGCCCCGGCACTGTTATTTTTAACAAAGCTTCCTGGTGTCTCTAAGACACATCCTATTTTGAGAACCACTGGTTAATCCCCAGAAGGTTAACTCTGGAGTTCCTTGAGTCCACTCTGGCTTGGAAGAGTGGATTCCCTGCTTCCTACTCTGTAGTGCTCTTAGATTCGCTATTTTTAATTTACTATTTGAAAAACACATCAAGCCTCAAATGGATTGACCTTTCTGCTAATGTATTTCACCTAAATTAGCAGAGGCAATTAACTAATTTATATCGGAATTGTGCACTTTCCACTTCACATTTATCAACTCTTAAATGCTCGATCTGGTGTTGCAGTTTAAATTTTTTATTATTACCCTTTAAATCTGAAGAAATGTCTTACATCTAATTAGCCAAACTTACATATTCAATTAATAGATTCATTATGGGCTAATGAATATGGAGGCAGCACGAGGGCAACATCTGCTTGCCAGTTGAAAGGACCCAAACTTTTCTGCCATGAAAAAAGAAAAATCTGTCATATAACTAAAACAGCTTGAACCTTCAGTTTTCAGATTTCTGCATACAGTAATGCCTGTAAGGAGTTTCGGGGGCCTGTTAACACAGGAAAGACAGCATGTTGTCCAGAGATAACTGCCTTTCCAGAGAAATACAAGAATCAGAATTGCAAAAGAAATACACTTCCGCAGACCCTTTTCAATATAAAATCCATATAGGTCTAGATTTTCACCTCAAATTATTGAGGTTTTTCTAACTTGCATTTTTTCACGAAAAATGCTTAAGAAAATAAACTCAATGGAAAAATTAATATCACAAATGAAACAAAATCTTCACCTTGCTGTCATAAACTTTAGGATCATTCCAAACTCACGTGACTTTATAGATTTAAAGATATGACCAGACATTACCTTGGGAACTGGATATTTCAGTAATCAGTTATATTTGGAATCTAGGTAATTCAGAGACCTAAAATGAGTTTCCACAATATTTTCAATTATTGAAATCCTGGGTTTTTATTTCTCTGGCTATGAAAAAAGCAGACATTTTTGGTAATCACGAAAAAACCACGAGTTTCAGGAAAGGTGGCTGAGAGCTAGAATTCATGTGAAAGACTCTTTTTAGAGGTGGTAAGATCATGAGGGAAATAATCAGAAATCCCTGGTCCCCAGTCAGAAAAAGAATTAAACAAGCGACTTTGGACTCAGGTCTGTGATGTGACAGTAAGAGTATTTCAGGACACATGCACGCTAGGATACTGGGTCATTTTAAGTCTTTTTTTCTTTTTTCATTTTAGATGCCTTACATTCAAGCCGACACAGGACTTACGAAAAGACCACATCTCTTACTTTCAGTGATACAAGTGCACAGTCCCAAAATCCTTGCTACAGCATCAACTGCACATTTGTCAAATATTTTTAAAATGAATTACTGTGATATTCCTTATATCTATTACTGATGGCCTCTTAGGTGCCTTGCACTGGCCAGACTCCCTTGGGGGTATGACAAAGAAAACTATAAGGTCTGATCACACCTCAAGGAATTAATAATTTGATCCTCATAAGAAAAATCTCTATAATTGACAACACATAGACCCAGATCCACAAGATTTACTGCATTTCAAGGGTGGTTTATCCTCTTTGGTATCTGAAAAACAGCCCCTGCATGAGTAAATTTTCCCCCATGCTGCTCCCAGTAGAAGCAGAGGGAAAAGAGAAAAAAATAAAAGTCCCCTGGTCTGCTCAGGGGGCCTGGAGGGAGAAAAGGTAAGCAATATTTGAGTCAGAGGGATGTCTGCCCTAATACCCTAGCTATCGAGGGCCCTGAAGTTACAGATACAAAAAGAGCCAATTTAATAAAAATACCCAGGCGCCCAGGTCCTTTAAGATGTGGCTTTCAGGGTTAGTCAGCCCTCAACATCCCCTGTCACCACTAACACAGTTCAGACCCCGACCTCATCTCTTGTCCTGTGTCCTGAAAACAAAAGACAGCATTCGAGTGCTTGAAGATTAGCGCATGAAGCATTGTCCTCACAAGCGAGCACACAGGGAGGGTCTGAGCAGTGATAGCATGGAGATGAGGAAAAGGGCAAATGAGGGACGCCTGGATGGCTCAGTGGGTTAAAGCCTCTGCCTTCAGCTCAGGTCATGATCCCAGGATTCTGGGATCAAGCCCGGAATCCGGCTCTCTGCTCGGTGGGGAGCCTGAAAAAAAAAAAAGAAAGAAAGTAAAGAAAAGGGCAAATGAGCTAACTTACCAAGTCCTCTCTCTCAGCATGAATGTGACAGGCTTCCAACTTGGAGCATTGTTGCCTGAGAGTGGCAAGTGGCCATTTTCTTGCTTCTCTTCATATTCCAATAGATGGTTTCTGCGTGTAGTCACAAATTAACATGGTGTTATCAGTTGTATGCATTAACTGGGGAACATTTTGCAATATTAAACAACTTGTAATACTCCAAAACATGTATGCATGTGGGTCACGACATAACATACATTAAGTGTAATACTGATTCTTTAACTTGGCAACTAGCTGGATATTAAGCTCTAGAATTTCTAACAGGTTTTTTTTTTTTAATTTTTAATTCCAGTAAATTTAATTCCAGGGTCATATTAGTTGCAGGTGCACAGTATAGTGATTCAACACTCCCATACATCACCCAGTGCTCATCGCAACGAGTGCACTCCTTCATTCCTGCCACCTGTTTCACCCATCCCCTCCCACCTCCCCTCTGGTAGCCATCGGTTTGTTCTCTAGAGTTAAGAGTCTGTTTCTTGGTTTGTCTCTTTCTCTCTCTCTTTTTCCCCCCTTTGTTCATTTGTTTCACTTATTAAATTCCACATAGGAGTGAAGTCCTATGGTATTTGTCTTTCTCTGACTGACTTATTTCACTTAGCATAATATTTCCTAGCTCCATCCGTGTCATTGCCAATGGCAAGATTTCATTCTTTTTTATGGCTGAATAATATTCCATTGTATATATGCCACATTTTTTTTATCCATTCATCTATGGACGGACACTTGAACTGCTTCCATAATTTGGTTATTGTAAATAATGCTGTTATAAAAAATAATAAAAAAAATAATGCTGTTATAAACATAGAGGTACATGTATCCCTTTAAATTGGTGTTTTTGTATTTTTTGGGTAAATATCCAGTAGTATGATTACTGATCATAGGGTAGTTCTATTTTTAACTTTTAGGGAACCTCCATTCTGTTTTCCACAGTGGCTGCATCAGTTTGCAATCCCACCAGTAGTGCAAGAGGGTTCCACAACTTCACCAACACTTGTTGTTTCTTGTGTTTTTGATAGGTGTGAGATGATAACTCATTGTAGTTTTAATTTGCACTTCCCTGATGATGCATGATGTTAGCATCTTTTCATGTGTCTGTTGGCCATCTCTGTGTCTCTGGAGAAATGTCTGTTAATTTCTTCTGCCCATTTTTAAATTGGATTATTTGGTTTTTGAGGGTGTTGAGTTTTATAAGTTCTATATAGATTTTGGCTACTAACCCTTTATTGAATATGTCATGTGCAAACATCTCCCATTTTATAGGTTGCCTTTTAGTTTTGTTGATTATTTCCTTAGTTGTGTAGAAGCTTTTTATTTTGTGTGCCTGGGTGGCTCCGTCATTTAAGCTCCTGCCTTCTGCTTGGGTCATGATTCCAGAGTCCTGGGATGAAGCCCCACATCAGTCTGCCTGCTCTGTAGGGAGTCTGCTTTTTCGTCTCCTCCCCAACCTCTCCCCTTGCTTTCTCTCTCTTGCTCATTTTCTCTCTCAAATAAATAAATGATATCCTAAAAAAAATCTTTTTTATTTTGGTGTAGTCTCTATAGTTTATTTTTGCTTTTATTTCCCTTACCTAAGGAGACACATCTAGAAAAATGTTGCTACAGATGATGTCAGAGATGTTACTGCCTGTGCTCTCTTCTGAGATTTTTATGGTTTCAGGTCTCACATTTAGGTCTTTAATTGATTTTGAATTTATTTTTGTGTATGGTGTAAGAAAGGGGTCCATTTCATTATTTTCCATGTAGCATTATTTTCCAGTTTCATTCCTTCACACATTACTGTCCAGTTTTCTCAACACCATTTGGTAAAGAGACTGTCTTTTTCCCATTGGATGTGCATTCTGCTTTGTCGAAGATTAATTGACCATATAATTGTGGGTTTATTTCTGTGTGTTGTATTCTGTTCCATTGATCTAGAGTCTATTTTTGTGCCAGTACATACTGTTTTGGTTACTATAGCTTTGTAATACAATTTGAAGTCTGGAATTGTGATACCTCTAGATTTGCTTTTCTTTTTTAAAATTGTTTTGGCAATTCAAGGTCTTTTGTGGTTCCATATAAATTTCAGGATTTTTTGTTCTAGTACTGCTAAAAATGGTGTTGGTATTTTGTTAGGGATTGAATTAAATATGTAGATTGCTTTGGGTAGTTTAAACATTTTAACAGTATTTGTTCTTCCAATCCACAAGCATGGAATGCCTTTTCATTTCTTTGTGTCATCTTCAATTTCTTTCATCAATGTACACATATTTCACCATTTTGGTTAGGTTTATTTTTAGGTGTCTTATTATTTTTGGTGCAATTGTAAATGGGATTGTTTGCTTAATTTCTCTTTCTACTGCTTCCTCATTAGTGTAAGAAATGCAACACACTTCTGCATATTGATATTTGTTTTCTGTGACCTTACTGAATTCATTATCATTTCAAGGAGTTTTTTGGTGGAGCCTTTAGGGTTTTGCATATATAGTATCATGTCCTCTGCAAATTGGGAAAGTATTTCTTCCTCACAAAGCTGGTTATTTATTTTTGTTGTCTGATTGCTGTGGCTAGGACTTTCAGTACTAGGTTGAATAAAAGTGCTAAGGGTCGACATCCTTGTCTTGTTCCTGACCTTAGAGGAAAAGCTCTCAGTTTTTCCCCTTTGAGTATGATGTTAGCTATGGGTTTTTCATATATGGCCATTATTAAGTTGAGTCTAACAGTTTTATTTTTATAAAAGTATTTTATGAGATGTAATTGTATTTTTAAAAACTAGGTAATTTTATTTAAATTTGATACTCATTGATTAAATTTTAATTTCTATTTTGCTTTTTAGTAGAAAATTTTAATTAGTTTAGAAAAATAACTTTGAAAGTATCTACGAGAAATATTTTAAAACTTTCCATTTTTATTTAACTCACATTTCTGATGAAATATAGTCAAATTTTTACACTTCAAATATAATTCCTTCTTAAAAGAAACTTTAAATCATTGCTATCAATATCATCAAATTATGTGAAAATCTTTCTTATAACAATACAGTGATTTTGATGAAACAAAGGGCAGAAGTTGCATTTTGTGTTCTGAGGAATATATATATAACTACAAACCATGCTGGTCTCTATTTCATTAGTTACCCACACATTGCTGGCATGTCATCAGAATACTAATACAGATACAATATGTCTATGTTTACTGCAGAATTAATTATAATAGCCAAGAGATGGAAACAACACAACTGACTATTAATAGATGAAGGGATAAAGAATATGTGGTGTGTATATAATGGAATATTACTCAGCCATAAAAAGAACGAGATCTTGCCATTTGTAACACATGGATGGATCTAGAGAGTTTCAGGAGCCTTGATATTTTGCTTTCGGTCAAATAAAATGCATAGCTTTACATATTTAAAAATGTTGCCGTCATTAAGTTCTACTTGTTAAAGCAGAAAAGAATCATATTTAACAATTTCTAAGCTTAGTTAAAAATTATAAAGTATTTAAATGTATGGTATTTGGGTCTCCACTTGTCCCTTTTTCTGGACCCCACACATGTTAGGGGTTGGCCCACATTATAAGGAGCTGCTTTTCTCCAGGGGCTTAAGAGATTGATGTTTCTTTGTGTTTTGATTCCTTATGACTGCTCAGAAACCTTCCACTAATTGGCAACTGTTTTCTTTTGTTGACTATCCTGTGATACTTCCCTTGCATATTTTTAAACTTTTCTCTGAAAAGGCATGTAAAGTATTTCCAGAAACATTGTCTGAATTTGAACTGAATAAGTTAATTGCCTTTTTAGTTATAAGTGGTTTTCATGCAACAGGTTGAATCGCCTTTACTGAGGTTTTCTCTATCTCATGATAATTTTTTTTTCTATATTCCCCATGCTGCACTTCTCATCTCCATTACTTATTTATTTTATAACTGGAAGTTTTTACCTCTTAATCCTCATCACCTATTTCCCCTCTCCCCGTCCCCAAATTCCCCTCCGGCAACCACAGGTTTGTTCTTTGTATTTGAGTCTGCTGGTTTGTTGCTGTTGTTGTTTGGTTAATTCTTGTTTTTTAGATTCCACATGTAAGTGAAATTATATGATATTTGTCTTTCTCTGTCTGATTTATTTCACTTAACTTTATATGCTTTCTAGATCCATCATGTTATTACAAATGGCAAGATCTCATTCTTTTTTATGGCTGAGTAACATTCCATTGCAAATACATACTACGTATTCTTTTTTTTTTTTTAAAGATTTTATTTATTTATTTGACAGATAGAGATCACAAGTAGACGGAGAGGCAGGCAGAGAGAGAGAGAGAGAGAGAGGGAAGCAGGCTCCCTGCTGAGCAGAGAGCCCGATGCGGGACTCGATCCCAGGACCCCGAGATCATGACCTGAGCCAAAGGCAGCGGCTTAACCCACTGAGCCACCCAGGCGCCCCATACTACGTATTCTTTACCTATTTTATTTTATTTACCTATTTATCTATTGATAGGCATTTGGGTTGTTTCCATATCTTGGCTATTATAATTAATACTGCAATAAACATAGGAATGCATATATCTTTTTGAATTTTCTCTGCATAAATACCCAGTAGTGGAATTACTGGATCATATGTTATTTCTATTTTTAATTTTTTGAGGAACCTCTATCCTGCTTTCCATAGTAGTTGCACCAATTTACATTCCCACCAACAGTGCCCAAGGGTTCTCTATTCTCCATGTCTTTGTCAACATTTGTTATTTCTTGTCCTTTTAATATTAACCATTCTGGCAGGTATGCAGGGATATTTCACTGTGGTTTTTGTTACATTTCCTTGATGATTAGTGATATTGAGCATCTTTACATTTGTCTGTTGGCCATCTGTATGTCTTCTTTGGAAAATTGACTATTCAAGTCCTCTGCCCATTTCAAAATCAGATTATTGGGGGGGGTTGGTGTTGAGTTTTATAAATTCTTTGTGTATTCTGAATAGTAACCCCTCTGGGATATATCATTTGCAAATATCTTCCCCATTTGTTAGGTTGCATTGTTGTTTCATTGATGGTTTCCTTTGCTGTGCAGAAGTTTTGATTTTGGTGTTTATTTTCATGATAATTTTTTGTTTGTTTACCTTACTTTAGTATGGAAAGGGCACTGGATCAGGATTGAGGAAACCTAAATTCTGTTCCTGAATATTCCCTTACTCACTATGCTTTAGCCATTGAAAGGTCCCCTGCTTCCCCCAGTAGAAATGTTTATACTAGTGTGAGCATATCCTCATGAGAAAGTGCCAAAGTTTGTATTAGGAGATCAGCCTTTTTTTTTAAACTGCAAAGGAAAACAATGTCAATTTTCTAAGTTACAAAACAATTCCCAAAACTGTGGAATAGGGAATTAGGTTATGGTTGGGCAAAACAAGTTATGGTATATGTGAAATATGATTATTACATCTCCATAATCCAACAAAAATAACTACAGCACTCAGGGCTATAAAGATACATAACTGTTGCCTCAGATGAAAGCTCTGTGTTCGAGCCAGCAGGGAGCGTAGTGGTGCTCTAACAGGTGTGCAGTGCTACAGAGATCAGAAGAGAAAGTTGTTATGTCTCCATGGAAACCAGAAGATGGCATCTGAGCTGTACCTACATGGTAAGGCACAGAGGCAAGATGGTGCAGATAGGGTGGTAGGAAGACTAGAGCAAATTTTGGAAAAGTGTAACATACCTCTAGACAAATGGTAAGGATAGAGCCTAGACAATAAACTAAGAAATCAATTTAGTAGAACAGGGAGCTAAAGTACTTCTCTCTCTCTCTCTCTCTCTCTCTCTCTCTCACACACACACACACACATACGCACACATACACACACAAATCTCTTTACATGAGGATATTACCTGGGTTAGATAGATGGTAGCAAATTCTAGAGAAGTATGATGTGTAAGTATTGCCATTCAACACTGTAAACAGCCAGGCGAAAGCAGAAAAAGTTTCAAAAGGTCTATGCATGAATTGAAGGATTCCCAGATATGAGGGAAATTCCTAGGGTCACAGGAGGGGGAGGCAAGGTGATGAAAAGGAAAGGGTTGTGAGATGCCTGGAAGTGTTGCTAATAGGGTGGTAAGAGTCACTCCCACCTCACTGGCTGCAGTACCTTGTAAGGTATGGGCTGGTGTCTGTGTTAACCCTCTCCTCACCAACTTCTGTACCTTCTAGCTCACTACCATTCTCTTTGTCCCGTCCTTTCTCTCCACTTCTATGCTACTGCATTGGTCCCGCTCCTCCCCATCTCTTGAATAGCAGGGGTAGCTCTGCAAAAGTCTACACTGACAAGAATGAATTTCAGTTAAAGTTAAGTGATACCAGGTTAGTTCCTGTAGGATGTGGGAAGCGGGAATGCTCTGAGACCCTGATAGGAGAAGAGAATGCCTGGGCTATTATAATAATTTGTCCTTACTGCTTCTGGTTTTGTACCATCCTTCACGCAGTTGATGGAGGGATCTTTCAACATCTCAATGATAATCATGCCACTCTTCTCCATAGTGTTTCCCAGTGCCTACAGGATGAGGTCCAAACTCCTTGATGTGGCCTAAGCTATCAAAGCTATGACTTTGGAGGGTTAATTGTATAACCAGGTGTGAGAGTAGACCATTCATTCAAACCCAGCAAGAGAACTTAAGGTCATCTAGCCTGAGCCTTCCTTAACTCCCCTCATCACTCATAAATATAATAGACTCCCAGGGTCCTTCCAGACCCACTGGATCAAGGAAGGACCCAGGAGTGTGTGTGTTTAACAACTGGAGCTCTCCCAGAACATTCTTATCTTCAGGTGGTTTGGGGAAACAGTGAGAGAGCCCACCACCTTTTACAACAGATGAGGATAGGTCATATTCAAGAATGGAGGGATCCAAAAGTAGGAAGTTGTGAATGAGACTGCAGACCTTATGATCATGTCACCAACGTGTCTATGCCAGAGCCTTATCTAAGGTTCATCTTGGGACTCCTGGGGGTGTGTGATGCTGGCAGGTAGGGGCCTCTCTTCCACTCCCATCAGCCTTGTGGAGCCACAACAACAGGAACTTTTGGGCAGCAGTGGCTGGAGAAGGTAGTAGAAGAGCAGGAGAAAGAGGAAACTTCTAGGATGCTTTCCCACGGAGGAGCTGGGATTAGGCCAAACACATGACACTTTTGCCCCCAGCTTCTAGTTGTTCAGAAGCAGCTGAAAGTGAATAAGATCTGACTGAAGGCAAAATTGTGACTGCAGTAGAATTTGTTGCTGGTGTTTATAGCCTTCCCTTCTTGCTCTCTTTCCCGACTTTATTAGTGTCCTCACCTCTCCACTGCCTCAGTGAGTCCTTGCTCTCAACCTTCTCTTCTCTAGATACCTAGAAATGGTTTTGTTGTCATCAGCCCTACTTTGACTGAGGTGGTGTTTTGCTTTCACCAGGCACTTGTACTATCCAGCTTTTTCTCTCTTTATCTCTCTAAGGCTTAAAAGAGTAAATTATTTCAGGCAGCAGTAGAAATAGAAAAAAAAAGTAATTGCACTAGAAGGTCAAGGAAGACACCTTGCCCTTGAAATGATAATTTTTCAAAGGTTGCCTTAAAAGTTTTTTTCAGCCATGAAACTCACATTTAATGAGTGGGGGACCTTGTTTTAAGCAAGCACTGTGTTGAATATTTGGCAACCGGAAGAGAACAGGGAAATATGCAAATAATAATAATAATAGTAGTAATAATTATAAATAACAGGGCTTGGTCTTTTTCTTTGACTTGCTCACAGTCTGGTGAGAATAAAAAGTCAACCCAATAATACTGTAAAACAGAGATATGTTTAACATACATAGGATCCTAGGGAACAGAATATTTAACCTTCTCTGGGCTAAGACAAAGAGGCTTTACAGAGATGCTACTGTTGAATTTGGACTTGAACTGTGGGAAGGTTTCTCCTAGGGAGTTAACATGGAGAAGAAAGGACATTCCAAATATAAGAAATAGCATAAACAAGGGTACAGAGGCATGGAAAAGTTTGCCATGTTCAAAGAAAAAAAACTAAGCAAAACAGAAGGTCAGTATGGAAAGTGTAGAGTGAGTGGCAAGGAGTAGAAGGACGTGTTGCTGAAAGGGTAGGTGGGAGGTGAGGGTCTACCATGTGGCACAGTGTATTTTTCAAGTGATACTGTTTCTCAAAATGACTTCATCAGTATGTATACCATCCCACAGGATCTGCAATCCTCCATCCAGAGGCGAGGTCTTAGTTCCGTCTCCTCGAACCTGAGCTACCTTTATAACCTCCCTGACCAACAGGATGTGGCAGCAGTGAAGCTGCCTGACTTCCATGGCTGCTTCTAAGGCTAGTTCATAGAAGACCATACGGCTTTCCCCACCCGCCTTCCTTCCCTCCTTCCTTCCCTCTCCTCCTACCTCTCTCCCTCTCTTTCTAGACCCTTGTCTTTGGAAGTCAGCAAGTTTTTGAGGAAGGCCAGGTCCAATGGAGAAGCTAAGTGTGGGTATTCTGGCCCCTGGCCCCAGCCAGTCCCCAGATGTGAGATGAACAGGACTTTCCAGATGACTCTGGGCACTGAGTCTTCTGGCAGGGCCCCAGACATTGCAAACAGTAACAAACCATCCATGCTATATTCTGCCTGAATTTCTACCCATAGTGACCCAAGAGACAATAAATGATTATTATCACTTTAATCCACTTGGTTTTTAAGCCAGGGAAGGTGTTTTCATCAAGGAGGTAATATAAGAACTGCAAATTTTAGAAAGATAGCCTTGGTGCAGTATGGAAATAGGATGGTGGGGAAGGGGTGGTTTAGAGGCTGGAAAAACAGTTAGGAGGCTGTTACACTTATCCAGACCAGAGCAAATGGTAGGGCAGGAAAGCACTTTTTATTTTTTAGGCAAACATTTCTAATTTTAATTTGGCTTAGGAACTGTCTTACTTTTATGTACCCAAATGGCCACAGTCAGTAAGGACAGCAAAATGCTTGAGCTCTCTCCTTGATCCCAGTATTTTTCTCTCCTTTCTTATATCCAGATCCTGGAAATTTAGAGTCTATTTTCATGGTGTCCCCATTCCTTCCTAATGATGTCTAGTGGCCAACAGCCCACTCCTCCTAGCTGGTGTCTTCTTGCCTTCTCTCCAGGTATGAAGGTCATGGTGCCAGTCTTATAATCTCGGGTTTCTGCTGCCTCTAGCTCACGGGCATCTGGGTTCAGAGGAAAGCTTAGTCCTAGAGGTCTGTAGGGGGCATGGGAGGACATGTTTAGGGGAAAGAGGATCTCAACTGTTGGGGAAGTAGAGCCTGGCTTTTTCAATTTAGATGAGTGAAATAAAGATAATCCTGAAATTACATGATTTATGATTTATGATAAATGATTTATACTACTGAGTACTATTTTGACACTAAAGATGACTGTAAATACTGAAGGAGTAATGATGTGTTTTTAAATACATATGGTGTTGGTCATAAAGTGTTCACTGTATAATATCATTCACCACTTTAAAAAAAATACTCTTTAACTGTTGTCAGTTGTCAAGTATATATTGTAGAATGTGAAATCTAAGAGATATTAAGAAAAACAATACAGGCCAAAAATAAAAGGAACTAAAATTTTTCTTGCATTTCATTTATGCCTCATTCTTCCTGCTAAATATTAGACTCATCTCTAAATTTATCTAGAGGTAGTTGGCAATAATATCTTATGTGAGCTGTCATGCAATTTTATTCATTTTGTTAACATTTTTGTTTCAACTTTTTCGGAATTCCCCTATTGAGAAATTTCTTTCTGCTGGGGTCATTCATAGTCACAACTTTACTCAATCCTTGCATTAAGCTAATGCAAAGTATTATTTTCTATCTATTTTATAGTTAGGAAAACTTTCCTGATTCTTTCTTATTTTTTTAAGATTTTATTTATTTATTTGAGAGAGCTCAGCAGCGGGAGAGGGAAAGGGAAAAGCAGGCTTCCCTCGGGGTAGGGAGCCTGATGCGGGGCTCAATCCCAGGACCCTGGGATCATGACCTGAGGTGAAGGCAGAGGCTTTAACCCACTGAGCCATCCAGGCACCCCAGCTTTCCTGATTCTAAGTTAAGCTACATGCTCAAGGTTAAATGGCTCTCAGTAATAAAGCAGAGCCCTGATGCTAGGTATTTTAGCTTCCAAATTCAGAATTCTTTTCTTTTCTTTTAAAGATTTTTATTTATTTGACAGAGAGAGACACACAGTGAGAGAGGGAACACAAGCAGGGGGAGTGTGAAAGGGAGAAGCAGGCTTTCCGTGGAGCAGGGAGCCCAATGCGGGGCTCGATCCCAAGACCCTGGGATCGTGACCTGAGCCGAAGGCAGACGCTCAACTACTGAGCTACCCAGGCACCCCTCAGAATTCTTTTCACTGTGTACCAGAAAGCATGATGGACTGAGGCCTTATCTTTACAATGGCTGTCATCAAAGGCAACTGCCTTTGTTGGTTATGATCACTTAATTTGTTTTTATCCACACAGCAACAAATCGACAGTTCATACCCAAATGGTTGGTTGGATGTTCAGCTCTGGGCTGCAATGCCCTCTAGTATGTGGTCATTTTCACCAGCTCTAGATAGGAGCTGTGGTCTCTTACTAGTATTATGTAAATCCCCAGAATTTCCCAGGGATATTGTTCCTGGCAGTTGGAGACCTGCATAGACTGCTGATTGAAGTATGACAGCTTGTAAAATCCTCTTGGGCATTCGGCTGGATTTCTGGGAAGGTAAGCGAGAAGTAAAGCCACCCCCAAGAGCCCCCTCTGTGACTTGTCATTGACCTGCCAGGTGCTGCTATACGGACGGTGGAACCCAGAAAGTGGATCTGCTGGAAAATGCCAAGATTGATCAGAGTATTTTCCCTGGGTTTACTCTGAAAATTTTTGACCATTGAACTTGAAAATAGCTGTAACTTGGCTTTTTCAAGGAAGCAGTCAGTAGAAGACTGGAGCAGAAAGAAGAGAGGGAGGGTGGAGGGAGCAAGCTAATCTAAGCTAAGCTGGCAGGGCACGAAAACTAGGTTCACATCTCTTAGATCAGTCAGCCCTGGAGGCATCGGAGGTTGATGTGAAGGGACATGCTCCTGTGGGGATGGGTATAATCAAATAGCTCTAATCACCCTGTTGCTCATTTGCAAGTGGTTTTTCTCCAAAAAAAAAAAAAAAAAAAAAAAGTCATTAACATAAGGAGAGGGAGGTGCAACCAGGGCAACGGGTAGTGGAGTCAGTGCAGTTCAGTATCAGCGATCTTCAAAGCTATCTTGTCTGACTTCCTGTTTTCCCAGAATGCATTGCTGTCACTCCTTCTTTTTCTCCTCCCAAAGTAGCCTTCCAGTTTGATCAGGAATACTTAACGCTTCCTCACCTTCTCTTTAAGATTTTATACCCTTAGGGATGCTTGGGTGGCTCAGTCAGCTAAATGTCTGCCTTGGGCTCCAGTGATGATCCCAGCGTCCTGGATCAAGCTCTGTGCGAGGTCAGGCTCCCTGATCAGTGGGGAGTCTGGTTCTCCCTCTGCCTCTGGATGGGCATTCTTTTTTTTTTTCTTTTTTAAGATTTTATTTATTTGACAGACAGAGATCACAAGTAGGCAGGGAGGCAGGCAGAGAGAGAGAGGGAGAAGCAGGCTCCCTGCCGAGCAGAGAGCCCGATGCGGGACTCGCATCCCAGGACCCTGGGATCATGACCTGAGCCGAAGGCAGAGGCCCTAACCCACTGAGCCACCCAGGTGCCCCGTATTAGGAATTTTTTAAAAAATCTTTTTATTATGGAAATTTTTGAATATACACAGAAGGAAAAGGAGAATGCTAACAAACCCCAATGTACCCATACCCACTATTGGTGTTATTTAACTTGTTCCCCTCTCTCCTGCATTTCCTGTAAACTGGTGATTGGCTCTAGAGGCTTGATTATGTTCATGTCCAAATTTTATAGACAAGAATGCTTCATAAAGGGTGCAGAGTTAGCAGTCTTTTGAGAATGACTAATGATGTCTTTTCACTATTTTACTATCAATCTCAAAAGTCTTCTTCTGCCACAAACCCAGGCATATAGTGACCATCATGGTAGTTCCATTCACTGGACCACAGAACTCCTTTAGCTTACATTGCCATTGAATATGGCTGTATTGTTTTGTTGTTGTTTATTTTTTTTAAGATTTTATTTATTTATTTGACAGAGAGAGAGATCACAAGTAGGCAGAGAGGCAGGCAGAGAGGGGGAAGCAGGTTCCCTGCTGAGCAGAGAGCCTGACATAGGGCTTGATCCCAGGACCCTGAAATCATGACCTGAGCTGAAGGCAAAGGCTTAACTCACTGAGCTACCCAGGCGCCCCTGTTTTTGTTTTTGTTTTTTATAAAAGGCTATGATCTAGTACAGTTTTGGGAACTATGATGCCCCTAACTCTAGTGAACCAATTACTTTTGTTAGTCACTCTCCATTTACCACCTATACATAGATATTTAGTTAGAGGTAGTATTGAGTCACAATATATTAAAAAAGAAGAGTCATTGTCTCAAATTAAATATGATAGAAAGGGGCGCCTGCATGGCTCAGTCTTTTGAGCATCCGACTCTTGATTTCAGCTTAGGTCATAATTTCATGATCCTGGGATCAAGCACTGTAATGGGTTCCACACTCAGTGTAGAGTCTGCTTGTCCCTCTCCCTCTGCTCCTTCCCTGACTCATGCTTTCTCTCTTTCTCTCAAGTAAATAAATAAAAACTTTAAAAATATATGCTAGGAATTAGTCAGAAGACAATAATTATCTTCTCTATGGTCATACCCCAAATTAAAAATAACTGAAGTTTTGGATTCTCAATAATTTAGAATCCCAAAATAGCTCTACCCCAATTGTCCAGATATTCTTTTGAAACATTGAGTCATTCACATGATTTCCCTCAAGTAGGTTCACAGATATATATTTATACAGCCCTACTTTGAGTAAGTCAAGTTACTCAAAGGTGTAGTAAAGTGTAGCAAGGTGCTACAAGATAAGAGATCGTTTCTGCCCTCAAAGACTAAGTTTGGTAGGGAAGACAGTGAGTACATACATATTTATAATGTAAAGTATGTGTTGTAAGAGCGACAAAAACAAAGCATGCATAAATTTAGTTTAGAAAGGTTATGCGAAAGTTTTTGGTGGCATTTGAGGTGAACTGTGAAGATTTGGAAGGTTTTGTTTGGTCCTTGAAAGATGGAAAATGGTAGCTTTGGTAGGAATGGAACATATGAAAAAAGATCTAATAATCCAGGCTTGGGGATGCCTGGTTGGCTCAGTTGGTTCAGCATCTGTCTTTGTCTCAGGTCATGATCTGAGTGTCCTGGGATTAAATCCTGCATGGGGCTCCTTGCTCAGCAGGGAGCCTGCTTCTCTCTCTGCCCACTGCTCCCCTACTTGTGCTGTCTCTCTCTCTGACAAATAAATAAATAAAATCTTTTTAAAAAGTAAAAATAAAATAAAGATTCTGGCTTGAAATCACTGGATATGGTTTGCCTCCAGTTAAAAAGATAAGCAGAGGGGCACCTGGGTGGCTCAGTCTGTTAAGTGTCCAGGTCTTGATTTTGGCTCAGGTCATGATCTCATGGGCCATGAGCTAGAACCCCTCATCAGGCTCAGTGTGCCTAGTGGGAAGTCTGCTCCTCTCCTCCTTCCTCTCCCTCTCCCTCTGCCCTGCCCCCTACTCATGCTCTCTCTCTCTAAAAATAAATAAATCTTAAAAAAAAAAAGAGAGAGAGAAAGAGAGACAAGCAGAGATTGAGACAGAAAAACAAATCCATACCTTTCTTTCTTTTTCTCTCCCTCTCCCTTCTTTCCTTCCTTCCTTCTTCAGAAGTAACAGAAAAACCATTAAAGTACTATGACATACAGTGATGTCAAAGCCAAAAGAAGGAAAAGTTTTAAGATGAAGAGAAGCCCCATTATTCACAATAGCCAAAAATGAAAACAACTCAAATGTTCATCAACTAATGAATGGATAAACATACATGGTATATCTGTACAATGGCATATTGCTCAAGCATAGAAAGGAATGAAGGGCTGTTACCCATTACAATATGAATGAAACTTGAAAACATGCTAAGTGAAAGAAGCCAGTCACAAAGGACTACATATGAAATTTTATTTACATAAACTGTCTAAAATAGACAAATCCATAGGGGCAGAAAGCAGATAATGGTTGCCTAGGCCTTGGAGGCAGGTGGAGGGATTGGAGGTTGACAACTAGAGAGTGGGGTTTCTTTTGGGGTAATGAAGTGTTCTAAATGGATTGTGATGATCCATGCATAACTCTGTGAACATACTAAGAGTCATTGGATTGTATACTTTATTTGAACTGTATGGCATGTGAGTTATAACTCAGTCTAGCTGTTTAAGAAAAAAAATAATGAAGGGAGTGGTCCATTGTGTCACTTTCTACAGGAAGGTCAAGGAGAATGAATATTGAGTAAGGCTATAGAATTTGATGATTAAATGTTCATAGGTAACCTTAGAATTTGATGATTAAAAGTTCACTGGTGACCTTTAAAGGGGAATTTCTTCTTGAAATGTGGGAGTTGAAGTGGGTGGGTGAAGAGGAAGTGGAAGCAGACTTGCCTTTTAAGATATTTGGCCATATGGGGTGAGCCATAGGACATGACTGCTTCAACTTCCCCCTACTCACCCTCATCATTTAATTTTTTAAAATCATCTCATTAATATTAGTTATTTCTAGAGAAAACCATTCTTTTGGGCTGGGGCTTAGCTTTTACTTTAATTCTTGAGCTTATTTTCTACTCTCAGTCTCAAAATGTTGCCTCGTTTATTGTGTTCTTGCTCAGTTTAATCCTAAGGAAGAATCACACAAATTCAAGTTATGGGACATCCTATAAAGTAAATTGGTCTGTCGTGATTAAAAGTGTCAAGATCAAGACAGTCCAGAAAAACTGAGGAACCCTTCCTAATTGAAGGAGACTGAAGAATTAGTGTGATAACTAGATGTGACACATGATTCTAGACTAGCTTTTTCTGTTATAAATATTGGGACAATTGCTGAGACATGAATGGGATCTGATGATTAGGTAATAGTAATATATCAATGTTAACCTCCTGATTTTGATAGTTGTATCATGTCTACGTGGAACAGTGTCCTTGTGTGTAGGCAACACTAGGATAAATGGAAGTGATGGAACATCACTTGGCAACTTACTTACAAAGAGTTCAGGGATACAGTTTTTTGTATAATTCTTGAAACTTTCTGTAAATTGGAGATTTTTTCAAAAATATAAATGTAAGTATCACTGTGAAGTAAAAATAAACTGAGCCTGTAAAGATCATCCTCCCAGCAACCTGCATAAGTAAGCACAAATCCTTCCTGAAGAAACAAAAGTTTAGCCTCAGTCTCAAAGAATTCCCACTTACGAAGTCATAGTTAAAATCACAGGACACAAGAGAATAAGTTATCAGAAAAAGCCAGCAGAATCGATACATAATACAATTAGAGCCATAAAGTCTTCAGATATTGAGTTAGCAACAAATACAAAATTCATTCTTAATATGTATTAAAAACATGTTTAACACACTTTAGGAGGTAGAAAGAAGATTTGAAAATATACAGGAGACTATAAAAACAACCAAGAAGATTTGAGAAAAAAAAAAAGAGCCAAATAGGAATGCTAGAAAATAAAAATATGATCAAAAGTAAAAATTTTAAATTTGATATTAAAGAAAAGATTAGACAGAGTTCAAGAGAGAGCTAATGAACTTAATATAGTGCCAAAGAAAATTTCCCGAGTATAGTTCAAGGAGATAAAAGGATGGAGAATATGAAGGAGGTAAAGATCCACAGAGACTAGATTGTGAAGGACTAATTAATGTATGATTGGAGTTTCAGAGAGGAATATGAGAATTGGGAAGAGTCAGTATTTGAAAAACCATGAGGATGAGAATTTTCCCAGAATATTCCCAGAATATTCTCAGAATAATCAACATTATCTAATATGGCATCACACTTAAATAAATGAGAGATATTTAATACTCATGGTTTAGAAGACTGAGTATTGTAAATATGCCAATTTAGCCCACATGATTAACATGCTCAATGCAATACCAATGAAAATCCCAACAGCAATCTTTATGGAACTTATTGATTGGGTCTAAAAGGTATGTGGAAATACAAAATACCCAGGAGATCAAAGGTACTCTTAAAAATGAACTACTTGGGAGAACTTGCTCTACCATGCATCAAGATTTATAATAAAGATAAAGTAATCAAGTTAGTGTGACAGTTGTTCAGGGATAAAGAAATAGAACACTGGAATGAATATAGAGCCCAGAAACAGATCTTTGTGAGTACTGACAGAGGGCACACAGGGCAGTGGGGAAAAAGAAAGACTTTTTAAACAAATGGGACTGAAACAGTTATCTATCCAGATAAGGAAAAATGAAGTTAGATTTCTTACCTGACACCATACAGAAAAATCATTACTAGATGATTAAAAATCTAATATAAAAGGCAAAATTAGAATTCTCCAAGAAGATTATATAGAAGAGTATCTTCATGACCTTAGGATTTAGGAAGGATTTTTTTAAAAACAGGATATAAAAAAAAACACAAAAGAAAAGACTGATAAGTTAGATTCCATTTAAAGTTAAGAACTTTGAGTTATTAATTTTGCATTTAAAATGTTATACTCTCTTTCTTAAAGAAGGCACCCAAATTATGTATCTTCACTCCCCACAAAACCTGCGTCCACATCTAGTCCCTTCAAGCAATACCTTCTTCATTTACTAAGCATAGTTTATTCCCAAGACAATATTCTAGATATAGATCTTTTCTATTTTCTCCTTCATTTTTATGTTTGTAATAATTTCATTAAGAAATTTCTCTTCTGGAACCCAAGAAGGATATCATAGTCTCTTTATAATAAAAACTGCTATTTTTTTATTTGTTCATGAATATAATTTAATGATAGACAATTTTATAGAAGAAACCAGATCTCAGACCATGGTCACAGCTGACAAATCAAACAAAATCAGGGCCAACTTGAGAGCACTTGAGCCTCTGAGCAGACTACGTAATTCTAAAAGCCTTATTCATTCACCATTACTTCTCTTGTGCCTAGCAACAGCTCAAACACAAAGGGGCTTATCTGGTTCTTCCTAAATGGGCACGCAAGAAACTCACACATTAGTGCTTTGTAGCCCAAGTAGAACTATCTTTACAGTCTAAAGTCATGGTTGCTAGCTTTGCTGATAAACCAAATAAAAGCAATGAACATTGTTCTATAAACCAATGCTTAAAACACCTGTACCGTGAAGCTCTGCCTATTTTGAGGTGAAATTTTCCTGGAGCTCTATGACGTAGTTCCCAATAACCTAATCCTTGTTCCAGCAGGGCTGAAGCTGAACTGAATCTGTGTAGGCCAAAGTCATACCTACCTAGGTCATAGGAAGATTCATATACTACATGCACTTAATAAGGCCATGCTGTCCCCCTCCAGGTATAAATAACTACATAGTTACAAAAACTCGCCAACCTACAAATTCCCTCAAACTGTCAAAGGTAAAAACCATGTGACTTCAACCTCTGAAGTCTTCTATTTCCCCACATGGATGCCCCCAGAAGCCTCAACAACTATGTGATATTTTAGACTTCACAGTATCAGTCCTTAAGCCTCATATAAACAACTAATTGGATAAGTGTGTTGGGTATATAAATATAGGTCTCCTTTTCTGCCTGTTTGCTTGAAGATTTCTCTCCTCATCAACTAGAAATGCCCTTATTTGTCATTCTGCATTATTTTTATTGGTGTGTATGGTTTGCCTTTTCAATCTGAAGATTCAATTTTTCATTTATTTTAGAGACATTTAAAATGTTCTCTGAGAACTCTTTTATCTCCGTCTTATTTTGGGGGTTTTCTAATCGAGATAGCAATTATTCTTATATTGGATTATCTCCTTTGTTTCCTTCTCTCTAATTGCTTTCTTCCCCCACCCCTTTTTTTGGGCTTGTTTGTTTCTTTTTGGTTCACTCCAAATAGCTCAAAAGCCTGATCTCCAGAACTGTAATATAATAAATTTGTTTCAAGCCATGAAGTTTGTGGTAATTTACTATAGCAGTTAGGGGAAGTGAGCACACACACAGTCCACCAGGGCCCATCCTCCTGGCGGCGGGGGGGTTTTGGGAGGAGCACCACTTCTGTGGATGCCAGTTGACTGTCCCAAACCCTACTCAATGCCCCAGATGATGGCAAATCCTGCAGTCCCCCCAACCTTTGCTAGGGCTTTATGGTGACCGGGTAGAACATCGGCCATCATGGCTTTTGGTTTACTTTTAGGAAGGCTCCTGGCTTTTTGCTATAGTACCTTCCTTACAAGTTGTGGAGACTATTCGTGAAGATCCTTAGGACTGAGTTCACTCACCTTTTCCCTTCACTAGGCCTCCAAGAGGTGGGGGCCGGGCTAGAGCCACACTGGACTGCCTCTCCATGTTTTCTTCAGTAATATTTGCTGAGTGTTGCACTCCTTCCCTGATTGGTTGCTTTCATGAACCTTTGACCCTTTATTTTTAGTTAATTTCCTAAGGAATTGCGGGAGGAAAAATGAGTGATCTTATTTTAGTCCACCGGGTTCACCTGGAAGTCTTCACTATGGTTTTTAAGTTTTCATCTCCATGCATTTATTTCTTGATCTCAGAAATTCCTTCTTTTGCTCTTATGTCATCTTGAAATCATGAATTAGAAATTATCCAAAGTTATCTTATTTTAGATAAGAAGCTAATTTTTTTAAAAAATTAGCTAATTTTTTTATGAGACAACATTTGCTCCTATTACATAAAGCATTTTTTTTAAAGAGCACAATCTTTTCATATGCCTGGTGATTTTATTTTGTTTTCTATTAACATATCCTTAAAGATGGCTATATTTGTCCAAACTTATCCTTGGACAGATATAAAGGAAGAATAAAGAATTTTAAATTTTCATCTTTCTCTTTATCATTCTAAATATATAGCACCCTAGGGAAGGTTTAGGAAGAGAGCTGGTGCCTGGTGCATTTCAGAAGAAAGCTTTGCTATGGCAGCCAAGAATTAAGCATGCCAAGGCCTCTGTTTGGAAGGTTAATGAATAAATGTGCTGCCACCTACTCCCTCCAGGTGCTTCCTCTAAACAAAAGCTAGACTGTATGTTCTGTGAGCATATGACCCATGGCATATGCATTCACCACCAGTCCTCACCACTGAATATTTTATGGATTTCCATCAAAGTGTCCTTTTCAGTCTAGTCACTTACTTGTTTGAAAAAAAATTAGAAGTTCCCTCTCATTAAAAACAAAAAAACCCTGCATCTCTTAAGGGTGAGTGGAATTTTTATAAAAACAGGACCATGAGACAATAAGAAACAGTGGAAAGTGAGTACCCACATTACCTTTCATTTCTTCTTTTCCCATTAGCACCTCAGATTGGCCTGTAGACTTCATTCATTCACTCAGTATTTATAGGCCTAAGAGCCTGGTTATGTATTGGGCACAAAGAACTCAAAGACAAGTAACATGAACTCCTGGTAAGATAGTGGTTGGATCCTTGATGGTCAACAAGATGTAAATATTATAAAATAAATCAACAGTAGACACTTAAAGAGGGTGGCATTCAAGTATTAGATACTGTAGAGGATTTTTGCTAATTAGAGTTGATACAGGACTAGATTAAGCAAGGGCCGACCTTTGGCTTTCCTCGTGTAGAAACCAGCAGTCAGCCCTCAAGTCATTCAAAGGCTTAGCAGCCTGAAATTGGTCAAAAGAGCTGAAATCACTTGGGAGGAGAATTCTGCTCTAGCTTGTGAGAAGCAGAGTCCCCAAGGAAGTAATGGCAATGATGTGCCTCCATTGACAGCAGTGGCAGCAGAAGGAGACAGGGCTTTGCGGCACATGTAGTGCTAGTGGGGGAAGTTGTGATGAGGGTAACAAGAGCAAGATGCCTCCAAACCCACCAGGAAGAAGGGTCACAGACCATTCTGTGAATCCTAAGTGGGTCAAGTCATATATCTTTGCCATTGAGCCCTAGACAGGCATGGTATGAACAAATCAATGTTCCATTCTTAAGGGAACTCAAATACGCCTCCTTATTAATCCCACCCCTTGATCCTAGTCCTGCCTCTGGAGCCATATGCTTTGTCTTCCACATCAAAGCCCCTTATACACTCAAAGACAGTTATCATGTCCCACTCTATTCTTCTTTTCTCCAGAATACACCTAGGCAGTTCTTCAGACTCTTATCAATAATTTTCAGGTCACCTTCCTCTGCAGACACTTTAATTTTGTCAGTTCCTAAATCAGTTCCTCTTCTCTTTCAGTTCACGTTGGAGAGAGGTAGTCAGCCTTTGGTTTAGTCTCCAAACATGGTTCCATTTTAGGGTTTATCTGTTTCATTATTTGTTTGTGCTATGAATCTAAGTGTTTCAGGACCTTGACATGGGTTCTACTCAATTCGATTAGTTGTCTCTCTTTCTGTTGATGGTATTTGGGTGGTTACTCAAGGGAGACCAATATAAACAGTTTAGAAACTTAAGCTTCTTGGGTCAGAGGTGCAATTTCCTGCCAGGTGTATAACATGGGTGTTGGCCAAAAATAAGAATTTGGATGTGCATACATTAAATTGGCATGCGCTTGCTTCTTGATTTGGAATTTGAAATGGGTATTGTTGTTTTTTTGTTTTTTTATCAGGACCATTGTGTGTCTTCTAATCCTCTTAACTCTCTGTGCCCCTGCAAACTCACTCATTCAATTTTGGGAATTAAAGAAGGAACCAGAAATCAAAGTGATGGCTAGAAATCTGAATGGTTTACATTCTTTAAGATAATTTAAAAGTATGATATGAGATACGCAAAACATGTGCTAGCAAGTTCTTTTTGTAACAGTGGGCATTTTTCAAAGTTGTAAATGACAGTAATATGTTGTAAGAAGGTTCCCCTTTCTCCACATCCTTGCCAACATTTGTTGCTTCCTGTCTTATTAATTTTAGCCATTCTGACTGGTGTGACGTGGTATCTCACTGTGATTTTGATTTGTGTGGAAACGAAGTGATTTTTTAAAGCCTTCTTTTTATGAGGCTCATTAGAACGCTAATTGAAAGTCTCAAAACTCATCAACCTAAAAGGTTGAGTCCAATAACAAGTTTAGACACTTTTTTTTGTTGTTAAAAAAGTCTAGTATGACTCCCCCTGCAGAATTAGTCAATAGAGCTCATGTTTTGCAGCTATTGGTGGTTTATTTTGTATTTTGCATCTTTGTATTTTGGAAGTTGTGGAGAGGCTTTGTCGCTTTTTTTTTTTTTTTGCAATAATTGTTGATCGTGGAGTTTGGGTTTTTTTGTCTAGTCATTCTCTCTGTTTTTATGTGGTGAATTGGGAGGATAAAAGTTATGTTGCTATAGCCACTTTAAATGTGCTAAATTTTGGGCCAGGATCCTAAGAAAAAGTTGGCTATCAGGAGAAATAAATTGTAGCTTCTACTATCCAAGAGCTTACAGTTTAATAAAGGAGACAGAGGGGTGCCTGGGTGGCTCAGTCCTTAAGCATCTGCCTTTGGCTCGGGTCATGATCCCCAGAGTCTTGGGATCGAGGCCCTTTGGGCTCCCTGCTCAGCAGGAAGCCTGCTTCTCCTTCTCCCACTTGCCCTGCTTGTGTTCCCTCTCTTGCTGTGTCTCTCTCTGTCAAATAAATAAATAAAATCTTTAAAAAATAAATAAAAGAGACAGAAAAGCCCAAGGCAATTAGGATGGGTGGTGCTGATGGCTCTGTGTACATGTATTTGTACGCAAAAAGAGAATCCCCTCACTTTGTGAAATAGAGGGGAGGAGATCAGGGACAGTCTTCTGGAAAAGCTAACATTAGAGCCTAGTTTTGAAGGACAGTTGGAAGTTAAATAGGATGGCAGAGTCAGGGAAGCTTTTCTGTACCAGAGAAATTGCATGGGCAAAGGTGCAGAAGCTGGAGATGACATGGCATGGCTGGGTACCATGTATTAAGCAACGGCTGTGTAGGAACCTTGAGCAGGATTCCTAAGGAAAGTGAAGATATATGAGCCTAGAACAATAAGTGAGCTCCTGAGCTAGTTCATGAAACCTGAGGTTGTAAGCTGAGGGAAAAGATTAAGCTGAGCAGGCATCACTTACAGATAGGAGAGAGCTGTGTGTTATTGTCTCACAGGATGACTTTCTCTGCCTTATTGCTCAGAGAAATCACTCCACCTCTGACCTCCACGCTTGACCCCTACCTGCCCTTTGTAAATAAATAAATAAATAGATAGATAAATAAATAAATAAGCCCCTGTGGTCCCTACTAATCTTGGGCCATTCAGCTAGTTTGTTTATGGGTTCACTTTTCAGATTTGCCCCAACTTCTGCACATTCTCTGGCTCCGGCTTCTTTATCACCACTGGTTCCATTTGGGACAACTCTGTTCATTCCTGGCTGTCCCATCCTCACTCATCAGATCTGACTGTAGGACAACTTCCCACCTGGCTCCTGGAATCATTACAGCCCTCATTAATTTATTCTTTTGCTCATATATTAATCTTATTAAGCTCTTAAAATGTTCCAATGAGATGAATAAGAAATTCTCAGGCAGTTTGAAATCCCTCCTAATGCAGATACTGAGATGAGGATTAGGGTACAGTTAGTTTACTTGTGGGGTGATCCCAGGGAATATAAGGCATAAGATCATGGAAAGCCATGACAGGGAAGGGATGAAAGCCAGTAAAGTGTACATTACTGAATGAGTGATCAGTGTGGACCACTGGGGCTGAATCCTTCTGTGATTCCTCTTTGGAACTATGTAGAACATGCCTCAGAATTGTTCTATCAAGGGCCAGGAAGCTGGGGCATTTATCCATAGATTTCTCTCACTCATTGGTTGAGATTTTTCTCCTGAAAGCAATACATCCTTGGCATTCCAGCTCTGCAGAGAGGAGCAAATTCCCTTGGCACAGGAGAAAACCTCAGGCAGCAAAGTAGATCAACATAACCCTTGAGGTAGGAAGATGTCAGCTTGCACAGTAGCTGTCAGCTGTAGCTTCAGGGAAACTCAGAGTTAGCAAAAGGGTCATAGGACAAGGCATCAGCATGGTCTGCTGCATAGTCTTTGCTCTGAAACCCTTTCACAGGGTTTCTTTGCATAGTGTGAGGCCACATAATGTGGCCTCATTCAAAGGATTGAGAGTAGAGGAAATAGTGAGGATTCAGGAGTGCTGGTCTCTTTCCCTTGTCTCAGCGATGCAGGCAGGAAATGGGACGTAGAAGAATGAGTCATTGGAAATAGAGTCACAAAGAAAACTGGGTTCTCAGAGAAAAGACAATTTGCAGTTAGAGCCAAGAAGAGAAGCAAATGGAGAAGGTAAAGGTGGAAGGGTCCTGTTATCAACCAGGGGATTTGCCCAGAGTTCTGAAGAGAATTGTACAAGAATTTGTCCATCCACTTTAACCAAGCCTATCCCCAGTTGATAGAAAGAGGAAAAGATAAACTGGGTGTGTTTTCAACTAGCTATAAATAAACAACACCTTATTTTGTACTAAAAATAATCCCCCCTCTTCGAATTTTTCTAAATTGTGCCTTCTTTCCATCCCTTATAGGGGAGAAAACCTGTGAAATATCTCCTGGGCTTTTAAATATCAGAGGTTGAAATAAAAATGGTTTTATTAGTTGAATAAAATTCTTTTAAAAATTCTTACCCATCAAACTTTTTTCTTTGTGTATGTCACATGATGGACCATATTTCAGAACAGTTACTGTTGGATAGTGGAGAAAGGACCAGATAGAAGGACACAGTGTATTTGTGGATGGGGAGAGGTAGAAGAGGTAGAAGGAGCTCTTCTTTCATAAGCTCCTCTCGGTTTTTTGAGGAATGTAAAAGAAACTTCTGCCCTTAGAATACTTGCTCATCCTCAGCTAGAGATAATTCATGATTATAGTTTTGGTCAACAATGACTCTAAGGCTTCATAAAGGAAAACATTATGGATGATAAATGACATGAAGGAAAGTCTTTGATAAAAAGGAAGGAAATTACAGTGATGGAGAGGACTGAGTCATGAGGTTAGGTGTAGCAGTTGAACAACATGAGCAGAGGCAGAGCTGGGAATAATAATGCATTCTTAGGAGAATGATTTTGAGTGTCTCACATTGCAGAACATTGGGGATGAGATTAGAGAGATTAATTGGGGCCCACTGGCTAATAGCCTTGAATGCTGGACTCAGAAAGTATATTAATCTGATAGGTAAGCAGAAGTCATTGTAAATTTATGCAGAAGATGACAAGATGAGAGTGATGTTTGAGAAATATTTGTGTGAGTAGTTAAAGAAGCCAGTTAAGATAGCATATTGGGGGCATTAACCCCTGTGGTAAATTGAATAGTGCCCCCTAAATCTTTCTAATATTCTAATGCCCAGAACCTGCGAATGTTATCTTATATGGCAAAAAGGACTTTGCAAGTGTGATTAATTAAGTTAAGGATCTCGAGAGGGCGAGAATATCCTGGATTATTTGAGTGGCCCAATGTAATCATAAGAGTCAATCTAATAGGGAGGTAGGAGATCAGCACAAGTAATAGCAGATATGGCCGCAGAAGCAAGAGGTTGGAGAGATGCAAGGAAGGGGCCACAAGCCACAGGGTGCAGGTGGCTTGTAGAAATTTTAAAAAGCAAGAACACAGCCTCCAGAAAAAAATGCACCTCTGCCAACTTTGATTTCAGACTTGTCTCTTGTCTCTTCCAGAACTGTAGGAGAATAAATTTTGTTTTTTTAGGCCCATGAATTTTTGATAATTTGTCTCAGTGATAATAGCAAGCCAGCACGTTTCCCTTTGAAAGACTGATGAAAACTTATTTTACTTATTTTACTTAGAAAAATGCATGTATGTCCTAAAGCAGAATACACAATCTTTTCTTTTTTTTTAAGGATTCATTCATTTATTTAAAGATTCATTTATTTATTTGAGAGAGAGAGAGAGAGAGCATGCAGAATGAGGGTCAGAGGGAGAGGGAGAGAGTGAATCTCCAGAAGACTGCCCTCTGAGCACGGAGCCCAGTGTGGAGTTCAATCTCACAAACCCAAAATCATGACCTAAGCCAAAACTGAGTTAGATGCTTAACTGACTGAACCACCCAGGTGCCCTGAATACACATTCTTTTTAAGTGCATGTAGGACATGCTCCAGAATAGATCACACACTAGGTCACAAATCAGGCCTCAACAAGTACAAAAAGACTGAGATCATACCATGCATATTTTCTGATGACAATGCTATAAAATTTGAAGTCAACCACAAGAAAAAATTTGGAAAGATCACAAATACATGGAGGCCAAACAGCATGCTTCTAAAAAATGAATGGGTCAACCAGGAAATCAAAGAAGAAATTTTAAAAATACATGGAAATAAATGAAAATGAAAATATGACAGTTCAAAACCTTTGAGATGCAGTAAAAGCAATCATCAGAGGGAAGTATATAGCAATACAGAGCTATCTCAAGAAGCAAGAAAAATCGGGGCACCTGGGTGGCTCAGTAGGTTAAAGCCTCTGCCTTCAGCTCAGGTCATGATCCCAGGGTCCTAAGATTGAGCCCCACATTGGGCTCTCTGCTTGGGGAGGAGCCTGCTTCCTCCTCTGTCTATCTCTCTCTGCCTGCCTCTCTGTCTACTTGTGATCTCTGTCAAATAAATAAATAAAATCTTTAAAAAAAAAAAGAAGCAAGAAAAATCTCAAACAACCTAACACCTAAAGGAGCTAGAAAAAGAACAACAAATGAAGCCTAAAGCCAGTGGCAGAAGGCAAATAATAAAGAGCAGAGCAGAAATAAATGATATAGAAACTAAAAATAAAATAAAATAAAATAAAACAGATCAATGAAGCCAGGAGCTGGTTCTTTGAAAAAAAAAAAATTAATAAAATTAATAAACCCCTTGCCAGGCTTTTTAAAAAGAAAAGAGAAAGGACCCAAATAAATAAAAATCATAAATGAGAGAGGAGAAATAACAACCAACACCACAGAAATATAAATAATTATAAGAGAATATTATGAAAAATTACATGCCAACAAATTAGACAACTTGGAAGAAATGCATAAATTCCTAGAAACATATAAACTACCAAAACTGAAACAGAAAGAAATAGAAAATTTGAACAGACCGATAACCAGCAAAGAAATTAAATCAGTAATCAAAAATCTCCCAACAAACAAAAGTCCAGGGCTAGATGGCTTCACAGGGGAATTCTACCAAACATTTAAAGAAGAATTAATACCTATTCTCAAACCATTCCAAAAAAACAGAAATGGAAGAAAACTTCCAATTCAGTCTATGAGGCCAGCATTGCCCTGATGCCAAAACTAGGCCAAACTCCACTAAAAAGAAGTATAGGCCAATATTGCTCATGAACGTGGATGCAAAAATTCTCGATAAAATACTATCAAATTGAATCCAACAATACACCAAAAGAATCATTCACCATGATCAAGTGGGATTTATTCCTGGGATGCAAGGGTGGTTCAATATTTGCAAATCAATCAACATGATACACCATATCAATAAAAGAAAGGATAAGATGGGGCGCCTGGGTGGCTCAGTGGGTTAAAGCCTCTGCCTTCGGCTCAGGTCATGATCCCAGGGTCCTAAGATTGAGCCCCACATTGGGCTCTCTGCTCTGCAGGGAGCCTGCTTCCTCCCTTCTCTCTCTCTCTCTCTGCCTGCCTCTCTGCTTACTTGTGATCTCTCTCTCTCTCTGTCAAATAAAAAAAAAAATCTAAAAAAAAAAAGGATAAGAACCATATGAAACTTTCAATTGAAGTAGATTTTCAATTGAGGTAGAAGCATTTGACAAAGTCAACAGTCATTCATGATAAAAACCCTCAACAAAGTAGGGTTAGAGGGAACATACCTCAACATCATAAAGGCCATATGAAATACCCACAGCTAATATCATCCTCAGTGGGGAATGACTGAGAGCTTTTCCTCTATGACCAGGAACAAGACAAGGATGTCCATTCTCATGATTGTTATTTAACATAGTACCAGAAGTCTAGCTTCAGCAATCAGACAACAGAAAGAAATAAAAGGCATCCAAATTTGTAAGGAAGAAGAATTTGTCATCTGCTATATGCAGATGACATGATAGTCTATATAGAAAACCTAAAAGATTCCACCAAAAAATTGCTAGAACTGATCTACAAATTTTAGTAAAGTCTCAGGATACAAAATCAACATACAAAAATCTATTACATTTCTATACACCAATAATGAAGCAGCAAAAAGAGAAATCAAGGAATCAATCCCATTTACAATTGCACCAAAAACCATAAGATACCTACGAATAAACCTAACCAAAAAGGTAAAAGATCTGTACTCTGAAAACTATAAAACACTGATGGAAGAAATTGAAGTGCACACACACACACAAACACACACACACAAAATTGAAAAACATTCTGTGCTCATGGATTGAAAGACTAAATATTGTTAAAATGTCTGTATTACCCAAAGCAATCCATACATTTAGTATAATCTCTGTCAGAATACCACCAGCATTTTTCACAGAGCTAGAACAATCAATGCTAAAATTGGTGTGAACCCATAAAAGACACTGAATAGCCAAAGGAATCTTGAAAAAGAAAAGCAAAGCTGAAGGTATCACAATTCTGGACTTAAATTATGTTACAAAGCTGTAGTGATTGAGACTGTATGATACTGGCACAAAAACAGACACATAAATCAATAGAGCAGAATAGAAAATCCAGAAATGAACCCACACTTAATGGTAGATTAATCTTCTACAAAGTAGGAAAGAATATCCAATGGAAAAGAGACAGTCTCTTCAACAAAGGGTGTTGGGAAACCTGGACACCAATATGCAGAAGAATGAAACTGGATGACTTTCTTACACCATACACAAAAATCAACTCAAAAATGGGTTAAAGACCTAAATGTGAGATAAGAAACCATCAAAATCCTAGAGGAGAATACAGGCAGCAACCTCTCTGACCTCAGTCACAGCAAGTTCTTCCTAGATATATCTCCTGGGGCAAAGGAAACAAAAGCAAAAATAAACTATTGGGATTTCAACAAATAAAAATCTTCTGCACAGCAAAGGTAAAAATCAACAAAACTAAAAGGCAACCTATTGGAATGGGAAAAGATATTTGCAAAGGATATATCTGATAAAAGGTTAGTATCCAAAATATATAAAGAACTGACAAAACTCAGCACCCAAAAAACAAATAACCCAGTTAAAAAATGGTCAGAAGACATGAATAGACAGTTTTCCAAAGACATCCAGATGGCCAACAGACACATGAAAATATCTTCCAACATCACTCGGCATCAGGAAAATAGAGATCAAAACTACAGTGAGTTATCACCTCAGGATGGCTAATATTTTTTTTAAAAGATTTATTTATTTATTTGACAGAGAGACACACAGTGAAAGAGGGAACACAAGCAAGGGGAGTGGGAGAGGGAGAAG
The DNA here is from genome assembly GCF_902655055.1 of Lutra lutra. NCBI lineage: Eukaryota > Metazoa > Chordata > Mammalia > Carnivora > Mustelidae > Lutra > Lutra lutra. The sequence continues at coordinate 39,375,450 of NC_062284.1, forward strand.
CAGGCTTCCCGCCAAGCAGGGAGCCCGATGTGGGACTTGATCCCAGGACCCTGGGATCATGACCTGAGCCGAAGGCAGATGCTTAACAACTGAGCTACCCAGGTGCCCCCAGGATGGCTAATATTAACAACACAGGAAACAACAGGTTTTGTCAAGGATATGGGGAACCCTCTTACACTGTTGGTGGGAATACAAACTGGAGCAGCCACTCTGGGAAACAGCATGGAGGTTCCTCAAAAAGTTAAAAACAGAGCTACCCTATGATCCAGCAATTGCACTACTAGGTATTTACCCAAAAGATTTAAAAAATACTGATTTGAAGGGATACATGCACCCTGATGTTTATAGCAGCATTGTCAACAATAGCCAAATCATGGAAAAAGCCCGGATGTCCATAGACTAATGAATGGATAAAGAAGATGTGGTACACACACACACACACACACACACACACACACACACACAGGAATATTACTCAGGTATCAAGAAGAACGAAATCTTGCCTGTTGGAATGACGTTGGTGGAGCTAGAGAGTATAAAGCTAAGTGAAAAGCTAAGAGAAAGACAAATATAATATGATTTCACTCATGTGGAATGTAAGAAACAAAATAAATGAACATGGGGGTGGGAAGAGAGGGAGGCAAACCAAGAAACAAACTCTTAAATAGACAGCAAACCAAGGGTTGATGGAGGGAGGTAGAAGAGGATAGACTAGATGGGTGTTGGGCATTAAAGGGGGCACTTGTAATGAGCACCAGGTGTTCTATGTAAGCGAGGGATCACTAAATTCTAAACCTGATACTAATATTACACCGTATGTTAACTAACTGGAGTTTAAATAAAAACTTGAAAAAAAAAAAAAGAAAAATGCATGTGTATGCACACCAGCACATCGGTATTTTTAAAAATAATTTCAGGGGTTTTACAGACCCATTAGAGCTTATGTATTGACTTTCTAGGGGGTGTTTTGTTCTTAGGTTGAAAGCTCTGGAGCTCATAGATTATGTTGATACCTCATACAATAATGAAAATGCTTAGAGCTATGTCAATGAGATAGGAAAAGATGACATAAATGTACAAGCAACTATGGTAGAAGGCTAGGCATGCAGTCAAAGGATAGACATACATTGAAGGTGACTCAAAGACTGTAAATCTGAGAGACCAAGAGAATGAAGATATGTTAACAAGGAATGGAGAAGGTGGAAAGAAAAGAAAGTTTGCCCAGAAATTATGGGGGAACGCCCATGATACAGAGTCTGAAAGACGACTTCAGCTACCTCCATTCTGACCTCAGTCTGTACTTTCTAACTGATTAAGTAAGTTCTTCTTTCAGCTTACCTCTTAATGCAGACAAAAGACCCTGCGGGCAAAGCATCCCCTGAGGGGAACCGAAACTACCCCCTCAAGCAATAATGACTGTCCTGAGCCAGCAAGACCCTGCAAAACTGAGGCCAAGACAGGGATTGACCTGACTTGTACTGCCCACCTGCACGTACCCACAAACCTCTGTCCCACGTTGTCCTTACATAAGCCTCGAAGTGTTTTCGGAACTTTGGAGAAGGTCTTCGAGATGCTAGTTTGCGGTCTTCCTGGTGCTGGCCTCACTGAGTAAATTCCTTTCTGGTTTCGCCACTGCTCATTGCTCCACCTCTGGATTTTGTCAGCAGCCAGGGGCTGAACCTGATCTACTTGCGACCCCCAGAGCCAAGCACTCTGGCACCCGTGGGCCCCCGTTACAAGCCTGCCCTTTGGCCAACATCCAAGTTCCTAGTTTATCTCAGGACTTAGGATCTCCACGGGGAGCATTTATGTGTGTGGAACACCCAGAAGCCAGACTCAGGCTCAAGGGAGCACCCCAGGACAGAGTTTTGGGGACAGCTTCCTCAGCCAGGAATTGAGTAGAGCTGAAAAGATATGGGCTAACCACCATGGAAGATACCATGAAAGCCTCATGGCCGTGAAGAGGATTCCCTCAATATGTAGCCGCCAATTCCTCTAACAGGTATGCTGACTCCTACCCGGCAGTCTACCCCAGAACCAATCCTGTCCACAGCAGGAGGGGAATTTAGAACTCTAGGTTAAGAATTGATTAACTCTATGATGAGTAAATTGGTTTTCAGACAGAGGGCCACTCAGACAGAAAAGTTCAGTTCATTGGTTCCCGTTAAGATAAGGAATCCTGAATTGGAGCCAAAATAACAATAGCAATAATAGAAGCAAAACAAATAAAATGCAGGACAACCTAGTGCCAAAAGGTACAACCAGGGCTGTCCCAAGAAGTTCTGGGCATCTGGCCTGAACTGATCATGGACAATGAGACCTGTATCATTACTTGGGGAGTCAATATGAAGGTACCCCTACAATATGCACACAACTTAAGGAAAGGGTCACTCTGAATTTTATGAAGAAGACAACAGAACATTCTGGAAAAAGCATGGGTTCTGAAACTAGGAATACCTTGGTTCAAATCAGGGCTCCTCCAGTTGTTACCCAGCCCAGGAAAATGTCCTAAGGCCAGGAAGCCCAGTTTCCTCATCTTTAGAACTGCAAAAACAATACCTTCCTTTACAAGGATATTGTCAGCATTATGTGTGGTAATATTCATAAAGCAATTTGTGTGGTACCTGGCACATAAAAAGTGCTCTGCAAGTGGTGGCTGTTGTCACTATGGTTAGACACCTGCACGGTTGTGTACCCTGGAAATGGTATGCAAATGTGAGTGCGCTGTCTAATCTAATCTAGTTCTGGGTCAAATCAAGAGGGTGTTACTCTGAAACTATAACCCACCCAATTGTATTGTGAAACATATCAGGTCATTGTGCTGTCCTAAAGGAAAAGGGCTGCTTGGAATACAGAAAAAGTATAGATGAAGAGCAGGAACAAGTATTGTGTGCTTCCTGTGTGCCCTACGGATTGTGTTATATAAAAGAATTCATTTACTCCTCAAAACAGTCCTCTGAGGTATGAGCTTTTATAATCCCCTTCCTACACATGAGGAAGCTGAGGTGCAAAGCAGCTAATAACTTGCCCAAAGTACCACACCTATTGAATGGTGACAGGAAAATAGAAACTCAAGCTCTCTTAACTCCAGGGCCTACACATTCAACCCCATACTCTCTCTCTCTCTCTCTCTCTCTCTCTCTCTCTCTCTCTCTCTCTCTCTCTGCCTCAAAAGAAAGAATGGTTTCCAGAACTGCTAATGGAGTCCTAACCAAGGGACACATGTTCCAATTCCTTCCACGGATTGAAACAGTAGAAACAGGTACATGAATCAGGTTATTTTCTGAATTCTCTCCAGGGCAAAGTAATAAGGAGGAGGGTGCTAAGATATTGGTTGAAGAAGGATTCTGGTTGCTGGAACCAAGTAACTCCAGTGCCAAGAGTTATGTGAAGGACAGAAGCCAAGGGTGAATGTCATGTTGAAAACCAGGGACCATCTCAGGAAATATCAATCCCAAATCAGTAGAACTGAAAGATGAAAACCTGGTTGAGGAAAGGGGATTATGAAAAGAAGCCAACAAGATGCAGTCATCAGAATTAGGTGAATCTGGAGCCTGGAGAGAGAATCCCTGAGTGCGGAATGGGAAGCAGATCCTTTTTTGAAGGGAGCCAGCCTGTGAGTGGAAAGAGCGGTTGTTAAGGCAGCCAGATCCTCCTGTGCTAATCCATGTTTTCCAAGTTGGCTTCCACGAAGATGGTACTACTTAAGAGGTGTGGGTGTGTGGATCAGCCAAGAGGGGTTACGTGGTGGTTTTTCATATTACAAACTGATAAGCAGGCATGTCATTTATTAGACAGCACCATGTGAATTTGGTAACTTGAGTCAGTCTTCCTGGGCTTAGTCACATGTAGGAAACATAGTAAAATGACAATTTAGACCTAGGAAGCTAAAAACAACATCCTGGGTCTCAGTTGATTCCATTCAAAGGACAGTCTCCTTTCGTAAGAGTTAGCCTTCTTCTTTAACATCTTTTTAGGGACAAGAAGTTCCAGGAATTCCTTTTCCTTTATGTACTTAGAGTTCAACCAGTTCGATCCTTCATGCATTTGTCAAATTTACCAACAATCTAGGTGGTTTCTTCAGTGGATTGAGATAATCCTAAAGGTCCAGGCTGCTCTCATTGATCGTCCTGTGCCCAGCACCTAGCACAGCGGCAGGCACTTGTATCTCAAAAACTGTTTGTTGAACTGAACTGAATCAATGTGGATAAGAGCAATGGACCAGACTATAGACAATACAGGTAATATGCCCCATAAGTCTCAGGTCATGGATAAAGATACCATTTTCCTTCTCTCTATGTACCAGACATAATAGATTTTTTAAATGATAGATTAAACGCTCATTTGAAAAATGGGACTGCCATTCCAATGGACTGTGATGTTTTCCTTCATGTTCTTTAGTAGCATACCAAATTTCAACAGTCAAACCCTTTGATATCATAGAACAAACACACATAAAAGTGACCCTGCTTTTGGTCAACACTCTTTCCCTTAAACAAATTCTCTCTGAACAAATGTTTGGGTAAACAGATATTCTTCGTCTTTGTACCCGGAAGATCAATGAACTCAGATCATGGAGGTCATGAAAATCATGGAATCAAAGATCCCTTCACTGAGCACACATCAGTTATGACTGTGTTCAACTGAGATGATTCAGTCAAAATGGAGTTGACTTTAGATTTTTTCTGTATTGCTTATGTAATTATTCATTGATTGGTTACTTTTATCAATTCAATGATTTAAGTTACTCAGCCATGTGGGGATTTGAGCAATTATTTAGAGATTAATCTGGAAAAGGTCTGTATGGGTGGCCACGATCATAGTCTAAATTCTTTGTATTAAACTAGAAGTTGTTTAGAGGTATTTTGAGAGTGTACTTCCATTGAGAAATACAGCATTTCAGAACAAACTCCTAACTTACTACCAAGGACAAAAGTTTTGGTGCCAGTGGTGTGTTTTGCAGCGAGCCCCTAGATAGTGGTCTATTTGAAAATATGATTTTGTTTTAAGATTCTTAGTGGTCATTATATTTTTCATCAGCTAAGAAGTTAATTTTTAAAAACTGTAATAATAATAATAAAGCCCTCAGTGGATTCAGGAGATGAGGGAAACCTACCTCCCAGGAGCTCCTCGGTATCTCACAGGAGTCTCCTGCCAGTCTTGGAGAGAAAGCTCCAGGGTGTTCTTTAGCTTAAGGTGCCACATCTTCTCTGAGGATCAGCTAAAGTTCACCTTCTACTTAAACCCTTGGTTTAATCTCTTCACTGGGAAGTGGACCCGTGATCGTTGCTGTCTCTCGCCATCGTGATGCAATAAATATAAATATAAATAGTTAAGAGAAGAGGGCTACCCTGAAAAGAGCTCTGAAAACAGATATTGGTGCCCTCTGGCCTAATGGAGCAGTTAGAATTAAAATTTGTGGAGTAGCTTCTAAAAGGAAAGCCCTCTGGGGTGCCTGGTTGGCTCAGTCCTTAAGTGTCTGACAGCCTTTGCCTCGAGTCGTGATCCCAGAGTCCTGGGATCAAGCCTGGAGTTGGGCTCCCTACTCTGCAGGTCTGCTTGTCCTTCTCCCACTCCCCTCGCTTGTGTTCCCTCTCTCACTGTCTCTCTCTCTCTGTCAAATAAAATAAAATAAAATAAAATAAAATAAAATAAAATATAAAAGGCAAACCTTCTGATCTAGCACTTTCATGGGTATGACTGACAATATAACCAACTGAATGAGAGCTAGCTACTTGCTAGAACCAGAGGGAGCGCCCAGGTTCTCAGGACTGAATGGAGAGCACACTGGGTTATCAGACAGCCACCAGCAGGCATTTGTGGCTCTCTACTGGCAGGGTTTGAAAAACAAGTAATGCATTCCTATCCCAGTGGCTGAGAGACATGGTTGGGGGGATGCTTTCAGTGCCTTTCTCAGGATATTGTGTCCAGCATCCTTGCTAGTGGGGGGATGCATGGACTTCCAGAGCAATGGGAGTCCTTGTGGGACATGTGACTCCTCACCCTGATCCGCAACCCGATGAATAATTTTGGGTCCTAAAATACTAAAGTTGCATTTATAAGGGTAACTGGGCTCTACATGGCTGTATTGCAAGTCCGCTGCTTTTTTGTTTTTGCGGTACTGGGGATGAATTTGTAGATCACTCCAGGCCTGTGTGATCAGCTTGCTGTGACTGCGAGATGCACGTGGCCGGGGCTGTGGAGTCCATCCAGACCAAGTGGCACTTGCCCAAGGCCTTGGCTTTGGCCTCATTCTCACAGAGCTGCAATTCTACCCAAGAAATCTTTTCCCAATTACAGTGTGTTCATTCTATGAAACAGCGTACTTATAAAGAAATTTGGAAAGATTAAAGAAACATCTATCCATATGCCAAAATCTTTCTGTTTGTGACAAAATCAGATTTCTCTATTGTGTTTGAGCAATGGTAGAAGGTACGTTGGATCCAGAGTCCAAAGGTTCAGATTGGAATCCTCACTGTCCCACCAACTGCATGGTTTTGGACGGGTCCCTGCTCTCCTTGGGCTTCAGTTTCTTGAACTGAAAATGAGGATTCTCTTCACTCCCCAACTCTACATGTGTTTATTCAAGGATTACATGCCATGGGCACATCAGGTGCTGGGTAGCCAACACAGTCAACGTAGTTTCTAATCGCCTAAGGATCCGTGTAGAATGAGAGACAGGCCAACTAGCAAAAAGTTGTAATTTATATCTGCTTCTTTTTCTTTACATATTTACTTTGAGATAAAAATAAATGATTTATGCAAATGTTTGATAAACTGTGAAAAGCTATTTAAAAAGGCCCAGCATTCTGCCCATACTTCATTCTCCATATATATTTATTAAATTGTACTTCTATGATGATCATTTTATTGTGAGATGATTTGTGTGTTTGGTAAAGACAGATTTGTTGGTTTTCTTAATTCATGAAATTGGAATACATTAAAATACTTCTAAAGTAGAATATTTGATAGGACCACCTGTACTCTCTGACAGGCTCTGTACTCTCTCTTTTTCTTTCCCAAAGCCTCATCCACCCCTCCCATCAACCTTTATGACTCACCATTTCCTACCTCACTCTTGAAGCCCACTGACTGGGGGTCTTATTGATAGGGCAAGTCTCAGGACACGGGGGGCAGATTAGGGTGGAGGGTCTGTTGTGCACCTTACTGGTCAATTTTGTTTAAGCTGAGCACCTAAAAGTTTGTTTCTTGGGTCATGTAAAAATGTCCCTGTACTATAGTGCCTGAGTAAAAATTGCTACATTGGAGTGTCACGTAAGTGAGAGTATTTCTGAAAGGAAGGAAATGTTAATATCATAGCACATAATTATAAGCTAGACACATTCCACTGCATTAACATTAGAATTAATTTTGAAAACTGTTTCTAAATTTGATTTGAGTTTGAGTTATTTTCAAAGCATTCCATGCCATGAAAAAAAACATTGAGAAAGCTTATTTATTTGTATGACAAATGTTTACTGTGTTAAGCCTTTTAGATCATACCAAGAAATATAAAACATAGCTCTCACTTGTGAAAACTTTATCACCAAATGGGAAGAAAAAAACACATGCATGCATACACATATCCACACACACAGATAAGAAGGGTTAAGAAACGCTATACAATTAAGAGTGAAGTGAGTAATTTACACCATGAGTGGTATAGGCATTTGATCGGGGGATGTTTCACTGTTCAGTGGGATTGTGAGAGTTCATAAATGAGTTAGAAAGTGGGCTTGGCCTTCAAAAGAAGAAGTGAATAGGGTTTGGACAGGAAGAGAGGCAGAGGAAGGGCATCCCAGATGAAGGGATAGAACACAAGCGAGGACTTGTAGGCAGAAATGAGCAAAGCATTTAGTGAGAACTCTAAGGGCTGTTCTAGATAAAATGGAGTGCATCTTGTTAGGGGATACTGATATGTACATTTGGGCATATGAGGAAGAGTGATATTTGTGGAAGACCTTGAATGTCAGTCTAGGGAGTTTGGACTTGATCCTTCAGAGAATGGGGAGTCAAAGAGTTTTAGGGGAGAGAATATTTTATTTAAAATCATGCCATAGTAACTTCTTTCAAGATATGTCTCCAAAGGCAAAGGAAACAAAAGCAAAAATGAACTTTTGGGACTTCATCAAGATCAAAAGCTTCTGCACAGCAAAGGAAACAGTCAACAAAACAAAGAGACAACCCACAGAACAGGAGAAGATATTCGCAAATGACAGTACAGACAAAGGGCTGTACAGACAAAGATCTATAAAGAACTCCTCAAACTCAACACACACAAAACAAATAATCATGTCAAAAAATGGGCAGAAAAAAATGGGCAGAAGACATGAACAGACACTTCTCCAAAGAAGACACACAAATGGCTAACAGGCACATGAAAAAATGTTCATCATCATTAGCCATCAGGGAGATTCAAATCAAAACCACATTGAGATGCCACCTTACACCAGTTAGAATCGCCAAAATTAACAAGACAGTAAACAACATGTGTTGGAGAGGATGTGGAGAAAAGGGAACCCTCTTACACTGTTGGTGGGAATGCAAGCTGGTACGGCCACTTTGGAAAACAGTATGGAGATTCCTTAAGAAATTAAAAATAGAGCTTCCCTATGACCCTACAATTGCACTACTGGTATTTACCCCAAAGATACAGATGTAGTGAAAAGAAGGGCCATCTGTACCCCAATGTTCATAGCAGCAATGGACAGTCACCAAACTGTGGAAAGAGCCAAGATGTCCTTCAACAGACGAATGGATAAAGAAGATATGGTCCATATATACAATGGAGTATTACTCCTCCATCAGAGAGGATGAATACCCAACTTTTGTATCAACATGGATGGGACTGGAAGAGATTATGCTGAGTGAAATAAGTCAAGCAGAGAAAGCCAATTATCATATGTTTCACTTATTTGTGGAACATAAGGAATAACACAGAGGACGTTGGGAGATGGAGAGAAGTGAGTTGGGGGAAATCGGAGGGGGAGACAAACCATGAGAGACTGTGGACTCTGAGGAACAAACTGAGGGTTTTGGGGGTGGGTGGGGTGAGCCTGATAGTGGGTATTATGGAGGGCACATATTGCATGGAGCACAGCATGTGGTGCATAAACAATAAATTCTGGAACACTGAAAAGAAATTTTAAAAAATAAATAAAATTAAAAAAAAAAGATTTCTTTCTCAAGGATATATAGGGTGAGTCAATGAGGAGAAGGAAGCAAGGAACTCATTTTTTCCTGTTATTTTCAATGTTTTTTAAATTTTTTCTCTTTATTAATAAAACAAATATAAAGTAAAAATTCATGGTTAGAGTGAACATCTATGAACCCACCTCCCAGTTTCTGGTGAGGAATAGGACCATTATATCTCTGTTTGGTTCCTCAAATCTCTCCCTTCTCCCACTACCTGATAGCTAACCCCTATCTTGAGCTTTTAGTTTATCATCCCTTTGCAGTTCTTCATAGAGCTACTACTTAAGTTTGGTCCCTAAAAATATGTTAAACAACTTTGTATAAAAATGAAAATTAATTAATCAGTAAACTTAAAGAAATAAATAAGAACAATAAAAGAAATTAAGATAAATCAGGGAAAATATATGAAAAATGAGAAACTAATTGACTTGAAATAAAACAAAATCACAATTGACAACTAAAATCAAGGCATATTTCTTCAAATATAACAATAAAAGTGGTACACTTCTGGCAACTGAGATCAGGGAGAAAAGAGAGGAGAGTGTAAGTAAATAATGTTTGAAATGAAAAAAGATGCTTTAAAATTATATGATGTGTCTGCATTAATTATTTTGAGAATCTACATTAAATAAAAGAATTTATGGGAAAGCATAACTGACCAAAATTACTTAAGACATATAAACTGCAGTAACTGTGATAGATAGGAAAACATTCTCAAAGATTTACTATCCAAAAAGGTGCTTGGATCATATTTGTATATAAATGGAGCCTATCATTTTATTTTACTTTTTTTATTATGTTAGTCACTACACAGTACATCATTAGTTTTTGATGTAGTCCATCATTTTTTAGGATATTTCTAGAATTATTATATTAAAACAGATATTTCTTGGACTATTTAAATAGTCCCATAAAACAGAGAAATATGGAAATCTTTCCAATTCATTTGTTCATAACTAGTATTAGTTTGATATCAAAGTCTGACAAATAAAACACAAATCACCTATTTATAATTTTAATGGTAAATATCCAAACCAAAAAATAAAAAACGAAATATTGGAAGATTATATTTAGCAGTATCTGTATATGTGTATCATGACCAAATAGGGTCTTTTCAGGAATGCAAGGTATTTTAACAGTAGAACATTAAAATACAGTATAACTAATTAATTACATAATGATTAACAGAATAATTTTTTAAATGCACTATCCTCATTAAATATTCAAAAGACATTTGATAAAACCCAATATCCATTCCTTTTTTAAAATAACATTTCTTAGTAAATTTTCAAAAAGTCTTAGTATGATAAATGGGAAATATAAAACTTAATGAATGATATAACAAAAACATTATCTTCAAATTTGGAAACGATACAAGTGTCTGTTTTCATTTTATGATTCAACATTTTTATAATGATTTCTGCACATACAATAAGGCAAGAAAAAAAAACAAATTGGAATATTAAAAAGGAAAAGACTAAATGATGGTTATTTATAGTTCATATTATATTCTACTAGCTTAATTAGAAGTCTAATTTCCTCCAAGGCTATAGGATGAGTATCTGTAATAATTGAGGCTAGAAGCTTCCCTGTCCATGTCCAAGAGATGATAGAGAACTGGATTCTTATAGCTTTCAAAGAATTGAGGAATTCCTTTGCAAAACCCTAGAAAGCTTCTTCTCCAATTGGCTCAAATTCAATCACATTTTTATTCCCGAACCAGGCATATTTTGGGGGGAGGGGATGATTCTGATAGGTTTAGACTAATCAGGGCTTACCCTTAAACCTGGGTTAATTGATCTTACACCCAAAGCCTATAATTGTGTAGAATAAAGGGTAGAGATACAAATGAAAATCTAGTACTATTAGGAGAATTTATTCGTGCTCACTTCAGCAGCACATATAGAAGGAGGATTTAATAGATGCCAAGTAGGCAATCAATAATTTTCACTATAATATCAACTAGAATCTTGTGTGAAACTATAAGAAAGTTCATTAGGATGAACAGTTAATAGATATATATATATAGAAATAGAGTTTTGCTTGTAATAGTCAGTTAGAAAACAGAGTAAAATAAGGGATTCTTTCCTAACTCCAAAAATAAATACAACCAAATATCAAATAAACTTAAGAATTTGCAAGACCCAATGGAGAATGGGTGCAATGTAATTTTGCTTGAGAACAAAAAAAAAAAAACTTGAATAAATGGTGAGATGGGAATAATATATCTAAATGGGAAAATTCATATTATAACTTTATAAAGTTAATGCTTTCTCATTCATTACAGTTGGGAAGAGATGGAACTTAAAAAATAATTCAAAATTCACCTAGCAAATAAATATTTGAAAATAATAATGAGGGGGTTACCTACCCTAAGCAGAAAGACATCAAAAAGTACAGCAGGACTAGAGTAATTTAAAAAAATCACAATTTTATGTTGGGGAATTTTTTATGTAAGATAGATGAAATTTGCTCTTGGATCAGAAGAATAAACATTGTTAAAATGTCTATACCGCCTAGAGCAATCTATACTTTTAATGCCATTCCGATCAAAATTCCACCAGTATTTTTCAAAGAGCTGGAGCAAATAATCCAAAAATTTGTATGGAATCAGAAGAGACCCCGAATCGCTAAGGAAATGTTGAGAAACAAAAATAAAACTGGGGGCATCATGTTACCTGATTTCAAGCTTTACCACAAAGCTGTGATCACCAAGACAGCATGGTACTGGCATAAAAACAGACACATAGACCAGTGGAACAGAGTCGAGAGCCCAGATATGGATCCTCAACTCTATGGTCAAATAATCTTCAACAAAACAGGAAAAAATATACAGTGGAAAAAAGACAGTCTCTTCAATAAATGGTGCTGGGAAAACTGGACAGCTATATGGGGGAGAATGAAACTCGACCATTCTCTTACACCGTACACAAAGATAAACTCTAAATGGATAAAAGACCTCAACGTGAGACAGGAATCCATCAGAATCCTAGAGGAGAACATAGGCAGTAATCTCTTCAATATCAGCCACAGCAACTTCTTTCAAGATATGTCTCCAAAGGCAAAGGAAACAAAAGTGAAAATAAACTTTTGGGACTTCATCAAAATCAAAAGCTTCTGCATAGCAAAGGAAACAGTCAAGAAAACAAAGAGGCAACCCACGGAATGGGAGAAGATATTTGCAAATGACAGTACAGACAAAAGGTTGATATCCAAGATCTATAAAGAACTCCTCAAACTCAACACACACAATACAGATAATCATATCAAAAAATGGGCAGAAGAAATTTCAAATCAAATAGTGTTGGAAAACATGTCAAAATAATTGGGAAATATATTAGAGTCCTACCTTATGCTATATATCATATTCTAGAAAAATTTAAAATTTAAGTATAAAAAGAAAAATCATGAAAATATTGGAAAAAATATAGGACAAAATTTAATACTTTTGTAATTTGGGCGTAGATCAGGTCTTTCTTAGAATAAATAACAACATTGGAAACCATATAGAAAAAGGTTTATAGGCTTGAGTACATAAATAAATGATTAACTGGAAAATAATTTGCCACATATAACAGATAAAAGATTTATATCCTATATTGTAAAGAGTGACAAAAAAATAAATAAAATATTAATCATTGTATTAAAAATTGATAGAGAACAATAACATGAAATCCATAAATGAATAAAAACAAATAGCTAACACAGGAAAGATGTTCAACCTCATCGTTAACCAAAGAAATGCATATTAAAACAATATTATTTTTTAGCTGTTATATCGGGGGAACATTGAAAAAATTTACATTAACCAATATTGAAAAGAATGGGAGCAATAGGTACTTTTATTTTTTTTTTATTTTTTTTTAAAGATTTTATTTATTGATTTGACAGAGAGAGATCACAAGCAGACAGAGAGGCAGGCAGAGAGAGAGAGAGGGAAGCAGGCTTCCTGCCGAGCAGAGAGCCCGATGCGGGACTCGATCCCAGGACCCTGAGATCATGACCTGAGCCGAAGGCAGCAGCTTAACCCACTGAGCCACCCAGGTGCCCAGCAATAGGTACTTTTAAAGCACTTGATAGATGCATATTCTTTGATAAGTAAGTAATTCAATTTCAAGGAAGTTGTGCCAAGAGGTAAGTAAGTAGATACAGAAGAATGTTAATTTAATGGTGGAAAGTTAGAAACAACTATCAAAAGGAGCTGGTTAAATTATGGCATATTTGTACAATGAAATGTTATGCAGTCATTAAAAAATGAGTTATACAGGGGTGCCTGGGTGGCTCAGTCAGTTAAGCATTTGACTCTTTATCTCAGCTCAGGTATTGATCTCAGGGTCCTGTGTTCAAGCCCCCTATTGGGAGTTGTACATTCGCGTTGCAAGATGAACAGAATATATTAAGTGGAAAAAAATCCACTAACCTAATATCAAGGGAAAAAAGTATTTATGTACATCTACTGAAAAAGAATTCTGCAGATATATATTCCAGCCTGTTAGCAGTGGTTATCTCTGAGGGCTAGAATTAGGGGAGGTTGTTATGTTTTAATTTAAATATTTCTGAATTAGTTTTATTTTTTCAATGTAATATGATTTTATGCTGGCTATTTTCTCCCCAAATAGAAAAGAAAGAATGTGGAGAAAACCAGTGAAATGGTTGCCCAGAATTGCTTATTTATGTTTTCCCCAAAATTAGTATGTTTAAGGCCCTAATCAAAAATGTGCTAGGATTCAGAGGTGGGGCCCTTGGGAGGAAACTGATTTTGAATGAAGTCTTGAGACCACAGTCCCCATCATGGGACTGGTGTCCTTAACGGGGGATAAAGAGATAGGAGGTCTCTCAGCCATATGAAGATACAGCAAGAAGATGGCTATCTACAAACCAGGAAGTGTGCCCTCACCCAAACCCAACCACACTGGCACCTTAATTTCAGTCTTGTTGTAATGGCCCAAATGATAAAACAAGGAATTTGAAGTGGAACAACTCTAAAGGAATGTTTGTCAGGACAGGTAAGACCTGAAGTTGCTTGTCAGCACTGGGAAGGAAATCAACGGAGGAAAGAGATTGAAAGTGTGAGGAGATTATTAATCAGTGGAGATCCTAGAGGGGCTAGAACAGCACAGTAGCATCAGGGCTAGGCTTAGAAAGAAGGAAAGAAAAGGAGGACAACACAGATAAAAATAGGGCAATTTTTTTGAGTAGGAGAGGAACAAAAGGTACTATAGCTAATGAACCCATGTTTTTCCCCAGTGGATTCAGAGAAAAGTACATCAGCTGAGCAAGAGGTTTGGGACAGCTCTCTGGAGGGGCATAGAAAATGTATTGCTGCTGCATAAAATGAAATAAGGCATGGTATCTGAGTCATCAGGTATATGCTTATGAGATCCCTGAACTCCATCCCGCATTTGCTAAATCATTATCTCTGAATGTGAGTGATCTTAATGCACACGAGAGTCCGGAACCTTTGAAATAAAAGGTTTACTAAGAATATGCACCTACTGCTGATGCTAGATCACAATGATCTGAAACAGATGTCTAGTGCTAAGGCATTATATAGTCTAAGTGACAGAGACTTCTGAATGAATACATCATAGAGTAAAACAGAAGCATATGGAAAGCACTGAACTAAAATTCCACCTATCCCCACATGGACATCTGAGAGGTCACTGTACATTGCCAACATATTGACTCCTTTTGCCACCAAGAGTTCTAGAACCATGCTCTCATGATCTTGAGTAACCATCTTTGCCTCCAAAATCAACATGTCAATATGATATTCTCCAGCATCATTCAACATGCCGGGAAAAGAGAGTATTTGAGAGAAACAGGTGGCTAGGTATACTCAGAGTTAGGCTTTGGCAACCTAGATGGGGAATGAAATCAGTGTCAGTGGATCCCGAGATACTAGTAAGCGCATCGTTAATCTGGAGGATCATGAGGTTAAGAACTGGGTGGAGAGGAGGGAAATGAGAGACTGAAATTTATGAGAAGGATGTGTAGCACATTTGCGAAAGTCAGAGAGTAGTGAAAAGTGGGAAGTGGAAGTTTTAGTCAGTGAGATGTGCCGTGTTGTGAAAGGTTCTCAAAGAGGAGATGGTGACACATCCCAACAATGGCCATCAAAGGGGCTTCTGAACTAGAGTGGAGATAGAGTTGGCCAAGTAGAAGAGGTTAAGGAAGTGAGGTCAGAGTGTGATATAGTTCTTCTGATGAACACCAGACTTGCTGAATCCCATGAATGGAGGAAGAGATAGTTACTCAAGGTCCAAACAGATAGAGAGGAAGAGAACGTTGGTGTCAGGGAGTGACAGAATCAGGAGGAAATGGGTAGCCTGGCCCTGGAGAGTCAGCATGGCACTGCATCTAGGGAAGCATGGTTCTAGAATTCTTGGTGGCAGAACGAGTCAATATGTTGGCAATGTACAGTGACCTCTCAGATGTCAAATGTGGGGATAGGGGGAATTTTAGTTCAGTGCTTTCCATATGCTTCTATCTTACTATATGATGTATTCATTTGGAAGTCTTTGTCACTTAGATTATAATAATGCTTTAGCACTAGACATCTGTTTTCCTAATTTTTGAGTCCCCTATATCTGACACATGGTATATACTCAATGAAAGTTTTTTCTAAATGAGTAAGTGAATGAAGGAATGGATGGATGGATGGATGGATGGATGGATGGATGGATGGATGAATGAAACTAAGTGCCCCTATATCTCCAATAGGAACTTTGGTGTGAGGGTGCAAAGGAGAGTGTGAGTGAGTTACGCTTGTTGAGAAGTTGTTCATGGTGAGGCAGGCGAGAGTGTGACTGTCATCTGGAAGCAGAATAAATCAGATAACAAGGATTTCATTCTCCACATGAGCATGGAATGTCCAATACTGCAAACTCAACCTCTGCTTTCTTCAAATTCTGCCCTCAGGCAGCTCACCTTTATTCTTGGCTTCAATTATCATGTCTATGAGCACGCAGACCTCTACTCTGACTCCAATATCGCATCCCTTCCTATGCACTGGCTTCTCTCCAAAGCACCAGAGAGCCCCTGAGGCTTGATCTGCCCATGCAGATGTCATGGTCTGCTGCAGCAGTCCTGGTCCTCTCTGGGTATTTTCTCTCCCAGTACTTAGCACCACCTTCCCCAGCAATCAACTTTGCTGAGTCCCTCTCCTCACCTTCCATAGCCAAACTTTCAAGTTCTTCCAATTTTAAGATATAAAGAACTCTTGAATCCTTCCATTTCTCTCCATTGTCAAAGCCACCAGTCCTGGAATTCCATAATATCCCCCAATAGGTGCAGTCCTGGAATTCTGTAATATCCCCCAATAGGTCTACCAATGCTTGCTTTAGGCCCCCTTCAATCTCTGTTCCACCTTGCAGCCAGGATGATTTCTTTTTTTTAACTCAAATTTAGTAGTGTCACGTTCTCGCTTGAACCACCGTGCAACTAATCATTGCTTTTAGCCGCATATGATTTATAGGCTCAGTATGTGTGGTCTGACTCCCACCCATGGCTCCAGGCTCATTTTGCACCAAGTTCCTTCACTGTCTCTGGGCGTCCAGCAGTAGGTTTCTTTTGTTCTCGGACAAGCATCATACCGTTCCCACCTCCACTCCCCAAGGCCATTGTACGTGCACTTCCTTCCCCACTTTATACAGTTAAACCCTACACTTCCTTCTGATCTCAGCACGGACATGACCTCCCCGGAGAAGCCATCAGAGATATCTGTTGAGGTGAAATCCCCCTCTTTTATTTGCTCATAGAAATGTGTCTTCCATCTTTATAGCGTACATCTCTGTTGCGATATCATATTCCTGCGTGTGTGATTTATTTCACTATACCTACTTCCCTCACTAGACTCTGAGTTCTGTAAAGGGCAAGAACAGTGTGTGCTTTGGTAAGTGCAGTGGTTGGCACATAAGCATGCCATAAATATTTGTTAGATGAGTGAACGAAGAGACCAAAGAACACCCTTGTGTGGTGTTCATTGTCATCATAGCCATAAAGTCCTGTTCCTCTGGTCGGTCCACTGGGACTTGGGAATAGGGCAGTCATAAGTAATCCTTCTAGACAAAGGTATCCATGATAACTTAACCAAGAGTTAAAGCCGAAACGCTGCATTCTTGTGCTGGCTCTGCAATGGCATGCCCTCCGGCAAGCTCTAATTTCTTTAGGCCTCAACTCTATGTTTCACCTATAGATTGGGTATCTCCTCTGTACTTAGGCTCTCAATAGCTGTTTTCTCTAGATCTCTCCTCCCTTCCTGCCTGCCTGCCTCCTCAGCTGGAAATGACTGTAGGCCTCCTGCAAAGGGAGGGGAAGGCCTGAAACAGAACTGGCTTCTCTGTGGGAGGACTGGGAGGAAGCACAGAGCATGGGTACTAATTTCATGAAACTGGCTTGGTATTCAGAAACAACTGCTGGATTCTCTTTCTTCAGACAAACTAGTTTTGAGAAGCAAGGCTGGAAAGTTGACATGGCAGAATGCTAGTCCTAAACAGCCTGTTGTCTGCAAGGATGGTAATTCATCACAATTAAATGATATAACCTAAAAGCCTTGTTTCAGTGTGTTTAATCCCTTTCTTATTTAACTGGAGTGTCTTTCTGATCTTCAAGCTGTGTGGTTTCAAGTTTATCTTCTATGTATTTTGCTTAAATAGTTCATGGAAAATGAAGGGGAGCAACTTGGTTCTCAAACTGGAATCCTTCTTTAGAAGAAAGTCAACAAGTTGCTCTCTCCATCATTCTGATTCTTGGATCCCGGTCTGTCCTCAGTAGATGAAACCCAGCTACAGTAATCAAGGAGGAGAGCCATCCTGTCCTAAAGTCTTGCAATGTGAAACTTGCAGTGGTCTCTTTGTATGTGAATTTCTCCATCTCTAGAATAGATACAATTGTTTTTACCCCCCCTTAGGGAGGGATCATTAAATCACTGAAATGATATTGGAAGAAAACAAGAGTGATTTTATCTTGCAGAACACCACATCTGTATTTTCTCCATATCCTCCAACATGCATGAAAAGTTCCTTCAGAAGAGAATGTGTACATGGGATGTATGTATACCTGATTTGATAATCCCAAACTACTCCCCAACCACCCACTTCTGAATAGGGGAAAAAAAAATCAGAAGCCTGCAATTGTGTAACATGCAAATCTCTTCTGGACCAGAGCCCATCGCTGTGGTTTGGCAATACAACCAGCACAACATCTCTTTTCTCATCTCTTAAAAACAAAACAAAACAAAACAAAACAAAAACCAACAGAGAAAAAAAATGCCTTGAGAATAAAGGTAATGATTAATCTATCAGGCACAAAAAGAATCGTTTTGGGGATTTCAGATTCTAACTTGCTAAGTCAGATAAACAGCCGTGGACAGGGGATGACAATTTCACCAGAAGAGGATTAAGTCACGGGCTCTAATTGGGACAGCGTTTGCACAGTCAGAGAACCTCACCAGACATCTCCAGGAACCTGTGAGCAGTTGTCAAAACTTCCATTTTCACGTGCGAGTGAAGTAGGGACCAGAAGAAGCGGGTACTGGTGGCGAGAGTGATCCTTGGAGAAACCTCACGATGCAGCCTGGGAAGGGAAGAAAGGGGAAAAGCTTCAAGCAAAGGCTGGTCTTGAAGAGCAGCTTAGCTAAAGAAACCATCTCTGAGTTCTTGGGCACCTTCATAATGATCGTAAGTATTTCCTGGATTTTGACCCAATTATGCCTCTCCTTCTCCGCAGCCGGTGGCGGATGTTTTGTTTTCTTTAAGTTTGTCACGAGAGTCATCTTTTCCAGGAAAGAGCATGTTACTTCCAGGCTTTGGGCTATTTACTGGCCACAGGTTAGGTTTCCATTTACTCATTTCGTTTATTCACATAACCATTGGTGGGTGTGGGAGAAGGGGAGTCAACTACTTTCTTCATTTCAGAGATTTACTCAGACTCTGAGCTGGTTTTGATAGAAAGTCAGCCATTAGAAATTTTTCTCGTTGATTAACTGATGTATACCTTGTTTGTTTCCCACAAACATTGAGGTGACTCAGTCCCTTGAAATAAGGATCGGCAGTCAATAAATACGAATGGCAAGAAACAACTCAGTAGTACAAATGCTTGGCAAAGGACTGTGTTGTCAGATCACTTGACTTTTAGTCAGAAATTTCCCTAGATAGAAATATGTTTTCTGCAACCCTCCAGCTTTGGTTTCACGTGAATTTTCCCCCTCTGTTTACCTTAAGCCAATCCCTAAGGCCTTTAATGAGACAGATCTATATATAAAGGAAGGACTGGTTCTAAGAATCATTCAAGGATCTTGGCCAGGAAATTGTGCAGCTATTAATGGAAGACTGGACAGTCTACTAAAGTGGCATGGGCTCTAGGCTTCTGTCCTACTGCACATCATATTATTCTTTGGATGCTGAGTTTTTAGTTGGAGCCAGACCGTTTGTGAGCAAAAAATGAAATGTTCAATTATTCTCATATGCAACAACTACCGACTTTAACTAGCTCTTTAAAAAAAAAAAAAAACAAACAAAAAACAAAAAAAAAAAAACGCTGCTCAAAGATTCCCTACTTCAGGTATTAATAATTCCATTTTTCTTAAAGTTATAGAGAGTTGTCCATAAATTTTGTACTTAAAAGGTCTCTGGTAATGTACAGCATGGTGACTACAGTTAGTAACATTGTATTGTATATTTGAAAGTTCCTAAGAGGGGCTCCTGGGTGGCTCAGTCATTAAGCATCTGGCTTCAGCTCAGGTCATGATCCCAGAGTCCTGGGATTAAGCCCCGCATTGGGTTTTCTGCTCAACAGGAAGCCTGCTTCTCCCTCTCCCACTCCCCCTGCTTGTGTTCTTTCTTCTTGCTATCTCTCTCTGTCAAATGATGAATAATCTTAAAAAAAAAAAAAAGTTCCTAAGAGAATAGGTCTTTAAAGGTTGTTATCAGGAGAAAGAAATGTGTAACTATGTGGTGATAAGTGTTAATTAGACTCACTGTGGTGATCATTTTGAAATATATATAACTATTGAATCATTATGATGTATACCTGAAGCTATTATAATGTTATATGTCAGCTATATCTAAAAAAAAGAAAAAAAGTTCTTTGCTTGGTATAAATACATTATAATTTAGGGGATAAGCCTAAGAGCAAGAAACAAGTGTGAACTCAAACATTTGAACTCATGTAAATCGAGAGAGAGTCCTAAGTTTTCTGGTCTCTGAGATTCTGTTTTTACTGGATTCACTCGAGTATTTTCAAGGCATATGGACAACCCCTTCTTGACTATCCTCACTTACCTGAGTTAGGAATGTGGATAAAGTGAGTAGTTTGAAGGAAAAGAGAGAAAATAAAAGCCCATGATTCTTCTGATCTTACTCAGTGCTTTCTGGAACATCACCCTCAGTGAGACAAGAATGCTGGGGTCATGTTACTTGACAATTTGGTCCCAGTGAGGAGAGTGGATTCAGCTCTTTAGTGACCTGAGGTACAGAGAAGTAAAGCAAATTCAGTTATAATCTGCAGGGCCCTGCAGAAAACACAGGAGGAAGTGAACTAAACACCCATTTTGCAATTTGAAAAAGCTAAAACCTCCTTTATTTCTTAATAAGAAGCTGTTTCTAGACCTGGGTGGCTCAGATAGTTAAGCGTCTGCCTTTGGCTCAGGTCGTGATCTCTGAGAAGCTGTTTCGTAATTCTATCCCCTCTGTGTTGAGTAAATAAAAGTTGCTTTCAGCCATTCACCATTCTACTCATATAAGTAATAGCATATCTTCCTCTAGTATTCAAGGTGGGAGCTAAAGAAATATCTTCATATTATATGTTGAAAATAAAACTTTGTATCTTCTGGTGAAAGCAAATAATTGCCTAAATGTTTCATTTCCATCTACATTGTACATTTACTTTTTAAGGCAACCTCTGATGGAAGTCATAATTGTGATTATAATCTTTTTATTGAGGCTTGAGGGGTATATAAACAAGGCATTTTTGCACAAACACAGTATTTTTTTTAACCAATTAGTCTTCATGGTTTTGCTCAACTATTAACCAAAGTCATTGTTGGTATGCTTAGTATGCTTCTGTATAGTAAAAAGCTTTTCACGTTGATAATCCATGGGCAAAAGGGAAGATAAAAATGGATATACGGGACACACCAGTACTTCAGATATGGTTTGCCCCCAGATGTTGGGAATCTGGTGCCATTTTCCCCCCTCCTCGCAAAACCTGCTCTTAGGAGAAGCATCTTAAACTCATTTACACCACAGCGTAAATGACCGATGAGGCCCACTTATCATTACCATTGAAGTCCATGAAAAATTCTCTGTAAACTACGACTAAAAACAGCAATGATTAAGTCATAAGCCGATGAACTAACTCCAATTTGGGCTTGTAGTCATGGGATAAGTAGGCCTTTTTGCCTTTTCTGGGTTTGAAATGTATCTTCCCTGATATGTAGAAGAGGTTTTGAAACCTTGAGCTGCAAAGGTAGGGAGAGAGCATGTATTAAGTACCTCCCATATGTTAGCTTTTTATATACATCTGTTTAACCTTACAATAGCTGCAGTAGGAAGGCTTTATTAACACTCATAAACAGTTGGAGAGATGAGGGTTCAAAGAGATGAAGCAACTGGGCCAAACCAGGAAACCACTGAACTGGGATCCTTTCTAATTCTAGAGCCTACACTTCCCATCTACTGCTGGAATTCCTTCCCCAGTGTCCCTGATAGATAGTAAATCCGACTCCCTCTACTTTAACATCTCCGTAGCTCGGAACTGTGCATGAGCTCTCCTTGGCTCGTGGGCATGTCAGTTTAGCTGATGGGCACCTGATAAGACCAGACCATGCGTTGTATCCCAAAGCTGTCTGAAGCAGAAAAGACAGCTCCGTGGGAGCCAACAGGTATGAGGGGAAGGCAGAGCACAGGGGACTGCTGAGTCCCCTGCTCATGGCTTGTGTCCTGGGGATTTCAAGCTGCACATTACACATCTACTCCATGGAAATTTCCCAATGTAAGAAACACTCATTAAATGTTGGCTCCCTGTCCCAGTCCTCACGCCTTCCCCTCTTCTACTTGAGAGTTTTTGTAGTGTCTGAAAGAACTGCTCTGTCTCCTTCCGGACATCTTGTAGGCTCCTTTCCCCCAACTGCCACAGACTTCTGCACGTAAATGACTGGGACCCCCCAAAGGGGCGTTCAATTAAAATGTCTTTCAGGGGCTGTTATGTCCCAGAATCTCTAGTCATTCCTTGCAGTAGCTGTGTTCACTCCTCCATATTCTATAGTGAAGTGACATAGAGGAGGGATTCTCTGACATAGCGTTCGCCCTGCCGAAGATGCTGAAGTGAACAAGCAGCCATATTTCCTCCCACGGTGGAACGGCGTCCTTCCGGGGCTGGATTTATGAGTGGGTAATTATCTACTTGGGTATTGAGAAAGGCTCTAAATTCTTGTCTCACTCTGTCAAGCTTGCACATTAGAGATCTAACTTTTGGCATCTCTAAGAATGAAAAAAAGGTAAATACTTGCTATAGCCTTGATCTGTGCCCCGAAGGGAGATGGGATGAGCAGAGACCCAGGACATAGGATATGGAGGGCATCAGGGAATGGGCAGTGCAGAAGAGAGGGTGGAAGTGAGGTGGATGGTACATGAGGAATGTCAGACCCCACAGTGTTTTCCGAATCTGTTCTTGCCTTCCTCCATGACTACATGACCAAACTCCCCACCTTGCCAGAGTCACTGAGTTTGTCATTCTGTCTTGAAGAGATCTCAGATATGCTGACTATAGAAATTCTGTGGCTTTAAAATTATTATTACAAAGCGTGCTCAGATCTTGGAGTGGGTGTAGTGCAGATTAGAGAACTTTTGAAATAAAAGAATATATGATTAGCATTTACAGTAAAATAGGAAAATTCTTAAAATAACCTAGTTCTTGGGGCGCCTGGGTGGCTCAGTGGGTTAAGTCTCTGCCTACCGCTCAGGTCATGATCTCAGAGTCCTGGGATTGAGCCACCTCGGGCTCTCTGCTCAGTGGAGAGCCTGCTTCCCCCCGCCCCCTGCCTGCCTCTCTGCCTACTTGTGATCTCTGTCAAATAAATAAATAAAAATCTATATAACAAATAAGCTAGTTCTCAAAACAAGTGCTTTGCAGGGCATAATTCTGCACATTTTGGACTGCTAGGAATTTAGAATCCCCAGGTGCTAGTAGGACAGCTCTGAGATAGATGCTGCTTGCCCTTCTTAATTGATGGGGAAGCTGAGGCATGGGCCGATGCCATCTTGTGTCCTTTAAATCAGTGTGGAGCCCAGGTGCCCTGACGTAAACATGCACTTGCCCTTGGTTTCCACTGTGCATTCCTCCAAGAGGCATAGAATGCTCTCTCATATACATTCTTTCTTTTTTTAGTTCCAGTATCGTTAACATACAGTGTTATATTAGTTTCAGGTGCACCACACAGCGATTCAACTATTCTGTCTATTCCTCAGTGCTCATCACGACAAGTGTGCTCGTAGTCCCCATCACCTACTTCATCCATCCCCCCACCCGCCATCCTTCTGGTAACAACCATCAGTCTAGAGTTAAGAGTCTGTTTTTTGGTTTGTCTCTTTTTTTTTCTTTGTCTGTTTTGTTTCTTAAATTCCGCATATGAGCGACATCATGTAGTGTTTGTCTTTCTCTGACTGACTTCGCCTAGCATTATAGTCTCTAGATCCATCCAAGTTGTTGCAAATCTCATATAGATTCTTGTTTATTTTTATATCTTTCCTGGAAGGTGGGGTGGGGGGAGAAAGAGAGATCAACTCCATTTTGCCAGGTGGAGAAACAGGTACGACATAATTAAGAGGTTCGCCCAAGGTCACCCAGCTTATGAATGCAAGAGCAAGGCTTGATATTTGACGTTAGTTATTCCTGATGTGCCATTGCTTAGTGGGAATTAACTCCTTTCCTGGGAAAGCCCAAGAGAACCTTACTAATTTTATAGTGTAAAATACATTAGACAGTGAAGTCACCAAAAGATTATTATATGGAACAGACACAATCAGGGCAGGGAAATGTTATAGAAGACCTGTTAGCATAGAGTTTATGGGCCGCTTCAGTACCTATGAACACATCCAAACCTCTTGTCACATGGGGGTTCTGAGGTGGTTCAGTTATATCTTCATGTCCCCCATGAACACATTGACCATGCATTACACTGTGTTCCTTCTAGTGCTTCTATTTCCTGGGTTCTCCTTGAGACCACCCTGTGGCTCAGAGCAAAGGACCGACAGGCCGATGGTCATAAAGAGACACCGTAACTCCTCTTTCTTGCTTTCTGACTCAGCAGTCACTTGCCCTTCCTCTGATTCCTCCTTGCTTGGTCTGGCTCATTGCTTTGCAGAGACCTGCCCCACTCCAAGCTGGGATGTCCAGGATGAGGGTCTCACTGAGCTCGAGCTGTCAGTCTTCCCACAGCTGATAGGACAGAAGCCTCTGCTGTCAGCAGTGCCTGGCAGACTCTGGCCACAAATGGCATGTCTGTGGGAGCAGTGGGAGAATCTCTGTCCTCAGGCTCTCATGCACTGCCTTTGAAATGAAGTGGCGTCTGTCGTCCCACCCCTGTGTCTTTCAGATGAGGAAACGGAGACCCACATGCTCACAGAAATCTTTCAAGTGCTTTTCCCACCACAGGAGGACATCAGAGAGAACTTGACAGTCGGTCCCAGCTGATTCCTATGATTTACTTATGATTTATGTTTGGCTCTCAGCTTCTCAGCGATTTATACCTCTGTTGTGGGGTGAGGGACATTCTGTTACTTTAAGACAGTGCCCTCTTCTAACTATGAACATGAGGAAGAGCTGAACATGGCAGGATCTGTGTGGATTCCTGCCCTGTGCCTTCAGCTGGCATGAGGGTGTGAGAAGGCCTAGAGCAGGAGATGCCTTCCCTTCAAGTATGGCAATGTGATGAGGAAAAAAGACAAGGAAAGGGGCTAACATTTATTGAGCATACACTATACCCAGACACTCTTTAATTCTTTTTTTTAAAGATTTTATTAATTTATTTGACACAAAGAGAGAGAGAGATCACATGAAGGCAGAGAAGGAGGGGGAAGCAGGCTCCCCGCTAAGCAGAGAGCCCGATGCAGAGCTCGATCCCAAGACCGCGAGATCATGACCCGAGCCGAAGGCAGAGGCTTAACCTACTGAGCCTCCCGGGCGCCCCTTTTTCTTTCCTTTTAAAGATTTTATTTGACACTCTTTAATTCTGGAAACATCCATGAGGTAGGGAGTTGTTCTTATTTTACAGATGAGGAAATGAAGGCTTAGTACCATCAAGCCCCTTGCCCACAGACAAGTATGCGGCAGAGCAGGGATTAGAGTCAAATCCCGGCTTTTCCTTCACCATGCTCGAATTATTCTCACATAGGCTTTTGAGCTTTTACTACTGTTGCCTGGAAGAATATATGCTACAGTTTTGGATGTTTTAAAAATGTACAAATGTGTATTCTTGAGTTAACAAAGTTTAAAGTGAGTCAACATCTCTTTCCTTCTGATCAACAGGAAAACTTTAAAATCCTGACCGTAATCAACCATTCCATCTCACGCATCATTATTGCCTGACATTTTAATTCTACCGTCATTATTTTTATTATTGGTGTTTTTAATAGTGATCACTTGCTTAAATTTGCTATCATTTATCGGTTTATTTGCTAATTATTCCTATATACATGCACCTCTTTTAGGTGCAGTTTCCTTCTGTGTGCAGTAAGAAAGCTTTCTTTGGGAAATTTTGAGGAAGCGTGTATGAGGGATAAACTTTCTCAGTCTTTTTCTGAGTTTGTCTTTATTTCGCTCTCAAGTTTCAATGATTGGCTGATAAATTTTAGGTTGATGATTGGTTTTGCTTGGCATTTTGCGGGTGTCATCCCAGTGTCTCTTGTTGCTGTTGACAAGTCTGTTGCTTGTCTAATTGTTGTTCTTCATCTGAATTTCTCTGATTACTACTAAGAGTTTCTTTATGTAGCGCGCGCGCACACACACACACACACACATACACACACAATACACATACACACACATAAATTTTCAGCCATAAAACAAGGATGAGATCTTGCCTTTTTTAACAACAGGGGCAGACCTAGAAGTTATTATGCTAAGTGAAATAAGTCAGACTGAGAAAGACAAATACCATATAATTTCACTCAAATGGGGAATCTAAAAAAACATAATGAGTGAATGAATAAATAAAAAGCAGAATCAGACCTACAAATACAGAGGACAAACTGATGGATGCCAGAGGGAAGGGCAGGGGACAGACAAAATGCATGAAGGGGAGAGGGAGATACAGGCTTCCAGTTATGGAATGAATAAGTCACGGGAACAAAAGCTACAGCATGTATATATATGGGAACATAGTCAATGGTACTGTAAAAGTGTTGTTGTGCTGTGACACATGGAAGCCACCCTTGTGGTGAGAATAGCATAACCTATAGAGAAGCTGAATCACTATGTCATATACCTGAAACTAGTGTAACATTGCATGTCAGCTATACTGAAATTTTAAAAACAACAATAACAAAAAGAGTTTCTCTTTCTTTTCCCCTGAAATTTCACTACAATATGAGTAAGAGTTATTCACTACAATTAAACTAAGGTTTATTTGTAGTGCTCAGGATTCATCATTTATCAGAACTTAAAGATTTATAATTTTTACCAATTCTGGAAAATTCTCCACTGCATTACTTTGCCTTTCCCCAGTCTGTATTCTCCTTTTAGAACTTCTATTATGTATGCAAATATACCCAACTCTCTCACTTTTTTTCTTTATGTCTTTAACCATTCTCTCATTTCTGTATCTCTTAATCTCTCCATGATGAATTTTATGATTTTATTTAATTTTATTTTTCCTCAGTGTTCCAAAATTCGTTGTTTATGCACCTCATTCATGTTTTCATTTCAAAGAAGTTCTGTTTGGTTCCTTTTAAAGATTGCTTTTCTTTTCTTCTGAGTTTGTTCCCTTTGTCTCTTTAACTCACTAAAGTCTAATGTATTTATGGTATTTTATGAATGTTCTGTCATCTCAAGTTTTGAGGGAGCTAATAATCCTCTTTATCTTATCTACTAACTCTCATGGACAAAGGATCATTTCCTTTAGTGTGTTGTAAATTTGTATTGGAAACTCTTCAGGAAGGTTTGTTCTTTTCTGTGGGAATTCTATATGGCCTGAGCTGTGGGGTCATTCTTCAATAGCGGTTTGCATTTGCTTCTGCTATGTTGTCCAGGTGTATCACCTACCAGATACGATTAGCGTGAAGTGGAAACCTGGAAAAGGAAGACTGATGTGCATACTCCGTTGAAGAGAAGTTTCCCCCCAAAATGGCTCTCCATGCCCTTCCCCCAACGTGGGATGTGTGACCATGAATGATTAGAAAATCCCATGCTTTCTCCAAATGAAGCAGGTCTTTTCAAGTCCTTAGAACCTGAGTCAGGATCAGCTGAAGGAGGACTTTCCTATAGACTTCCCCTGATCAGCAGTGAACATGAAGGGCCAGACTAGCCCGGAAAGTTTCAGAGTTCCAAAGGACTTGGGGAGAAAAGTCCATTCTGGGTCACTGATCTGAAGATTACAGATATACCTAAAGCCAAACACTTCTGCCAAACAGAACTCTGCTTTTGATCTCTGAGTTTGAATTTTGGCTCAGAAAACTTGCCGCTTTCATTGACTTTCTATGAGGAAGTACTTTTGTTTTCTACTTTCCAGAATGGGTTTGGCTGGTTTTGCTTTAGTGACAGAGCCCGTTGCAACATGTTCCCATTACTTGACAAGAAAGGAGAACATAGACACGAGAGCAGAAGTTGCCTCCTCTTCACTCAACAGGCTTGTGACGAAGACACCTCATAGAGTGAGGGACCATGAGGGAGAGAATCCTCATAAAAGTGAGGTAACTGATAGAGCTAAGCAAAATGCTGAAACAGCCCCAAAATGAAGGCTACTCTGGAAAACAGTATGGATATTCCTTGAAAAATTAAAAAATTAAAAATATCCATACTGTTTTCCAGAGTGGCTGCACTAGCTTCCATTCCCACCAACAGTGCACAAAGGTTCCTATTTCTCCACATCCTCACCAATACTTGTTATTTCTTGTGTTTTTGATTTTAGCCATTCTGGGAGGTGTAAGGTGATATCTCATTGTAGTTTTGATTTTTACTTCCCTACTGATGAGTGATGTTGAGCATGTTTTCATGTGTCTGTTGGCCATCTGTATATCTTCTTTGGAGAAAAATTGAAATGACACAAAGAAGATTTGCATGGCACCTGCACAAATCCCTTTTTTTGAGGAGTATCTCATGGAACTGATGATCTGTGGAACATACTTTGGGAATTGCAGGGCCTGGAATGAATCTAAGAAACTAATCAGCCCCAGAATTCTTCTGTCTTCAGGGATCTTCCAGACTGCAAGTGACCCAAGGTGTGCTTACCATTGTTAGACCACTCTGAATAAAGGGAGAGCTGTCTTGAGCAACACTCCAACCACATTCAGCATAATCAGACCATGATTATCTTAATATGAACACTCAGACCTTAATAAATAAATGCTTAATTAGTTCTTTATTCAGGCCCTGGCATCATGATCAAGTTCTCATCCAAGCTAGCATTATTTGGATGAGTTGAGGGATGTGAATGCCTGATGTAGGTCAGACAAGGAGAGCATTGTTCTTTTTTTAGCTTGTGAGAAATAATGGTGTTTAATCACCTTATATTTCTGAGGCCCAATTTTGTTCTTGGTACTCTTTTCTACTCAGAGAGCTCTGAGGTTGGCCATCTGCCCATTCACCTGGTTCTCAAGTCTCAGATTCCTCAGTTTTTATGAGCCTGCCCTAATATCATCTCTTCTCAAGTACAGCTGGTTCTCGAGTGGTGATTGATCTTATCCTGATATTATCAGGCTACATGCCACCAAATGATTTTTAACCAGAATGTCCATGTTTCAGTCTTGGGTTTTTTCTTTCTTTTTTTCTTTCTTTTTTTGTGTGTGACTATTTTGTTATGACTGAGAAAATTTTATTTTCCAATTGGAAAACTAACTGACTGAAAAGCTGCACATAAATATACATTCGGGGAATAAGCAGACCCACAGAAACAGTAGCAATTGTCAGAAGAGGAACACAGAACCAGGAATCTGAAAACCTGGCTCTGGGTTCAGATTCTGCCACTTACTAGCCGTATGAATTCTGTCAAATTGTCCAGTCTTCCACTTTTTAAGTCTTTATTTTCATTCCAGTTAGTTAAGGGCAATATGAGTTCCAGGTGTATAATATAGTGAATCAACATGTCCGTGCAATACTAGGTGTTCATCACGAACGCACGCCTTAATCCCCCTCACCTATGTTACCCATGCCCCCGCCCCCACCACACCACCTCGCCGCTGGGGACCATCAGTTTGTTCTCTAGAGTCAAGTCTGTTTCTGGGTTGCCTCTTTACTGTCTTCCACTTTTGAAATTCAGGTTAAATGTCGGCAGGTAATGTGCTTGACAGTGCGGTATACATGCTATAAAGGTGTGTTTATTCCCCTATCCAGTGCTCAGAATTATGTGTAGTCACACCTGGGCCCCACCGCTGACTACCCATGTGAGGGTGGGAAATTCTCTTAACCCATCTAAAAACTTCATTCCCTTATTTGCGAAATGGAGGAAGTAAGAGGACCTGACTCACATGGTTGTTGTGAGGACCAATGGGCTAATGAATGGAAAGTGCTTAGCTCATAAAAAACACGCAATAAACATTAGTTGTTGTTGTGACTATGATCCTTCTGTGTTTCAATGGATATAGTCACATAAACTGAGAAGATCTATGACAGGCAGGGTGTGGGACTTCTGGTAACATATACATACAGCATGGGCTGGAGGACCAAGGTTTGCAGAGAATATACTGGCAGATGGGCATTTGTTCTCCTTCCTCTCCAGTTACCAAAAAAAAAAAAAAAAAAAAAAAAAGTTAGGAGGTGGGGAACCGCGGGCAAAGCCCTAAAGTGACTCCTGCCTCAAGAATGGGCACCAGGGGGCGCCTCGGTGGCTCAGTGGGTTAAGCCTCTGCCTTAGGTTCAGGTCATGATCTCAGGGTCCTGGGATCGAGGTCCGCATTGGGCTCTCTGCTCAGTGGGGAGCCTGCTTCCTCCTCTTTCTCTCTCTCTCTCTGCCTGCCTCTCTGCCTACGTGTGATCTCTCTCTGTCAAATAAATAAATAAAATCTTCAAAAAAAAATGGGCAGCGGGTTTTTGGTCTCCCTATCATAGCCATTTTAGATAAAGTCATGCCCGCAGTCAGTCCTTTATTTGAAGGTCCCCACAGATTCTCCCTCCAGGAACTAAGCCACTAAGAGGCTGTGCTACCTCTCATCCCAGAGATGTTATCATCATGCCATCTGTGGGACCAAAAATTCACTGGCACTAGAAGCTCAATGGGTTTCTCCTCCCAGGACTTTGGATGGGGGTGAGTAGCCCCAAAGCTTATTGAGATGAGGCAGGTCACATATATGAGTGAAGGGGACATGGTGGGTTTAAGGAGGAAAGGGACCATGTATGTCCTCTCTTGGGACACTTCTGCCTCCCAGGCTCTCTCCACTGTGGCCAACTAGGAAAGGGGTGGGTTTTTATCAGATTTTCAAGTTTTCAAAAATGGCCAGAAATCAAAAGTTCTATGGAATTTTTCCCTTTTTATTACTCTATTTATCTTTATTATTTCTATTTATAGTTATTATTTTATTATTTATTTATTTATTTAATTATTTATCCTTATTTATCTCTTTTTATTACAGTATTACTAGCAATAATTCCTAAAATTGAAAAAGAAAAAAAAAAAGGCACCACCACGTAGGCCAAACAAATAGATCTCTGCGTCAATCCCACTCACAGGCTGTCTTCAGCCTTGGACCACCAGTTTGTGACTCCGCTGTAAAATGTCCTTAACCAAATTCTACAAAGACAAAATATTCTCACCAGAAAAGGGCAAATGGAGAGACTGTGAGGGTCTCAGCCTTCTGTTCAATATCATCTGTTTATAAGAGGCCTGGCTATGAGAAACCTAATTCCTGCACATGAGATTGTTGGCCTTTCTTTTCCTGTCCTAACACCTGGCAAAACTGATTGAGGCAATCGTGTGAAAACCATTTTTTAAAAGATATTATTTATTTATTTGAGAGAGAGAGAGAGCACAAGCAGGGAAAGGGGCAGAGGGAGAAGCAGGCTCCCGCTGAGCAGGGAGCCCGACCACCTGAGCCGAAGGCAAACACTTAACTGACTGAGCCACCCCGTCACCACGTGAAAACCACTTTTTTTTTTTCAGGCAATACCAGAAGAGAAATCTTGATCTTATGTAATTCTAATCAGGTTTCTCATGAGGCCAATCTGTCATGTGCATATATTAATATATCTCAGATTTAACAGTATTATGTCCGATGATTCAATAATTTGGGGTATTAATCAAATGATTCAAGGATTTGGGGAGACTTAAATGTCAAAATAACCATCCCCTAGGTCCCCTCCCCTCTTGTTCTGTGAATGCTGGGCCCAGCAGGTCTAGCTCAGAGGGCAGACCCTGCAGCTGATCAGTTAGGAGGCACGTTTGACTGCATGGAACATTCGTTCTTTCAGAACATTTAGGGATGAATCAGGGATAAGTAATTGCTATAAAACTAAGTAAACAAAAAGTAAGGCAATGAATACAAAATGGTATAATGAGGGAAATAAAATCCTAATATGGTACATGTTCTAGCTGTGAACTACATCTGTATAACCATAATGATGGCAAATACAAAATACTGATTTGACAAAAAACTGATACAACTAAGTTGAGAAGAGAGGGATGGGATGTATGGTTGTCTAGAAAACATAATAAAATTTCAGAAATGGGAAGTCAGTAGATGACTTCTAAAATGTTGAAAATCATAATTAGCAATAGAAATGTGTTGTATAGAAATATCAAAGTTTAAAGAGAAAGAAAGAAACTAAAAACTTTAAAGCATTTCTTCTGAGCCGTGGAGAAGGGAACCAGAAATGCAAGTTTCAGAAGGCTGGGATAGACAACTGCTGACTTTCTTACATGTCACGGAGTAGCACCTGATTTTTTAGAATTATGTGCACACATTCCTTTAGTAAGAATTAAATTACATTTTTAGAGGAAAAAAAAACATCTCCTACTTAATAAGGCAACATTACAAAACCACATCTTCATGTACACTTTCCCTAGGCGTAAATACTTAAGGCATTTTTGTAAAAACAAGACTACAATTTTAAATAACAGTACCATCCTTCATCCATACTTTTCTTACCAGTTCTCAGCTATCCTCAGCTATCTTACCTTTCCTACCAGTCTGTGAGCTCCTAGAGGACCTGTGTCTGGTTGGTTGGTTGGTTTGTTTGTGGCCTCCCTGCTACCACCAGGCATCATGCATGGCACTGAGAATTTTCGAATGCACCTATATGTGGAGGAAGAAATGAAGAGAGGAAGGAATGGTTGAACGAATGCCAAATTCCAGTTAGGACTACTTGCAGAATCGAGGATCTTAATTTCCTCCAATTTCGCTTTTTGAAAGACAGACTTATAAAGCATAATCTGGACAAACTGCCTATTTGGCTCAGGAATGGTTGAGGGCAGTCTAGTTTAAGTGAAGAAACACAACCTTTGGACCCAAATGTTAATTTTAGGTTCCAAAAGATCTTTTCACTAGCCGCCTGTCCTCCGGCAAATTATTTAATCTCTTTGTCCCAAGGTTTCTTTGGATGAAAACAGTAGAGTTTTCCTCCCCCTCAGATTATGATGGGGACTAAAAGAGTATTTGTAATGTGTGCATGGGTAAACAAATCAGTTTCTTTAAACACAAAAGAAAGCAGTTTATTTAAAACACAAATGTTGCCCCAGCTATACTCTTTTAACGTTGACTTCGGTCTGGTGAACATTTAGTTAAATGACAAATTTTCTACTGTAGGATAGTTTTTATTTAAAATATATTGCTTACCTGTTTCCAAGAAGACAGGCAGCAACATACAAGGTCAACAGCCATACATGACTCACATTCTTGGGTCCCACTGTTGCCGCCCACGTGAATCACAGCAACCATGCCCCAGACTGGCACTACCGGATTAAAGGATACTAATTTCCTAGAAAAGTTTTCAGGAGAATGGTAATAAATAAATACTAGCCAGGTGAGGTTGGAAGCTACTGGGCCATTTTATTATCAGTGGCCACTTGGGTCAATTCTTTGGCTCTTTCTTTTTTTTCTTTTTAAAGATTTTATTTATTTATTTGACACAGAGAGAGAGATCACAAGTAGGCAGAGAGGCAGGCAGAGAGAGAGGAGGAAGCAGGCTCCCTGCTGAGCAGAGAGCCCGATGTGGGGCTCAGTCCCAGGACCCTGAGATCATGACCTGAGCCCAAGGCAGAGGCTTAACCCACTGAGCCACCCAGGCGCCCCACTTCTTTGGCTCTTAAAGGGGCAGGTGAGAGTGGAGGAAGTGCTTGGCTTCTCAAGTCTTGGTGTTGAGAACAGATATGAGTGCTATTAAGTCTGGAGAGGCCGGCTAGTGCCACGAGAAATGTCTGTGGCTCGTGGGTGTGGTTCATCTGTGCACAAAGGCCCGCCCCACCATTATCTCAGCCCACTCACTTCCCGTGCCAGCCAGTTTGGCCAGCATTAGGGGCATGAGCGTGCCTGCTGGCTGCTGACCACAAAGTTGGGAGACACGTCGAGAAAAGGAGCGAGCCACAGAGAACAAGAGAAAGAGAAAAGGGTTTGATGGGCTTTCTGGTCTAGTATTCTCCTGGTGAGTGCTTAGTCATCTAGGAGAAGCTGTCTGTGCGGGCAGGAGCTAGAAAGCAAGCCAATGGTACTCAGTGAAAATTGGTTTTGTGTAAACCGAAAAGCTGCTCTTAATCGCTGGCCTGTCTCATCGCCCTCTGAGAAAGGAGGCAAATGGGGCTGAAGAGGAGGTCTCCCTAGGTCACTGGAGGCTTTGGTGAAACAGCCCAAGTGTTGGGTATTTTTCGGAACCAGAGGGACCATGTGTTATCACCAGAAAAGCAACTTGTCCTAGCACAAAAACCCAGGACTACAAGAAGATTCCCCAATGAGCTTCATGCTCAGTCCGTTTTCCTCAGACTGACGCATCTGGTTTACAGTGAGGGTGGGGTAGATGGGTACTGGATGGCTATTTGGCTCTCCAGGTCCTTCGGCACTCCCGGCCAGCCCTTCACCTGCAGTGTGCAGGTGGGAAAGCTGGTGCCCCAACCCCACCTTCCCTGGGACCTCACTGGTCTCCGGATGTGGCCATGCATTCTTGGGGGTGTTGGTTTCTACCAGTGACCTTTCACTCCATCCATTGTGCAATGGTTAAAAGCACAGGCCTCTGAATAAGACAGACCTGGGATCTAACCCAGGTTCTGTCTCCTGTGTTTTTATTATGCAGACCTGGAGAACTTGCTTGGCCTCTCCTGGCCTCCATTTGCTCATCCATAAAGTGGAGATAGTAATCCTGTCCTCCTCTCCCAGGGTGAGCAGATGTTGGCAGGGATGAAGTGGTACAGGTACCTGGGTCTGGGCACAGAGAGTGTACCTGGTGTTTGTACTTCTTTGCTCATACTGCCCTAAACAGATGAGGACAGACACTAAACATTTCACGCGGCCTTAGCTCCAAAGTCCATGACAATACTGGCCCAGAAGCCCTTTCAACTGCTCTCTCAGTATCCATTAATTCTGAAAGCTCTGAACTACAGAAGGTAGATACAAGACATGTTACCCTTTCCTTCTTTGGACAATGTTTGATGAGAACAGAGAATCGCAGGCCCCCTGAAATAATCAAAGGGTCCCCTGGTGATCTCTGGCCTCACATTGCATGCACCTGCAAACATTTTCTAAAGAATCCTTGGCCTTTATTAACTACTGCTTTCCCGAAAGGGCTCAGTTTGTGCATACTGACTGAACAGACACTTGTTCAGTGTCTGTTATACACTGTATCAGTGTTAGGAACATCTTATTTGTACTTTTTTTTTAAAGATTTTATTTATTTATTCAACAGAGAGAGAAAACACGAACGGGGAGCAGCAGATGGAGAGGGAGAAGCAGGCGCTCCCAGCTGAGCAGGCAGCCCAACATGGGGCTCGATCCCAGGAACCTGGGATCATGACTTGAGCCAAAGGCAGACATTCAACTGATTGAGCCACCCAGGCGCTCCTTAGTTTGGACTTCAAACAAGGTACTAGATAGGCAAGAGATTTGAGAACAGTCAAATGAAATAAAATCTGTGTAGTTATGATATGTTTGTGATAATCACTTTACCTCTTTAGGTTTTACATTGTGTCCAGTAATCAGCTTGTCATAGGGGTCATGGCTCCACTGGGAACTTCCCAGCAGCCCAGCTGAGATTTCCTAGAAATTACACCTACCACTTCTCACAACCTATCACCTCTTTCTAGTGAAAAGACATTTACAGGGGTGCCTCAGTGGCTCAGTGGATTAAGCCTCTGCCTTTGGCTCAGGTCATGATCCCAGGGTCCTGGGATCGAGCCCCACATTGGGCTCTCTGATCAGCAGGGTGTCTGCTTCCTCCTCTCTCTCTGCCT
This sequence comes from Lutra lutra, assembly GCF_902655055.1. Classification (NCBI taxonomy): domain Eukaryota; kingdom Metazoa; phylum Chordata; class Mammalia; order Carnivora; family Mustelidae; genus Lutra; species Lutra lutra. Next base: position 39,411,226 of record NC_062284.1, read on the forward strand.
GCCTCTCTGCCTACTTGTGATCTCTGTCTGTCAAATAAATAAATAAAATCTTTTTTTTTTAAAGACATTTACATAGGGACCCCCTGCCCCCAGCTTATGTTTAGATATTTTAGTATGCTCCATCAGATATTGTTTGAGCATGGCATATGGAGACGCATGAGCTGCTGTGGTGGACATCACAGTCTTGTTGGGGTGGCCCGAGGCGAGGTGGACTGTCACAAAATGCCATTGTAAAGACATAGTAGATGAAGCAGAGGAGTCCTCTGAGGGCTTGAGCTGTCAAAGGAAAGCCCCACAGAAAAGACAAGATTTTAGCTCAGTGTCAAGAGTACATGGAGTTTGGTTGTGGAAAAGGACAGACAGAGAAGGGACATTCTGCCAGAAAGGAGAGCATGAGCCAGTGTGCAGGGTGGGAATGAGTGTCATGAGCTCAAAGGGCTCGCAGCAACAGGGATGCCAGCCTGGCTGATGCAGATTTATGCTGGAGAATACTGGGCATGAAGTGGATGGGGTCGAAAGGCAAGACCCTGGAGAGCCCTGAGTACCAGGGGAGTATTGTGCTGCCATTTCCCACCTAACAGGGGTTGGGGGGGGGAGGGTGCTAAGTCATGCTGCATCCAGCAGGGTCACTGAGTGGGGAGACACTGGGGGTAGGGACGCTGGTTGGGGGCTGAAGAAGAAGCCTCCAAAGATTTGGGAATGACTGACTATAGGTGGCCAAGGGAGAGAAGAGGAAGGAATACCAAATGATTCCAGAATGTTTGGCCTGGGTGATTGAGAATGACTAGCCACCAGTCGGCCTTTTGTAGGAATTCTGTCTTTCAAATGTCCTTCTTGCTTTCCCACTGAAATTCTTTCTCCCGTTCCTGCCATGTTTGGCACCTGAGGAGAGTGACAGTATTTACCCTCTCCTCTTTTCTAGTGTGGCTTTCCCACCCAAAGCACTAAAATCTCGCCAACTACAAAGGGACCCAGAGGAATCACAAGTAAGCAAAACAACACGAAGCTCTTGTCAGCTTCCCACTTCCCCTCTTCTGCAAATTTTGATCCTGTGACTAGGAATGAAACAGCAACTATTTCTAGCATCTGTCACAGATGTGGTTTTCTCCCTATTCTTATCGCCAGTCAGTGAGTCAGCGGTTAAGTTCACGGGTCCCTTTGTTTTAACTTGTTCACCCTATATTGGGGGTTTCCTTTTGAGTTTATCCTAAGAGCAACAATATTCTGCACTTTCCATTGCCCTTTGTGGTTTAAAAAGTGCTTTCATTATTGTTCTCCGTTTGAACCTTTACCAAACTATCCTACAAAACAAGCCTGGCTGGTATCATTATTATGCTTTAATTGATGATCAAGCTGACACTGAGAAGTGTCATTTACACAGACATACTGTCATACCTGGAAATAGCACCTGGAATCTGGTTATTTAGTTCCCTTCAATATACTAGGTGCTGTGCAGAGACAAAGATGTTTCATACGGGATCTTGAGTACCTGATAAAATTGGGAAAACCAGGCATAGATCCTTAAGCAGTTAAAGTACATCCTGTGCATGAGTGTCCCACTAGATGGCAACAGAAGCAATGAGCAGAAGGTACAGGCTGACTTACCCAGTCCTAATGCAATACACAAATACAGGAGGATTGTGTCCATGTCTGGGCTCTGTGTTTTATTTTGTTTTGTTTTTTAAGATTTTATTTGACAGAGAGAGATCACAAGTAGGCAGAGAGGCAGGCAGAGAGAGAGAGGGAAGCAGGCTCCCCGCCGAGCAGAGAGCCCAATGAGGGGCCTGAGCCCAGGACCCTGAGATCATGACCTGAGCCCAAAGGCAGAGGCTTAACCCACTGAGCCACCCAGGCGCCCCTGGACTCTGTGTTTTAAGAGAGACGCTGACAACCCAGAGCTTGACTGGGTGAAACTCACCAGGAATCAAAGATGAAGGGAAAGGCATCCAGGAAAGTGAACTCCCTCCAGTTAATGGAAGACCTGGAGTGTGGAAGAGGTTTATGATTTATGGTCCCGAGAGTGAGCCGAGAGCTAACAGAGAGAAATTACAGGAGAGAAGACTCCAACTTCCTGTAAGGAAAGACTCCCTAGCTACTGGACAATAAAAAATATCTAGAACTAGCTGCCTGATGTGGTAATAAGTTCCCCGTGTCTCAGAGTAATCCAACACAGACCAGATGAATGCCTGTTTAGGATGTCGTAGGGAAAATGCCTGTGTCTATCAGATCCAGTATCTGTACCATTGAGCTCAGAACTAGTGTAGGGTTGAGGCTGAGGTGAGAGCATGGCGCAGGGTCTGAGACCACGGGCTCTGGAGACTCCATGGTGCTTGCCCCTGGAAGCCAGCCACGGGGCTGTGAAGAAGCCAGGCCACAGGGAGAAGCCATTTGTAGGTGCTTTGGCCAACCCTCCAGCCAAGGCATCAGCTGACAGCCAGTATCAACCACTAAACACGTGAATGGATTTAGTCTTCAGATCATTCTAATCCTCCAAATTTGAACCATCACACTTGACACCAAGTGGAGCAGAGATGAGATACCCTGCCCAGCCTTGCCCAAATTCCAGATTCACAGGCAAAATAAGTGTTACCATTTTAAGCCAGTAAATTTGGGGGGTAGTTACGTAGGGCTAGATAACAGGGACATGATGTTTATGTGTTATTCTAAATCGCCACCGATCTTCAAGGCAACTCACAGGTGCAGAGTCAAGTAGAAGCTGGAGTTTTTTGCAGAAAGGGGGGCTGGGGAACTGGGCTGAGAGAAGACAAAGCTTGGTGAAGCTATTGGGCAAATATGAATAAGAGGTGAATGAGGAGTTTTGGGGGCACAGTGAAGGGCACGGTGAGAACTGGACCCATGATTTGTCATACCCTCCCTCCCCTTCATGGTTCTGTGAGTTTTCTAAATCTCCCGGAGAAGGAAGCTAGACTGAGCAGATGCCAGATCCTGACAAGAAGGTGGAAGAGAACTTGGAGGTGTGTAGATGGCCAGCACAGGAGGAGAGGGTGGCGGGCTTGGGAAACACAACACCTAAGGAAACACAATGAAATGAGATAGCCCGCATATTGTTTGCTGTTGGTATGGAAAGGAATCTTCGAGATTATTTTCTAGATAAGGAGAACCAAGCTCTGGCACTTGGAAAAGAACTAAGAACTAATTGTATAGTAGGGAGAGCACAATTGAATTTCAGAGAACACAGGTTCAGTGTGGCGAGAGCATGAATGAGTAATGGGTCCAAAACAGCTTTCCAGATAGGGGGTTCAGAAAATTGAGACAAGCTAGATAATAATAAGCTCTTTTCTATATCTAAGAAGGGGAATGGTAGGGTAGTTCATTTAAAGGTGAGGGCAGGGAGTCATGTTGGAAATCTTCTCCATGATACCATGAAGGACAGATCTCTCATTTTGGAAGGGAAAAAATTATACCAGATGCACAGAAGAGGGAAGCCAGAGTGGGTGACCAATTTCCCATCAGTCTGGCCGTGGTACTTCAGGATACCCAAGGTCTGTCTGCCTGCCTGGTGCGTGGATGCAGTGGGGAGGAGGCAGGCAAGGGATGATACTAGAAGGTAGTTATCTGACTTCCTCATTGCCTTTGAGGCTATAATAAATAGATTTTATTTTTTTAAAGATTTTATTTATTTATGACAGAGAGAGAGAGATCACAAGTAGGCAGAGAGGCAGGCAGAGAGAGAGGGAGAAGCAGGCTCCCCGCTGAGCAGAGAGCCTGATGATGCAGGGCTTGATCCCAGAACTCTGGGATCATGACCTGAGCCGAGGCAGAGGCTTAACCCACTGAGCCACACAGGCGCCCCAATAAATATATTTTAAAACTAAAAACCAATGATGTAGGGGTGCCTGAGTGGCTCAGTCGGTTAAGTGTCTGCCTTCAGCTCAGGTCCTGATGTCAGGGTCCTGGGATCCAGCCCCGCCTCCGGCTCCCTGCTCAGCAGGAAGCCTGCCTCTCCGATTTCTTCCTCTGCCCCTTCCCCTTCCTGTGTGTGCTTGTACTCTCTTCCTCTCTCGCGCTTTCAAATAAATAAACAAAAATCTTTTTTAAAAAATTAAAATAAAAAGCACTGATGTGAATCTGGGCGGAAATCTTCTGGGCGGCTTCTGATAAAGGTCACTGAAGCCCCCACATTGCTCATTTCTCCTCCTTCCTTTCCAGCAACACCCTGCATCAATTATCCTCCCAAGGAAAGAACAAAAAACAATTTCAGTATGTAGAGTAGAAGAGGAGAGTATTCATCATAGTGGAAGTTGACAGGGCAGAGCCTTCCCTAAACCCACCCGGGGCCATTTAAAGCTTTTCTGCCCCTTCTAGACTAGCACAGGGGCATGCACATCAGACCTCAGAAGAGGGAAGACGCTTATACAGAACGCAGTACTAGGTCAGGATGGGCCCTTGTCTGGATGTGTCTCCTCTTATGCCCCGTTGTCTAAATCAGGTCATGTCAGCTGTCAGTAACATTTCATTCTTCTTTTCAGAAGATGCTGTCAAAATGCCAGTTAGCTGAGAAGTTGTGCACGGGGTGGTTAATTGGCTTTAAATTAAAAAGAGAGACGCCAATGTGGTGCTGGTTTTAATGCAGAGAATTATTCTAATAGATAGGGATTCTAGAAAAAAAAGTAGGTTAAGTCTAGGTGGAATTGATAGGCTATGAATGAACCCAGGCGATGTTTTTGAATAGGGAAAAGGGAACGTGTTACTACTACAACCTTAGTTAGGATTCACTGCAGGGTCCGGAGCCCAGCCTGTGCATATGTGATGTGTAGCCCAAGGGCTCCGCTGAAGATGTCAAGCCCACGTACTTAACCCTCCTGTCCAGCTGGTGGAACTAAGAGGAGGCAATATGTCTTAGAATTGGGGATTACAGGGGCGCCTGGGTGGCTCAGTGGTTAAGCCGCTGCCTTCGGCTCAGGTCATGATCTCGGGGTCCTGGGATCGAGCCCCGCATTGGGCTCTCTGCTCTGCGGGGAGCCTGCTTCCTCCCCTCTCTCTGCCTGCCTCTCTTCCTGCTTGTGATCTCTCTCTCTCTGTCAAATAAATAAATAAAATCTTAAAAAAAAAAAAAGAATTGGGGATTACAGAAGCTGTTGAAAGATCAAGACAATTTCTCTGCCTTCAGGGAGGGATAAACTAAAATCATTCTATATGTATTTAAATTATTGTTTGTAAATTATATATCTATGAAAGACCTCACAAAGGCACCCTGGGGGAGCTATTTAGAATTAATTCATCGCTGTCGGGAAATTGTTCACATGCAACCTCTCATAATTCAAGCTCAGACTTCCCTTCTCATCCTTTTGTGGAGAGACACGCAGTGGCTGGTTATTATCTTCTTGATAAGAAGCATCCACCTTCTTAATCTCTTTTTCCTTATGTATATTTGATCCTGAAACCTTTCCTCATATGCCCTTAAACAATATTCATTGCCTCATGCTGCACTCTTCCTGAAGTCGGTTGCTCTTCATTGTGAACCCCAAGCTGGGCTGTGTATTCTAGAAAAAGTTTGGCCAATTCAACATATAAAGAGCTATGATTTAATGATCCTACGGTCCAGAACTTCCTCCCCCAGGGCCACACTCGCTTTTTAAACCACAGCATGAGGATGGCTGATGGCCATTTACTGTCTTATTTTACTACCAGACTTGCACGTGACTATTCCGTCTTTCTCAATACACTCCTTCACCAAATGTTTCCTTCGTGAGCCAGGATTAAATGGTTTTGATTGGTTGTTCAGTGAGGATATGGGACCCATTTTCTAAACATTAGGACCTACACGGTGGAACAGTCAGAATGTTTGTGTCCCCCACCCCCCCCCCCCGCCCCAATTCACTTAGTAACTGAGCTTCCTCTTATTCCAGGTCCTTGGCTGCGGCTCTGTCGCCCAGGCTATCCTCAGTCGAGGACACTTTGGAGGAATTGTCACTATCAATGTTGGATTTGCCATGGCAGTGGTAATGGCCATTTACGTGACGGGAGGTGTCTCTGGTAAGTCATAGGAATAATAGCCGCCGTGCATCCATTCCGATGGGCTCACTCAGCGCTGGGGGCTTTGCGTACCCAGTGTATTTGCATCCCAGCAACCCTGCAAGAATAGGTATTTGATTCTGTTTTTATAGATGTTAAAATCAAAATGGCCAACAGTGAGTGACTTGTGCAAAAGCCACATTTAACTAAAGACGAGAGATGGTCTTGATGAAGTCCTGAAAGTTCATTTTCACTTTTGTTCTCTTTGCTCTTGGAGACATGTCTTGAAAGAAGTTGCTGTGGCTGATGTCGAAAAGGTTGCCGCCTATGTTCTCCTCTAGGATTTTGGTAGATTCTTGACTCATGTTTAGGTCTTTTATCCATTTCGAGTTTATCTTTGTGTATGGTGTCAGAGAGTGGTCGAGTTTCATTCTTCTACACATAGCTGTCCAATTTTCCCAGCACCATTTATTGAAGAGACTGTCTTTTTTCCACTGTATATTTTTTCCTGCTTTGTCAAAGATTATTTGACCATAGAGTTGAGGGTCCATATCTGGGCTCTCTACTCTGTTCCCCTGGTCTATGTGTCTGTTTTTGTGCCAGTACCATGCTATCTTGGTGATCACAACTTTGTAGTAAAGCTTGAAATCAGGCAACATGATGCCCTGTTTTGTTTTTCTTTTTCAACATTTCCTTAGCAATTCAGGGTCTCTTCTGGTTCCATACAAATTTTAGGATTGTTTGTTCCAGCTCTTTGAAAAATGCCCGTGGAATTTCGATTGGGATGGCATTGAAAGTATAGATGGCTCTGGGCAGTATGGACATTTTAACACTGTTTATTCTTCTGATCCATAAGCATAGAATGCTCTTCCATCTTTTTGTGTCTTCTTCAATTTCTTTCATGAGTGTTCTGTAGTTCTTCGAGTACAGATCCTTTACCTCTTTGCTTATGTTTATTCCCGGGTATCTTATGGTTCTTGGTGCTATTGTAAATGGAATCAATCCTCTAATTTCCCTTTCTATTTTTTTATTGTTAGTGTATAAGAAAGCAACTGATTTCTGTACATTGACTTCATATCCTGCCACATTACCAAATTGGTGTATGAGTTCTAGTAGTTTGGGGGTGGAGTCTTTTGGGTTTTCCATATAAAGTATCATGTCATCTGAGAAGAGAGTTTGACTTCTTCTTTGCCAATTTGAATACCTTTTATTTCTTTTTGTTGTCTGATTGTTGTTGCTAGGACTTCTAGTACTATGTTGAATAACAGTGCCAAGAATGGACATCCTTGTCATGTTCCTGATCTCAAAAGGAAGGCTGTCAGCTTTTCCCCATTGAGAATGATATTCACTGTGGGTTTTTCATAGGTAGATTTTATGAAGTTGAGGAATGTTCCCTCTACCCCTATACTTTGAATCGTTTTAATCAGGAACGGATGCTGTATCTTGTCAAATGCTTTTTCTGCATCAATTGAGAGGACCATGTGGTTCTTCTCTCTTCTCTGATTGATTTGTTCTATCACATTGATTGATTTGCGAATGTTGAACCACACTCGCATTCCATGGATAAATCCCATCTGGTCATGGTGGATAATCTTTTTAATGTACTGTTGGGTCCTATTAGCTAGAATCTTGTTGAGAATCTTGGCATCCATATTCATCAAGATATTGGTCTGAAATTCTCCTTTTTGGTGGGGAACTTCATCAAGATCAAAAGCAAAGGAAACAGTCAACAAAACAAAGAGGCAACCCACGGAATGGGAGAAGATATTCGCAAATGACAGTACAGACAAAGGGCTGATATCCAAGATCTATAAAGAAATCCTCAAATGCAACACACACAAAACAGATAATCATGTCAAAAAATGGGCAGAAGACATGAACAGACACTTCTCCAAAGAAGACATACAAATGGCTAACAGGCACATCAAAAAATGTTCATCATTAGCCATCAGGGAGATTCAAATCAAAACCACATTGAGATACCACCTTACACCAGTTAGAATGGCCAAAATTAACAAGACAGTAAACAACATGTGTGAAAAAATAAAATTTAAAAAAAGAGAGAGACAAGAGATGGGGGTTAGGACTCAGAACTGGCTGGTTTCTTTCTTTCTTTTTTTTTTTTTTAAGATTTTATTTACTTATTTGAGAGAGGGTATGTGTGTGAGCATGAGCAGGGTGAGGCACAGAGGAAAAGGGAGAAGCAGACTCCTTGGTGAGCAGGGAGCCCGATTTGGAGCTCAATCCCAGGACCCTTGGATCATAACCTGAGCCAAAGGCAGACGCTTAACTGATGGAGCCACCCAGGCACCCCTGAACTGACTAATTCCTAAATGGAACTCCTACATCCTGTTCTTCATGTGCCAGTAGGATCTTTTGCCTGTTTCTACCCCATGATTGGAAGCCATTCCCAGAGACCCTGCACAGAGCCCAGTGAAGATCACTCCAACAGAGCCAAGTCCCTGCACCTTTACCCACAGCAATCACAGAAGTCTCGGCTACTTGCAAAATGTCTGGTGTTCTTGTGGGTGGGCAGGTCTCACAGAGCAGCACTCTTGGTTGAATTCTGCCCCGAGGGGTGGGCTGATTAGAAACCGTTCACAGAGTTCTGAGAAGCAAAAATGAAATGATGCTACTTAATGCAGCCTGTAACTCTGGAGAGATTTGTGGAAATGATGCAGTTCTCAAAGGCGCTCAGAATTTTCCAGCAGCCTGGTCAGAACACTGAGGCAAGCTGGCCGAGGCTGAGGGACGACAGGGAAGACCACGCACGCCAGGGCTCTGTGCAGGCTGCTGTGCGTACTCTGTCCCCTTTCTCTATAGCAGCGCTTTGCAGCAGGCATTCCAATCCCCATGCCCCTAAGTGACCTGGAGCTCGGAAATGGTAAGACAACGGCGAGAGTCCCACAGCTGGTTAAGAGGCAGAGCAAAAACTTGCCCCAGGTCTACATGACAGCAGAGCTCCTGTCCCCACCATTACACAGTGTTCACAATGGTCTATTCTGGGCAGGGCATGACATTACAAGCAGGGCCTTTGGGCAGAACAACCCTGGCAGAAGATCCTGTAGTCAAGCCAGCCGGCCTGGTGGCAGCTGCTACCACCGGAACATTGAAGAATGGCTGCCCCGACCCCCTGGGAGCCCCACTGGGCTGGGCCCCTGGAACAGTCATCTGCTGGCTGCCCCCTTTCCAGAGCGCATAGACTCAGATGGTGCGGTGGTGCGGGTTAGGGAGGCCTGTGTGTGTGGTTGCTTCGGCATGAGCTGTGTCTATGTTCACACTCTTGTCAAGTCTCTGCTGTGATCCCAGCACTGAGGTGTCCACCTAGACACCAGAGTAGGCAGGGGACTCTCCTAATGATAGTGCAGGAGACAGCGGACACAGATCAGTCCTGGCCTTAAATCAGCTTGCGAGACATTCCACTGCTGCCCCCTCTGTGCTCCCGCTACGTTCACACAAGGCTGGCGGCCACAGACTGGGGAATAGAAAGGTGGGTGTACTTTTGGGGTAGAGACATGGTTTTGGAATATTTCACCTGCATAATACCCTGAATTGAACATCATCACATATTTATTTAGAAGAAATTGGTCCCAGACCCAACCAGCATAGGTAATAGCTTTCATCACCAACGTGGCTCATGTCTGTTTGCATCTATTGATATACTCAGGGATCTGGGCCGTCTCCATAGGAAAAAAAGGGCAGAGACCAGCAGGCAGAGGACGAGAGGGTGGGAGATGGCATGAAGCCTTCCCATCTGGGCCCTGGACTGGGGTTAAGGCCAGGTGCTCAGATGAGTGAGAGCTAGAGCCTATAGGACTATTTCTACCAGAGGTTCTTTCCAAGGTGAGGGTTAAGAGCCAACCAAATTGTTCACCAGAGTCTGTAGGACCCCAAAATATAAGTAGAGCATTTTCTGAGCCTGGTTGATACAAGGCAGTATTGGGCTGGAAAGGAAACTTAGCTCCCCATCTCTGGAATCTAGCGATCCTAGGCTCCTTGAGGATGGGTGGCTTTGGGAATGTGCAGAGACCACACAGAAGCCCACCAATGACACGCACACAGACATCAGTATTGGTTTAAGCAGCCACAGGAATGGGACAGGAAGACTGTTGTGGAGAGGAGGTGACTTTCTCCTGTGGCTACAGCTAACATACTGGTTTGTGAGCACGTAGGAGGCCCACTTTGAGGATTCCGAAAATAACCAATGCGTAGTGGGTATAAACATAAGTAAGATCCCATTTTGTGGTCACAGACTGGTGAAGTCAACTGACATCTGGTTTTGCAATATAAAACATTACCTTCCTGGAAGGAAGTTACCACACCTTTCTTCCCTGTGAACATGCCAGTGGTCTGTCCCTTGAATCTGGCCAATCAGAACTCATGACTCCCCCATTAATGATGCAGCATCCAACCTTGTATATGCTGTCTCTTACATGGTGGCTGTTTTGATGCAACATTTTTTTTTTTATTATTTGACAGACAGAGATCACAAGTAGGCAGAGAGGAAGGCAGAGAGAGAGGAGGAAGCAGGCTCCCCGCTGAGCAGAGAGCCCGATGCGGGACTTGATCCCAGGACACTGGGATCATGACCTGAGCTGAAGGCAGAGGCTTTAATCCGCTGAGCCACCCAGGCGCCCTTGATGCAACATTTTATAAGCCATGTAAATTCTTGCAAAAGCAAAAGAACTTTGCATCCTGACAAATAAAATATTAAGGTTGTCTCTCTCACAGTGTGAGAAAGGAGGCGACCTGCCCAGGGCAGCATCTGAAAGGGTTCATTCTGCTCACCTAAGACTTTCCTCTCAGGCCTGGTGGGCTCCAGCTCTGCCCTGGGCTCTTCTCAAGAATCATCTGATTGTCACAACAACCTGGATGGAGCCAAGACTTGAGGGCAGCGTTCCCCGAGTCCCTCACTCGTGTTCTTTCCACTACACTGCTCTGCTTTGTGGGGCAGTGAGCCAGGCTGGGCACTAACCCCTGCAAGGAGAAATCTTCCTGCTGCTTTGCAACACACTCTCCTAGACACACCCTCTCGGATTCCCAAACAACTTTCCCTCTCGGCAGGCCTTCACCGTCTGCGCTACCCAAATAAAGGTCCTTGACCATTGACTGACTCAACTTTCATATTTGGAACACCTGCTGCCTGCCTTGCATTGTGTAAAGTCCAAGATGAAGAATGAGCACCCTGCCTCGGAGTGCTTGTGAGGAGATAAAAAGCAGAAACCTACCCACAGGAAGTTTTATTTTGGAAGAGGAGCTTGCTAAACGGAACTCTGTAACTCTCACATTGATGCGCTCATCTGCGGGGAGCAGTTTTTGACTAGGGCTGATCTCTTATGGGCCCTTGTCCTTTCACAGTGGATCTCTCTGCGCTGGCTGGGTGCTGGCTCCCCTCCAAACAGCCTCTGGGAAAAGAGAAACAGGGCTGGCTTTGGGAACTTTCCACTGCCTGTGCACTCCTGTCTCCTAATCCCTGTTCCCAGCTACCTTAGTAAGTGGTGCTCCTGCTGGTCTCCAGACTTGGGTCTCTCTTAGATTTCAAAGTAAAACGAACCAGTTGAGGTGTTTGTAAGGCTTCAGGAAATCACCCATGCTTTGATATACTGGCATTTTCTTACTCAGATGAGCCCTTAAGTGGCAGGGGCAGGTGAAGAAAGGACCCTTGAGGCTTAGCCAGCAGTGAGAACTGCTCCCTGCAAGCCCACTTGAGCTTGGAGACTCAAGAAAGCATTGCTTTCTTCATAGGGGGAGGCCTTCCAGAAACAGGCTGACCTATAGGTTTTATAGAGTCAGATGGTGAAGTTTCTTCTTCTCTCCTCCTCCTTCATCAACATCATCATCATCATCATCATCATCATCATCATCATCATCATCATCTGTTGTTCACAACCATGTCCCCACCCCAAAGGTCTACATTTCAGTGTGGTCACATTGACAGTGACTCTAATTCCCCCTCCACACAAAGTGTACTCTTTGAATGAACATCTTTCTTTCTTATTTTTTGGGGGGAGGGACTTTTACTTTCTTATTTTGTATTATGTTTGTTGGGATGAGCACTGGGTGTTATACACAACTAGTGACTCATTGAACACTAAACAAAAACTTACGATGTACTATATGCTGGCTAATGGAACAAATGAATATCTTTCATTTTCAAGAACTAACCCCATTTGCACTCAAAGATGATATTTGAAATGTGGTTTTCTTTCTGCCCACTAAGGCAGGGAAGGCTTATGAACATGGTGTATACCACTTCCATGTCTGGAAGTGGTATAGCATAGAACACAGACTCTAGAATTCATATCAACCTGCATTTGAATCTGATTTCCACCACTTAACTAATCATGTGGCCTTAAAAAAGTTAATTTACTTCTGTGCCTCAGTTCCCTCACCAGTTAGAGAGTAATACCCACCTCACTGGGTTCTTATAAGGGTAAAATGTATATAATACCCCAATAATAACATATAGCAAATGTTCAGTAAATGTTGTTACTAGCAAAGCCACAGGGGTATTGGTGACCACCATTGAGCAAACCTCTGTGTGATCTGGTACCAAATGAGAAACCAGGAGGCTGATTCTCTAGCGGGAGCTTAGATTGGGGTGTTGGAAGCATTGTTACATTTGCGTGTGTGAGAGAAACACATTGTTCCTGCAGAGGAACTGAGCAGAATCCAGACACTGTGATCACCTCAAAGTACATGGAGCCCCTTACCTCAGTGAGAGGCACAGTCCACCAACCAAGGTTTATTTCCCCCTTCTTTTTTTTTTAATTTTTTTTTATTTATTTATTTGACAGGGAGAGAGAGAGCACAAGTAGGCAGAGAGGCAGGCAGAGAGAGAGGGGGGAAGCAGGCCCCCCGCCGAGCAGAGAGCCCCATGCGGGGCTCGATCCCAGGACCCTGAGATCACGACCTGAGCTGAAGGCAGAGGCTTAACCCACTGAGCCACCCAGGCGCCCCGGTTCATTTCCCCCTTAGACATCTCTTTTCCATCTTAAGATTGTTGTATCTCCTCTGGACATGGGATGAGGAACTGCTAGATGCAGATTTAAATATTAAACAATATGTTGTATAAATATATTGACTTAAAAAACATATTGATGTTAACAGATTATATCAATCTCTTGGAGGTAATTATTTCATAGACGGATAAAAGCCTGGGAGGTCAATGATAGTGAGGTAGACAGTAGATCGATGATAGAGACAGAAAATGAACCTCTTGAGTACAAGTTTCTTCCCATCTCTCACTCCCTTTTCAGAAAGCTAAACTTCCTACACAATGTCTAATGGTTCATGTGAATTATTGGTCTCCCTTTCCTCCCCATTCAAACACACACACGTGCACGCATGTGCGTGCGAGCACACACACACACACACACACATACGCATACGCATACACACACGTGCACACTGTGCGCACACACTCACCTACATGTAAGCCTCTGCCTCTTCACACAGTTCTCTACCTAGAAGACCGAGTTCTGCCTGAGGTTTCTAGATAAGGTTTTCTGTGTTAGAATTCTCCCTGGCCTGCTGCTAACATCCCTAACCGTCTTTCTTTCTTGCAGGTGGCCACATCAACCCAGCAGTGTCTTTTGCAATGTGTCTCTTTGGACGAATGAAATGGTTCAAATTTCCTTTTTATGTGGGAGCTCAGTTCTTGGGAGCCTTTGCAGGAGCTGCAGTCCTCTTTGGCATTTACTATGGTGAGTAGGGCTCCTGAGCCCAGGGGTTAGGGAGAGCTGGCCCTGACTGGGGAGTCAGAATTACTTGTTAAGAACAGATGAGCTAAGACAGGAACAGGGAAGTGTTCCACATTCAGCGGGCAGTTCCAAGAATTCGAAGTTCTGAATAATGTGGCCAACACTATCATTAGGACAAATTCACAAAGTCTCTTAAGAAAATGGTCACAATTTAAATGGAGGTCAGAACTAGAAGTCTGTCTTTAGGTCCAATCAGTACTACAGTGTGACCAGGCACAAAATTAGCAATAGGCCAGTGGATTCTCCATAAGCTTTCTCCGACTTGGCTGGGAGAGAGGGTGTTGACTGGTAGCAAATGTTGTGATAATTAAGTATTCAGAGCAGGAATCTGGAACAAAGTCTTTGAAAGGAAGGGCACGGTTGAGAATAGGCTAGGTGGGGAATCTCTTCCCCATTCTGTCCAACAACCAGGACATCTGATCTCCAACAGTCCTAAAGGAGAAACAGTACTGGTGATCAAAGACCCAGACTTTAATTCTGTACTATGTCAGTAAGTAGCTGGGGGACTTATGTAAGCCATCTGACTTTGTCAGTCTCAGTTTCCTCCTCTGCAAAATGAGGGACTTGACTTCTAAGACCCTTCAAACAAAAAAAAATCTTGAGATTGCACGAAATCAACTGTTGAAGTAGTTTCTTCTGTCTAACCCCCATAGAATATGTTTCCTGACCCACTGGCTAAGGTTGACTCAAGTGTGGAGTGAACCATGGAGGGCAGCCAGGGCTTTCTATCTTTGACGTGATATCCTAGAATTTCTATGGGCATCTCTAAAACTGCCAGGCTATGAAATGAGGAGAGAGAAATGGAATAGGTCCACCAAGCTGGACCTGAGTGTTTGATTGTGGTTGTTTTGCACAAGACCCGGCATAGGCCTCCCTCAGCTTTGCCCAGAGAACACTAATGTGCCAGAGTTCTTTCTTCCACAGATGGACTTATGGCCTTTGCCGGTGGAAAACTGCTCATCGTGGGAGAAAATGCAACAGCCCACATTTTTGCAACGTACCCCGCTCCATATCTGTCTCTGACAAATGCGTTTGCAGACCAGGTAAGTGTCTGTTTACCAAAGACTGGACTTCAGGGAAAAGATACTATCTAATAAGGGGAATGCACAGGAACATTATAGTCCGTTGGACTGGGAAGGCTGTATTCCCAAAGTCAGAGGTCACTAGGCATAACCCAGGCATTTTTGACCAATTTTTCCCTTTACCAAAGTCAATACCACTAACAAAGTTTTCTGCTTCCTTGTTAATAGATACACTTGAGGGCACCTGGGTGACTCAGTTGGTTGAGTGTCTGACTCTTGATTTCATCTCAGGTCATGATCTCAAGGTCGTGGGACTGAGCCCCACCACAGGCTCCTCACTGGGCGGGGAGTCTGCTTGAGATTCTCTCCCTCTCCCTCGGTCTCCCACCTTGCTCTTTCTCTCTGTCTCTCTCTCTCTCTAAAATAAATAAAATAAGTCTTAAAAAACCTGCATACACTTGTTTTGCACTGGTTGAGGTCCAGAAAAGAATGGACAACAGGACATTTCAACCCCTAAATGGGCAAATAGGGTTTGCTTTCTGATCACTGTCTCTTCCACACTCTGAACTTGGAGGCCACAAGAAAAGACATTTCCATCACAGTTCAAGGACTATGAAGTGTGACAGTTGAACCTAGAGCATCGCTGGATCCTCTAAGTCTCCTCAGGTGCATAGGGTTATCGAATCTCAAGGTAGCTAAGAGTCTCTGCTCTGTGGACATCTTAACAAGCTGCACCCAGACACCTGCGATGTAGCCGACAGCATGGTTCTTCTGGTCACCTTGTGGCAGGACCAACCTTGTCAACCTGAGGGCCTCTTCCTTCCTTACCGTAGCCCAGAAAGCCGACTGGTCAGCCCAGAAGGAAGAAAGGAGGGAGGGGGGCAAGGAGGGAGGACATCTCCAACAACTCTCAGTCATTCTCTTGTGATCATGATGGGGCAGGCTAGAGCGGGCGTGTGTATAAAACGGATCTTCCAGATTGCCAACTCTGTCCACCCCCATTTAATGGAGAGATGAGAAAATCCACGCCCTCATGCCCTCGGTCTTTTTCCTCTTCACTTTGATCAATAAACCAAACAGGCAACAAGTCTTTCTTGAGCTCTCTCTGTATGCTCAGCCCCGTGGCTGGAGCTTGAGGGACTGACAAGTAAATGTGAGTTGGAAAGATCCAAGATTTGGAGTCTGAGTGCCGGAATTAAAATAACAGTTCTGTGCCAACTCCCTGAGCAACTTTAGCTCGATTACTGAGCTCTGGGGGTCTCATGTTTTCATTTGTAAAGTGGGGATAATATGAGCACTTATCAGATTACTTTGTAAGGATGAAGTGAATAATAGGAGGAAAATGCATTATAAACAGTCTCTGCCCAGGAATTTTGAATAAAACGAAGAACAAAATGATCACCTGAAGACAAAAGGAACAACACAAAAGTGAAGACAATTAGACTATAGGAGTCACATTAGTCATTTGGCACCAAGAGCCTAAATGAGCTGGGATGATGAGAAAAGTTCTGATGGAAAAGATACAGAGAGCTGTAGCTGCCAGAAAAAGAATGTTCTCCTAAGCTGGAAAAATAGAAGGACAGTATTCAGATGAAGTAGTTTAGGGTCTTACACTCTATTCTGTATGGGAATATTAGATTCATTCTAAATGTCACAGTTCAAGAGGGCATATACTACTAAAAGACATGAGCCAAAAGATGTCACACAGCAATGTGTGGAGAATGGGGATGTTTGCTCTAGGGGGTGTGTGCGGGAGCTGGGGGGATGGAGGTGACGAGATGGACTAGTAGCTTCCAAAGAGTTGAAGGAGTGTCAAGTGCAAAAGAAGTTAGACGTGGTATGCACATGCTCCCTGGAGATTTGATGGAAGTTAGTAATCACAGGTGCTCAATAAATACTGATTAATAGACTTACATATTAATTATGTAGTATGCATACACTAATATTTCTATACTAATTATAAAATTCTTGGCTCATGAAATTATGGTGAGATAAAGTTACATTATATTTAATAAAAGGAAGACCTTCCTAACAATCGGGACTAGGCTTTCTCTTTCAAGATTTCTCATGTGAGGGACACCTGGGTGGCTCAGTTGATTAAGCAGCTGCCTTTGGCTCAGGTCATGATCCCAGCGTCCTGGGATCGAGTCCCACATCGGGCTCCTTGCTTGGCGGGGAGCCTGCTTCTCCCTCTGCCTCCGCCTGCCGTTCTGTCTGCCTGTGCTTGCTCTCTCTCCCTCTCTCTCTGACAAATAAATAAATTTAAAAAAAAAATTAAAAAAAAAAAAAGATTTCTCATGTGAATTCCATTAGAGGTAAGAAAGAAAGAATGCTGGCATTCTCTCTCTCAAACCTTGGCTTGCATCGAAAAGGACAGTGTCTTCGTTCCCTTTGAAGGTGGCAGGTTTCATTCTTCTAGAACAGCCTGAGAGAACGGCGGTCATTCCCCTAACGTTTAGTACTGTTTGCCTCTCTTCATTACAGGTCAGTTTTTCCCACGTATCTGTTTCTTAGTTCTATTTTTCTCTGATGAAACTCTGTTCACTTCCTTTGCCCGTTTATCCATTGACGTCTCACGTTGTTTTTCTCGCCCGTCCGACGGGGCATCTCAACTGTTCTGCCAGCTGGAGGCTTGCCTTTCTGTTGAGCGCGATGGTAGCTTAGCAGGATAGCTGTCGCGAAGGTAAGTCTCTGGAGCCGAGCTCTCAGGGTCCACACCTGACTGCCACTGACTGGGCAGGCGACCTTGGCGCATCACGAATGTGTAAACAATGCCAGCCCCACATCAGGGCTCGCTGTGATGAGAAGAGAGCCTGGCCTGCTGCGCCCACCAGTGCGTGTTGTTTATTACCACGTTTGTTTTTCACCAGAGGGGGTGAATTCTGATGTGGGCGAGTGAGCGGAATACAAGTTAAATCCCTTGTGCATTTTCTCCCTCCCCCAGGTAGTGGCCACC
Source organism: Lutra lutra (assembly GCF_902655055.1). Taxonomy (NCBI): domain Eukaryota; kingdom Metazoa; phylum Chordata; class Mammalia; order Carnivora; family Mustelidae; genus Lutra; species Lutra lutra. The sequence goes on from NC_062284.1 coordinate 39,428,943, forward strand.
ATGTTCCTCCTCATGATTGTCTTCGCCATTTTTGACTCCAGAAACTTGGGAGTCCCCAAAGGACTAGAGCCCATTGTCATCGGCCTCCTGATTATTGCCATTGCTTCTTCCTTGGGACTGAACAGTGGCTGTGCCATGAACCCGGCTCGAGACCTGAGTCCCAGACTGTTCACTGCTTTGGCAGGATGGGGGTTTGAGGTCTTCACGTAAGTAATGGTGGTGTTGGGGGAAGAGAGAGTCACGCTGAGCCTTTACTGGGAAGGGCTTTGCTTGGACCTTGGAGGTCCAGGAGTGTTCAGTTGGGAGTGTGGAGATTAAGTGCATGTCCTGGTCATCGGCGTGGATTGTTTTGCTGGTGCTTTGTGATATGGGGTGTGGGGGCAGGGAGGGGAGTGGGAGGAGACACATATGGACACAGATACAGAGAAAGAGGAAGAGAGACAGGGAGAGAGAGGCTCTAGGTAAATTCAAAAGAGATGGGCTTGACCTATATAATAATAATACTCAGTTGGTAGATGGTTTTATGTGAATATTTTGGTTGTACAAGTTGTCTGTAGATTCATTTTGTGATAAAGTTGGGCCTAGAGTTTCTGTCTTCTGATACGACTCTAGGGTTCTTGGTAGTGAACCATGTTATGCTTCACTCATTCAACAGATCTTTACTGAACACTATCTGTGCTGTGGTCACTGCTACGTAAAGGGAGATTTCGAAATCAGCTAAAACCCTAGCTTTGAGCAATACAATAAGAGCTCTGGCAACCGCCAAAACAAAGTGCTCAACCAACGTAGATAAGAGAGTGACTAGTTACGCCTCGGAAGTTGGGAAAAGCATCACCGAAGAAGTGAGGGATGAGTTGGGTCTTGAGGTATGAGTAGGAAATCCCTGGCAGAACAGACATGAAAGAGAGCCCGTGCACGGGAAATGGCAAGACGCCATACTTTCTTACCTCAGAATGTGCTGAGGAAATACGTCAGCTGTTGGTACCAATCTTCCAGGACACACTGTGCCCATTTATTCCTTCCCACTTTTGCCCCCATGCAACCACAGTGGTCTGTCCCCATCCACTTAGCACATCTCTCTATGGGAGAGGAACTCATGTTGGTTCATCAAGAAACAGAGCTCTAACATGGAGAAAGAGAAGTAGGAAATACATGTGAGGAAATTCTAGCTTGATATTTGCTGTGAGAAAAGACTTGAATGTCCTTAAAGGCTGACCTGCACGTATAATCATACACATGTGATGACTTATTTAGGTGAAAGTTTGGGCTACCTTCACCAGTGTGAAAAAGTAGTTATTTAAATAACTGACACCAGTCAGATCACCACCACAGACAGGGCTGAGAGCTGCTGGAATGGAAGCATCCTGAGGACCGGGACCCGGCAGCTTCCTCACCGCTGTCCCCACGGTGATGAGACCAGAGGCTGGCATATACAGAGTCTCCAGAGAAGTTAATAAAAGCCTGAATGAAAGAATGGGCAAATGTTATGTGCCAGACATGTCCCAGGAGATGAGGAAGACAAAGAAAAGCAACATCTCCTATCTTTAAGAAACTGATAATGCAATGAGTTTTCTAGAGCAGTGGTTCTCAACTAGAGGTGATTTTTTTTTCCACCCAAAGACGGTTGGCAATGCCTGGAGACATGTCTGGTTGTCACAACTGGGGAGGGTAGAAGAGAAGGTTGTTACTGGCATCGTGGGTAGAGAGAGGTCAGGGATATTGCCAAGTAAGCTCCAGCACCCAGGACAGATTCCCACAAGAAAGAATTATTCAGCCAAAAATGAAAGAATGCTCCACAAATGAGGAGCTCATGTTCCAGAATGATTACCACTAGGACATGAAAAGGTTGAACAGAACTTCCCCAACCAAGAAGGTTCTTTTGTATCCTTCCAAGAGAGAATGCAAAACATGTATCAGCAAGATTCTCAGAGCCCAGAATTAACCTGACTTTCTTTAATCCCAGCTCCCAGAGCCTCACTCTAGGATACCGCTGCCCCCACGACCTGGTCACCTGTTAGCTTCACACAGACCCCTGGAACAAAGAGGCCTCGAAACCTCCCTTTGAGCCCTGTTTCAGGACTCACGCGAACTCTAGGAGGGATGGTCACTCTAAGATAGATAAAGGTCTTGTCTATCCTCTCTTGGCTTTGTGAAGTCAATGGTAGGAGATCGCATCTGGCAAAATGCTAGAATCCCCTACTGCCAGATGAGCTCCACGTCCCTGTCCCTCCGTGTCAGGGTCTTTTCCTCTCATACGTTCATTTATTCACCCCTGCAGCTACCTGAGCTCTTGCTCCAGGCCCTGGGCTGAGATGAGGAAACCGAGCAGCTACCCTTCTGCTTCCTTTGTGCTCTGTTCAGCGGGCTCAGCCTAGCCACTTCCACAGGCTGAAGCTGTCAAGTGTCATTTAAGAGATTTGACTCGTTCACTTCAGCACGTGGGAGGTTTGCAGCTCCAAAGTTAGGAATTATGGGAGTGGAAGTAGGGGCATTTTATAGTGTTTGGATGTGCCTGAATGGGGAACAGAGAGGAGACTGCGGGCAGAGAGGATCTGTTCATCATGTTTAAGTAACAAGTGATCTCGTCTAGCTGGAAGGGTGCGCGGAGAAGTCTAGAAAGGACAGCATGTCGGATCGCAGAGGATCTAGACTCCCAGAATGAAAAATTGGGGTTTGGGCTGCCCCGTCTTTCATAGATTATGGGAAGCAGCAAAGAATTTAGAGGGGAAGTTTGAGGAGCGCCTGGGTGGCTCAATGGGTTAAAGCCTCTGCCTTTGGCTCATGATCTCAGGGTCCTGGGATCAAGCCCCACATCAGGGTCTCTGCTCAGCAGGGAGCCTGCTCCCCTCTCTCTCTCTGCCTGCCTCTCTGCCTACTTGTGATCTCTGTCTGTCAAATAAATAAATAAATTCTTAAAAAAAAAAAAGAAGAGGGGATGTTTGACATGGTTAGAACTCCAATTGAGCTAAATTAATCTGACGTCACCATCTAAAATGGATTGAAAAGGAGAGAGTAGAGGAGTAGAAGCCAGTTAGGAAAGAGCTGGCTGGCTGGTAATCTTCAAAAATGCCCAAGAAAACCTTGGAGGGATAACAGATCTCTAAAGTGTTCCTAGATCGTCCCACCCTTTCAGGGTTCCTCATCCCCAGTAAGCATCTCAGTAGCTATATTAGCTTGGGTCTACCCCCAAGGCCTCAGGTAAAACCAAGACTGCCTAACTCTCAGGTCCCCACTCGCCCCAGTCTGGCCAGGGGAGGGGAGCACCAGACAAGGGCCAGTCAATAGACCCTGGCTGACTCTGGCTTTTCCCTTCAATATTATAGTGTTTTCCATCTAAGCGCTCTCCACGAATTCCCATGACTTCATGGATGAAGGATCTCAGGGAGATTGTTAATATTTTAAATAGTTTACCCAAAGGAATGAATCCCCGATGCTGGTCCGTACCTTAAGCAAGTAACAAAGACATTGTCCTGACATCCCCCAAATCATGGCGTGTGAATGACACGGAGGACCCCTAAGACTGGGCCAGGCGGGAACCCATGTTTGAAGGCCTCCATTTCTGACCTGTGACCCTGGCACAACACATTCAGCCCCGACAGAAGGAAGAGTCCGGCCAGTGAAAGGAGGACATGTGTCCTGGCAGATACGTGGGACCTGGATCTGTTCGAGGACAGTGAGATTCAGTGGTTAAGTCACGATGAAAGAAAAGAAATGAGAGACAAATGAGGTGGCTTATACGTGCTTCATGTGTTTGCCCAAGAGAAGGTCCCTAGCTCTGTAAAGCCCACGCGCCTCTCCCAGGAAAGTCCTCCTGGATTTGGGGGCTCACCCCTCCTGAATATGGGGACACCGAGAGAGCCTCGAAGTATAGCGTCATCTCAGCTGCGCAGTAAGAGCGACCTCTGGTGGCTGTTGTGCTCAACCTCAGGGCTCTTCCCCTGCGCCTGAACTCGTGAGCTAAGATTTCTGGGGATGATCCAGGCGAAAGGGATCGCCAGACAGAGGGAAGGATGAAGGTCAAGCACGGGGCTTCGTTCCTTTATTATTCTTTCTAATCCAAATGTGATACAAACAAAAGGCCACCTGGAACATATATGTGGTGACTAAGCATAATGATAAAAAGAACAGCCGCAAGCCTTTCCCCAACTGTGAAGTCCTCAAACAGCTCCTGTTATTTCCCCTGCCTCCTCCACATTATTCTCAGTGGTGGTGATTATCATTCCCCTGCTTTACGCAAGTTTTATCTGAAATATATACACCCTTAAATAACTTTATAGTATTATTGAATAATTTTGCTTGCTTCTGAACATTGTGTTCCTTCCTATGGAGGTATTTAAATGGATTTCCTTCCTCTGAAGAAGATGGTGACAATTTACAAAGGCACCTGCTTTCTTCCGGAACTCTACTTTCAGTACAATGTACTGTGATTGAGAACTTCTGGAATCATGGCAGAAAAGAGAATCATGGCAGGAAAGCCTTATCAGAGAGTAACTTTAAGCTGTGACCTTGGGGTCCCTGGGTGGCTCAGTGGGTTAAAGCCTCTGCCTTTGGCTCAGGTCACGGTCTCAGGGTCCTGGGATCAAGCCCCACATCGGGCTCTCTGCTCAGCAGAGAACTTGCTTCCTCCTCTCTCTCTCTCTGCCTGCCTCTCTCTGCCTACTTGTGATCTCTCTCTGTCAAATAAATTAGTAAAATCTTAAAAAAAAAAAAAAGCTGTGACCTCAAAAAATAAGCATGAAATTAAATTATATTTAGTAGGTAATTCATATATCCACCTTTCATTTTTTAAAATCCACTCATTGGCAAACATTTCCTGTTTATTTACTCTGTGATTGCCCTCCTAGACCGACTATCCACATCCTTCCATTCATAATCCCCAGGACTCATCATTTCAGGATGAGGACAAAGCAGTTCCTGAATAATCGACCAGCACTTTCCCTAGATGACTTCAGTTTTGACAGTGGGTTCAGGGACTCTGTTTCCTGAAAGGAAAATAAAGGGGACCTATTCTCTCACAGGTACTAATAGCACATTGGACTAGATTGTCTGAAATGAGGTATATGAAAAATCTAGGATGATTTTTCAAGCTACAGTAAATGTCCTTATGCTTAGCTCTTGCTGAGTTAAAAGGGAACCATGAGCATTGGAAACACTGGCTTGTTAGGGAATAGCTAGTAATACCAGGAGGAAGATCCAAGTTGGTGTATCACTAACTTCTTGTTTGTTTTCAGAGCTGGAAATAACTTCTGGTGGATTCCGGTAGTGGGCCCTTTGGTTGGTGCTGTGATTGGAGGCCTCATCTATGTTCTTGTCATTGAAATCCACCACCCGGATCCTGACCCAGACTTCGAGACAGAACCATCTGAGGACAAACCAGATAAATATGAACTTAGTGTGATAATGTAGTCGTGTGCTCAGGTTGGGTTTACAATGGGCTGCACTAGTATTCTCATCAGAAAAGATGGCATCCAGGTGTCTGTGTTTTCATAAGAGTAGGATGGAATCCACCCAATTTTCTCTGCTAGCCATGTGAGGCGCATAATTGTAAACGCATTCAAGTCAAAGTTGGCAAATGCTGACCTCTTCTTCACCGGTTTCCCCCAGAATAGCACTGACTGTCCCCTGAAATAGCCTCATCTCCTGCTCTGTTTGTTTCATCCTTTGATGGGAATCCTTATTACTAGGCGAGCACCGATAACTTAGAACCTTGACCGTGGACTTATTTGGATGATCTCAGCTGCACTACCCGTATGTAATAGCATTATGAAAGCTTTGTTTTTCCGCAAAGATTATGTTTTGAGTATCAACCAAAACTAAATTGAAAGACAAAACAGTGATTTCAGTTAATATATCCATGAATTAGGGAGCCAATAGGTCAACTGTACGGTTACATTCTGCCACTATATTTGTGTAAATACAGATACTCCTCAAACCTAGGAATATGGGAAACAGTAGAATACACCTGGAAAGCACAGGGGAAGGACACTGTGGCATTCAAAAACCTCAGGAGACAAGATAAATTTGGGAAACCAAATGGAATTTTTTAATGGAAACCATTTATCAGATTAATCTCTTGCTCTTTGCATTTTAGAGGGCACCAATTAATTTTCTTGTCTTTAGTATATAATAACCTAAAATACAGCCATAACCTCAGTCATGAAAATTACATCACCCTATATTTTTAACTCAAATGCATTTTCCTAATTGTCCACTTGAGGACAGACATTTGACAAGTTAAGTCAATGGCTGCACTCATCCATTATTCTACCCGTGTCCTAGAAGCCAAAACTGGAAGCCATGGGATCCTGGTCTAGTGGAATCTTCAGGAGAGAAGGACCCCAGAAAGATAATGTTACCTTATTGGGCTTTACCATTCACAAAAACACTTTCCCATTTATTATCTCATTTAATCCTCATAATGACTGTCCAAGGTAAATGCTGTGCTGCCCATTTATTCAGACAAGGAAACAAAGTCTCAGGGAAGTTGAGTGAGTTGCCTAAGGTCACATGGAAAGTCAAACCTCATCTAATGCATCCTACACCTTTCAGAAGATCAATAACTAGTCAAGAATCTCGGCCAGCCCTCCTTGGCTGGCCAGAAGACGTGGCGCTGGCAGCGGCCAGAATGTGTCCACCTTCTGGATATAATGTTCCTGGGACCCTAAAAGATAAAGACCTTCATCGTGTGGTTTTATTCCTGCTGTTACTGAAACACTAACCAAGGAAAGACATGGCAATTTGGTCCTATTTTTCATGTGTTGAAAAACATTATCTGAAGGCCTCCCTTCCTAGCCCACCCTTGCTCCTTGTAACTCTTGCTCCTCCTTCCCCGCCAATCACAAACATTATGTATGGGGACTTTCCCCTTGGTCAGGATCTTCCCTGTGAAGTTCCCTAATTGATGTCACTTTGGTGAAAGTGTCAGTGAGTTACAAGCACCAGAGAAATTGCTCTACATCAAACGATACACCTTCAGTCAAACTGTTAAAAAGCCCAGCATTCCCAGAGGTGTCCAGTTCCCAGTTGCATTGTGATGATAACAGAACAAAAAGCAAATGTGAAATGTCTCCAGTGGCCTATGCTCTATAATCTACCAACATGGAATTTTTTTTCTTGCTCTGAAACTACCTGGATATTTCCCATTTGAAATAAAATTGGTGGCTTTTTTTTCTAAGTTTTTATGAGTGCTGTGACTATTAAGGGCACATGTTTACCCTGTCTATAAATTGAGATCTCCTGGGGAGCTTTTAAAAAATACTAATGTCCCAGTTAATCATTTGTAAATATTGAAGTGATTCAAATGTGTAGTGGGGGTCGAGAATATTGACTTGGTTAGATTACATGTGTCTAAGTTTTCTTTGAGGACCATGTCTAGTGGTGGCCAGATGATTTCTGGAAGGATTCTCAGGCTTGGGATTCTTACAGATTTGAGAGCAGCGGTTCTCAATAATGGGCAGCTTTACCCCCTTCTCAGTCCCTTCCGCCACCCCTGCAAGGGGATATGTGGCAATGTCTGGAGAGATTTTTGATTGTCACAGTTAGGGCGGGAGAGTTGCTGGTGGGTAGTGGGTAGAGGTCAGGATGCTGCTAAACATCCTACAAAGGACAGGACAGCCCCCCCCCACCCCCACAGCCCACAATAAAGAATTCTTCAGCCCAAAATGGCAATTTGTGCAGAGGTTGAGAGATTCTGGATTTGAGAAAAGGCGAGGGGAGGAATAAGAGACGACGCTAAGTCCTGTGCCCTGATTCACATTCTGCAAAAACAGAAATGCCAAACACGTGAGGAACAACCCCTGGGGGTTGGTGGATTATAATTATTAGAGAAAAAGGCAACCTAAATTTTGAGTTTTCAGGTTGGATTGTGGAATCTAGGATCCATGCAGGTGATCATTAAACACTAACTGGTGGTTAATGACCGGGATCATGAAAGGAGAATGCACATTAGGAAATCAGCCCCAGGAAGACTTTTTTAAATGGGGAAAAAAAAGAAAAAAGTCCTCTTGTTCTACGTGTTCACATTCAAATTCTCCCTCTCCCCCAGTTTACAATTGGGTTTGCCTGTGGTGGATTCTTATACCAGAGAATGTCTTTGTGTTTGAATGATCTGTATCAGAAGTCAAGTAGAGCCAAATAACCTATATTTTAAATAGATCCTTTAGGAGGTGGAATTTTAAAAACACCCCCCCCCTTCCTTGTTGATCACAAAACTTAAAAGAATCATTTACTTTTATGCCAAAAACAATTTCTCCATGATTCCCCAACCCTTTGAGATCTCAAAGTATGTCAGACGTTGTAGGACTTTTCTAACCAGTAGGAACCAGAGTCAATATTCAGCTGTTGAACAGGCTAAATGAAGTAGAAATGTAACAATTAAAATCTGATCCTTAAGATATAAATTAAATTGTTTACACACACACACACACACACACACATACACACACACAGTCTTACATAAAGACACATCGGTACTCAAAAATACCATCATGGAAAAAGATATACAACTTCCAGTTAAAGAGAAGGGTTTACAAGTTTTATTCAGCCACAGAACCTAGTCAAATAAAATTTGTATGGTAACCACTAGTAAACCAAAGATGCTATAAATAGAAGGAGGGTGGGGAAGGAAAGAGAAGTTTCACTCTGCCTGTGTATCATCATGCTACTGCTGTCTGCCCCCACGTAGCCCAGTGCTGAGGGGTTTCTGAAAAGAAACTGTAGGTGTGTATGTGTGTAGGGGATCTTCAGAACATAATTTGAAAGCCATTGATAAAGGACGTGGAACAAGTTGTTGATGAACATTTTTGTAAAAGGATTAGATTCAAGGATAGAACCTTCCAAAGGTCATGGTAGTTCAATCTCAGGTAATTTTCCGACTTCTTCATAAATTTTTTTTAAAAGATTTTGTTTATTTATTTGACAAAGAGAGACACAGCCAGAGAAGGAACACAAGCAGGGGGAAGTGGAAGAGGGAGAAGCAGGCTTCCTGCCGAGCAGGGACCCAGATTCGGGGCTCGATCCCAGGACCCTGGGATCGTGACCCAAGCCAAAGGCAGAGACTTAACAATGGAGCCACCTTAAACAGAACTACTTAACTCACCAAAAATCACTCACAAAGATGTTGATCAGTTCTCAAACTGGGAATTTAAGTTCTCTGAGATAACATATTTACTAATCACAGCAAATGGAGAGAAGCAGTATTAGTCCTGGGTTAATTACTGGGTTGACTCTCTAGGTCTCTATAAAAATAAGTAAAGGGGCGCCTGGGTGGCTCGGGTTAAGCCTCTGCCTTCGGCTCAGGTCATGATCTCAGGGTCCTGGGATCAAGCCCCGCATCGGGCTCTCTGCTCAGCAGGGAGCCTGCTTCCCCCTCTCTCTCTGCCTGCCTCTCTGCCTACTTGTGATCTCTCTCTCTCTGTCAAATAAATAAATATATATATATAAAAAATAAGTAGATATATAGATAGGTAGATAATAAATAGGTAGGTAGATAGATAGACTGATCCACCAAGCCTGTCTCCCTCTGCCGCTCCCCCTGCCTGTGCTCTTTCATGCTCTCTGTCAAACAAATAAATAAAATCTTAAAAAAAAAACAAAGAAAGAGAGAAAGAGAGGGAAGAAGGAAGGAAGGGAGGGAGAGAGGGAGGAAGAAAGAAAGGAAGGAAGGAAGATGGAAAATAAATGAATGTGTGCACCACAGACTGGGAAAAAATATTTGTAATACCTATTAGCTAACAAAGGACTTGTACCCAGAACATCTGAACTACTCCTTCAACTCAATAAAAAAGACAAACAGATCAAATTTTTATAATTGTCTGTATTTCTTTGGTGTTCGTTGTGATCTCTCCTCTTTCATTCATGATTTTATTTATTTGGGTCCTCTCTCTTTTCTTTTTGATAAGTCTGGCCAGGGGTTTATCAATCTTATTAATTCTTTCAAAGAACCAGCTCCAGTTTCATTGATTTGTTCTATTGTTTTTTTGGTTTCTATTTCATTGATTTCTGCTCTGATCTTTATGATTTCTCTTCTTCTGCTGGGTTTAGGGTTTCTTTCTTGTTCTTTCTCCAGCTCCTTTAGGTGTAGGGTTAGGTTGTGTACTTGAGTCCTTTCTTGTTTCTTGAGAAAGGCTTGTACCGCTATATATTTTCCTCTCAGGACTGCCTTTGTTGTGTCCCACAGATTTTGAACCATTGTGTTTTCATTATCATTTGTTTCCATGAATTTTTTCAATTCTTCTTTAATTTCCTGGTTGACCCATTCATTCTTTAGAAGGATGCTGTTTAGTCTCCATGTATTTGGGTTCTTTCCAAATTCCTCTTGTGATTGAGTTCTAGCTTCAGAGCATTGTGGTCTGAAAATATGCAGGGAATGATTCCAATCTTTTGATAACGGTTGAGACCTGATTTAGGACCAAGAATGTGATCTATTCTGGAGAATGTTCCATGTGCACTAGAGAAGAATGTGTATTCTGTTGCTTTGGGATGAAAAGTTCTGAATATATCTGTGATGTCCATCTGGTCCAGCGTGTCATTTAAGGCCTTTATTTCCTTGTTGATCTTTTGCTTGGATGATCTGTCCATTTCAGTGAGGGGAGTGTTAAAGTCCCCTACTATTATTGTATTATTGTCGATATGTTTCTTTGATTTTGTTATTAATTGGTTTATATAGTTGGCTGCTCCCACGTTAGGGGCATAGATATTTAAAATTGTTAGATCTTCTTGTTGGATAGTTCCTTTGAGTATGATATAGTGTCCTTCCTCATCTCTTATTATAGTCTTTGGCTTAAAATCTAATTGATCTGATATAAGGATTGCCACTCCTGCTTTCTTCTGATGTCCATTAGCATGGTAAATTCTTTTCCACCCCCTCACTTTAAACCTGGAGGTGTCTTCGGGTGTAAGATGAGTTTCTTGTAGGCAACATATAGATGGGTTTTGTTTTTTTATCCATTCTGATACCCTGTGTCTTTTGATTGGGGCATTTAGCCCATTAACATTCAGGGTAAGTATTGAGAGATATGAATTTAGTGCCATTGTATTGCCTGTAAGGTGACTGTTATGGTATATTGTCTCTGTTTCTTTCTGATCTACTTCTTTTAGGGTCTCTCTTTGCTTAGAGGACCCCTCTCAATATTTCCTGTAGAGCTGGTTTCGAATTTGCAAATTCTTTCAGTTTTTGTTTGTCCTGGAAGCTTTTAATCTCTCCTTCTATTTTCAATGATAGCCTAGCTGGATATAGTATTCTTGGCTGCATGTTTTTCTCGTTTAGTACTCTGAATATATCATGCCAGCTCTTTCTGGCCTGCCAGGTCTCTGTGGATAAGTCTGCTGCCAATCGAATATTTTTACCATTGTACATTACAGACTTCTTTTCCCGGGCTGCTTTCAGGATCTTTTCTTTGTCACTAAGATTTGTAAATTTTACTATTAGGTGACGGGGTGTGGACCTATTCTTATTGATCTTGAGGGGGGTTCTCTGAACCTCCTGGATTTTGATGCTTGTTCCCTTTGCCATATTGGGGAAATTCTCTCCAATAATTCTCTCCAATATACCTTCTGCTCCCCTCTCTGTTTCCTCTTCTTCTGGAATCCCAATTATTCTAATGTTGTTTCGTCTTATGATGTCACTTATCTCTCGAATTCTCCCCTCGTGATCCAGTAGCTGTTTGTCCCTCTTTTGCTCAGCTTCTTTATTCTCTGTCATTTGGTCTTCTATATCGCTAATTCTTTCTTCTGCCTCATTTATCCTAGCAGTCAGAGCCTCCATTTTTGTTTGCACCTCATTAATAGCTTTTTTGATTTCAACTTGGTTAGATTTTAGTTCTTTTATTTCTCCAGAAAGGGCTTTTATATCTCCCGAGAGGGTTTCTCTAATATCTTCCATGCCTTTTTCGAGCCCGGCTAGAACCTTGAGAATCGTCATTCTGAACTCTAGATCTGATGTATTACCAATGTCTGTATTGATTAGGTCCCTAGCCTTTGGTACTGCCTCTTGTTCTTTTTTTTGTGGTGAATTTTTCCGCCTTGTCATTTTGTCCAGATAAGAGTATATGAAGGAGCAAGTAAAATACTAAAAGGGTGGCAACAACCCCAGGAAAATATGCTTTAGCCAAATCAGAAGAGATCCCAAATCGTGAGGGGGGAGAAAGGGGATAAAAAGAGGTTCAGAAAGAAAGAAAAAAAATTAAAAAAAGAAAACCAATAAAGAAAAAGTATAAAAAGGAAAAGAATATATATATATATATATATATATATATATATATATATATATATTAGATAAACTAGTTTAAAAATGTTAAAAAAGAAAAGGGTAAAAGTTAAAAAAAATTAGCAGAAGAAGAAAAAAAATTGAAAAAGAAAAAAAAATTAAATTAACTGCAAGGCTAAAGAATCATGGGGAGAAAGCCATGAGTTCCGTGCTTTGCTTTCTCCTCCTTGGAATTCCACTGCTCTCCTTGGTATTGAAACTACACTCCTTGGTAGGTGAACTTGGTCCTGGTGGGTTTCTCCTTGATCTTCTGGGGGAGAGGCCTGTTGTAGTGATTCTCAAGCGTCTTTGCCCCAGGCGGAATTGCACCGCCCTTACCCGGGCTGGGCTGAGTAATCCACTCGGGTTTGCTTTCGGGAGCTTTTGTTCCCTGAGCGCTTTCCGTAGAGTTCCAGAGGGCGGGAATGAAGATGGCGGCCTCCCGGTCTCCGGCCCGGAGGAGCCGAGAGCCCGGGGCCCCACTCCTCAGTGCGCCCTCAGAGAACAGCGCCCAATGACTCCCGTCACCCTGGCCTCCGGCCACGCTCCGAGCTGACCGAGCCTGCGACCGGTTCAAGGCAACCCCGAGCTGAGAGTCACTCCTCGGCTCTGTCTCTGTAGCCGGCTTCCCCGTTCTGATACCTGTGAGATCTGCGACACTCAGACACCCCGATCCTTCTGCGACCCTGTGGGACCTGAGGCCGCGCTGACCCCGCGCGGGCTTCACCCAGGTTAAGCCTCTGGAGCTATGTCCCTCAGCGGAGCAGACTTTTAAAAGTCCCGATTTTGTGCTCTGTTGCTCCGCCACTTGCCGGGAGCCGGCCCCTTCCCCCGCGGTCTATCTTCCCATTGCTTTGGATTCACTTCTCCGCCAGTCCTACCTTTCAGAAAGTGGTTGATTTTCTGTTTCTAGAGTTGCTGTTCTTCTTCTCTTCAATCTCCCGTTGGATTTGTAGGTGTTTGCAATCTTTAGATAAGCTATTTAGCTGATCTTCCACTACCTGAAGTAGTCTCAGCCTGCTACTTCTCCGCCATCTTGACTCCTCCCCACCAGATCAAATTTTTAAATGAGCTAAGGACTTAAGTAGACACTTTATTAAGGAATGTATATGAATGGACAATAAGAATATCAGTGAAGTTCAAATTAAAATCACAATAATACATCATGTTACAGGCACTAGAATGGCTAATTCCAGAATAGACTGGACAAAGTCAAATAACAGTATCTGAATTCGTATATTTTCAGTGGAAGTGTAAAGTGGTATACTTTGTGAAAATGTTTTTTATAAAGTTACACATACATATGTCCCATAATGGTGCATTTCACTCTCAAGTATTTACCCAAGTTAAACAGAAAATATGTCCACCAAAAAACCTTATACAAGAATGTTCAGAGGTGCCTGGGGGCTCAGTCGATTAAGCGTCTGCCTTTGGCTCAGGTCATGATCTCAGGGTCCTGGGATCAAGTCCCACATCGGGCTCCTTGCTCAGCAGAGAGTCTGCTTCTCTCTTCCTCTGCCCCTCCCTCCACTCATGCTCTCGCTCTTTCTCTTTCTCTTGCTCACTCGCTCAAGAAAAAAAAAAAAAAAGAATGTTACTAACTTTTTTATTCATTATAGCCCTAATCTGGAAAAAATCCAAGTTGCCATCAACAGGAAAATGTATATATAATTTGTGGTATATTCTTCCAATGAAACATTAGTCAACAATAAAAAATAACATGTTATTATACATGCCACAACTTGGATAAATCTTTAAAATATATAGAGTAAAAATATCAGACATAAAAAATACATAATATATGATTCTATTTTTATAGAGCTCAAGGACAGGAAAAAGAAATCAGAGTAGTAGATGCTGTAGAGGTGGACAATAGTATTTGTTATAAAAGGGCTAGAGGAAATTTCCTGTAAATATGGAAGTTTTATAGTTTTTGATTGGGTTAGACAGTATATAGATGAATACATACATCAAAACTTATCAAACCTTACACTTAAAAAATCTGTGCAATTCACTGTGTGTAAATAATAATAATACAAGAACTCTTTAAAAACTATAGAGGACATGGGGACTTAGGAGAAGGGAGTTGGGGGAAATTGGAAGGGGAGGTGAACAATGAGAGACTATGGACTCTGAAAAACAATCTGAAGGGTTTGAAGAGGTGTGGGGGGTGGGAGGTTGGGGGAACCAGGTGGTGGGTATTAGAGAGGGCATGGATTGCATGGAGCACTGGGTGTGGTACAAAAACAATGAATACTGTTATGCTGAAAATAAATTTAAAAAATGATAAAAAAAAAACTATAGAGGACATAAGTCAGTGGAATATAGTAAATTCAAAGTAATAAAAGTAAAAGATGGTCAAGAAAGAATTCTATGTCCAGCAAAACTATCCTTTAAAATAAAGGAAAAGTTAAGACTTACCCAGATAAACAAAAACAGAGAATTTGCCACTAGCAGATCTGCACTACTTGAAATACTTACCATATGAATGGTAATCAAAAGAGAAGTGTCTATACTAAAATCAGAAAAATTGGTTTTATTTTTATTTTTTTTAAGATTTTATTTATTTATTTGACAGAGAGAGAAATCACAAGTAGGCAGAGAGGAGGCAGGCAGAGAGAGGGGGGGAAGCAGGCTCCCTGCCGAGCAGAGAGCCCGATGCGGTGCTCGATCCCAGGACCCTGAGATCATGACCTGAGCCGAAGGCAGAGGCCCAACCCACTGAGCCACCCAGGTGCCCCAGAAAAATGGGTTTTAATGAAAGAGTATTACCAGAGACAAAAAAAGCATTTAAAAATGAAAAAAGAGTCCATCTATCAAGAAAACATAAGAAATATGAACATACATGTACTTAAAAATAGAGCTCCAAAATACACGAAGCAAAAATGTACAGAATTAAAGAGAAAAGCAGACAATTCAACAGTTATAAATATACCAGTACCTCACTTTCAATGATGGAAAGAACAATAGGCAGAGGAAATAAAAATCTTGAACAACATCATAAACCAAATAGACCTAACAGTGTCTATAGAACACTCAACCCATAAGACAGCAGAAACCATATTCTTCTCAAGTGCACATGAACCATTCTCCAGGACGGACTACAGGTAGGCCAACAAATTTAAAGGGATTGAAATCATACAAAATATGTTTTCTGACCACAACTGAAATGAAATTAAAAATCAATAACTAGGAAATTTGGGAAATTCACAAATATGTATAAATTAAACAGCACACTATTACATAATCAATGGGTCAAAGAAGAAATCACAAAGGAAATTAGAAGATATTCTGAGATGAATGAAAATGAAAACATGACATATGGAAGTTTATGGGATGCAATGAGAGCATTGCTCAGAGGAAGATTTATAGCTATAAATATGTACATTAAAAGAGAAGGATCGTCAATCAACAACCTAATCTTCTAACTTAAGATACTGAAAAAGAAGGTCAAGCTAACCTCACAGCAGAGATAACTATATTGGAATTAAAAAAAAAAAACAAACCAAACCAAAACAAAACAAAACAGAGTGAGCAAAAGGAATGAAGTAATAAGGACTAGAGTAAAAATTAATGAAATAAGAAATAGAAAAACAATAGATAAAATTAACAAAATAAGTCAGAGAAAGACAAATATCATAGGATTTCACTCACATGTGGAATTTAAGAAACAAAACAGATGAACATGGTCCACAGGAAGAGGAAAGGGAGAGTGACTGCTAATAGTAACCGGATTTCTTTTGGAGGTGCTGAAAATGTTCTGGAATTAGATGCACAAGTCTGTGAATAATCTAAAAACCACTGAATTACACACTTTAAGAGAGAGAATTTTATGGTAAGCAAGTCATTTCTCAAATAAAAAAAATGTTATGACCATTTAGATTAGTATTTTTTTTTTTTTTTAGGCAAGCTCTACACCCAACATGAGGATTGAACTCATGACCCCAAGAGCAAGAGCTGCATGTTCTACTGACTGAGCCAGCCAGGCACACTTGACATGACCACAACCTAGAAGCATTTAGTTATAGTAGATATTTGTATGCTTATGACTCCGCAGTCTCACTCCTATCCATATACTTCCTGTAATCAGATCCATAGGGATATATACATGGGCATGTTTACTGTGTTGTTGTTTTTTGTTTTTTGTTTCTAAAGATTTTATTTATTTATTTGACAGACAGAGATCACAAGTAGGCAGAGAGGCAGGCAGAGAGAGAGAGAGGAGGAAGCAGGCTCCCCGCAGAGCAGAGAGCCCGATGTGGGACTCGATCCCAGGATCCTGGGATCATGACTTGAGCTGAAGGCAGAGGCTTTAACCCACTGAGCCACCCAGGTGCCCCACTGTGTTGTTTTTGATAGCAGGATGTCAGAAATAATATAGAAGTCCATGACTCAAGAAATAGATAAATGAAATATGGTGGATATCTGTTATCAACCACCATGCAGCAGTCAGCAGCAATGAGCCAGATGGACATTTTGCACTCTAAATAGATCATAAACATAGTGTTGAGTTAAAATTAAAAAGAAACAGAACAAGACCTAGAGCAAGTACCTTTTATGCAAATTAAAAATACACAAATACAATATATTCTTTAATGATGCATGCAAATACAAGAATAGAGCATCTTAGAATGGCTAGCAGTGGCAGCAGTGAGGACTGGGAACAAATATTCAGGATAAAGGGGGAAAATAATAAAATAAAATAGAAGCAAAGCCAAGGACATGCAAATGTTGATAATGTGTCATGACTGAGAGGTATAAATAATTCAACTCTCTGTCCTTGAGGTCTAAGGAGAGAAAGAGGACAAGAAGGAAGGATAGAGGAAGGAGAGAAGGGCAGAAAGAAACTAGCTCAAATACACTCCAAAATGTTAAGAGATGTTATCTCTAGGAGGTGGGCTTGTGGTGACGTTTATTTCTCCAACTCTTAAAAGAAAATGGAAGGGGATATTTTTTGTTTTGTTTTGTTTTAAAAGGTTAAGAAATGGTAAAAGTCTGAGATGGCTTTTGAGTGACATTTAAGGGCACCTTGATGTTATAGACATCTGAAGGATTATAACCAGTACCATTCCCTTAGGTTGTTAAAGTGGATTAAAAATGACTGCCCTGTGAAGTATAACCCATCACTGCCTCTCTCCACTCTTATCAGATCTGTTCTAACATAAAATTGACATTTTGAGTACTCAGAGTCAGCAGTGACCTGGATCCCACTCAGCTGTAGTCAACTATTGTCATCTTGCTGAAAGAAAGATATCTGATAGGTTTCTATCTAGACTTAAAATAAGGCCATGTTTCAAAAGTCTCAGAAATCGGTTAAGAAAGGCTCTCCAGGATTTAACTCAAAACCAACTGCCAGAACTGGATGGGATAAGCAAGTGTCAGAAATCTTGGAAACCCTCTGAGAGGACATCTTTGTACCTCACTGGGCTCTCTGCATCACTGGGGTCCACCTATTTCTACTTACAATTCAACTCAGACCTAGGATCCAACACCACCAGCCTTAGGGGTAGTGGGGGGTGGTATGGGAGGAAACCTGGATTTGGTACTTTCTAGGATCTCACTGTGTCAGCTCTGTGCCTGGTTCTATGACTTGATACCCATATCCTTGCTAATGTAATTCTACTTCATTTCCCTTTCTGGTGCCCCAATTCCCCTTGCTTCTCCAAACCCTGCTCCCTAACCCCAGATCTTATGACTTCTTAGGGTTGACTGGCTTTCTACCCCATTCTGGAAGAGCTAAGTAACTTCTAGTACTGGCCTAACCTACTCCTGGGTTGACAGACCTATGATAGGATGAGAGACATATGCAAAATACGGCAGGAGCAAGAGTAGCCCGAATGGGTGTCTGATGGAGGTTGGAGCCCCAAATGAATTGAGCCCCATGAAACATGCCAGGAACACAAAAGGTGTGAGTTGGGCGCAGAGGTGGGGGACACACTTTAATCAGTGTTTTGAGCAGGAAGGAAAAAAGGGATAGGCCCATAGCTTCAGGCAGATGGTTAATGTTAACAGATGGCAGATAGAAGGAAGCACTATTTTTATTTTTGCTATATTCTTCAACACAGCACTATAAGACTAGGGATAGGCATATATTATTCAAATCTTCAGAGAAGTGCAAAGAAAAGAGGTCAATTTTAGAAACTACTGATTGAGTAACAACTCATTGTTACTGTAATAAGACAGGAACAATAATGAAACCCAACACGTATTGACGTATCACACGAGGAGCAAGGCGCTAAACGTTTTCCGTACCATCTCTCATTTTGATCAGCACATCAAACTCCTAAAGAAAGTATCATTATCCTCATTTTACAGCTGAAATGGAGGCTCAGAGAAGCTGAACAACTTGGCTGAGTTCTCAATTAAAAATAGCCAGGCTTTCAACCCAGGTGTGTTTAAAGCCAAACCGGTGCTGTTCAAATTCTACCACAAATTGTCTCTGACTGTGTAGAAAATAAAGTCCTGTTTGTGAGGAGCCTACGTGAGTTGATTAAGAGCCAATCATGTCAGACTAAATTGGAACCACCTTACTGGAAAGTTATACCCACGAAGTTCAGGGAAGGCGAATGTTCTGCGATATTGTTGTGAAGAACAAAAGAAAAGCAGCTCAGGGAACAACAGGCCGCACACACTTGGACCTGGAACAATCATTTCCTAAGAGTCACCCAATCAGTAGAACAAACCTATTCCTCATGGAAGCCTTCGGGGCCCGGCTGAAGGACTCGAAATCTGCCTGGTCCCATTCAACAATTTTATCACAGTGGTTTGAATAAGATATATATGGTATGTTTCTCAGATTGCAGAGGGCACAAGAGATCATTATTATCTTAGATAACAGTGCAAAATGTTTTTCCAAACATCTCATCGAGCTGGAATGATGAGTCACAACAGGAGAGATGAAAATTATCAAGGAAAAAGATATAAAATATTTTATTTGTGTCCCTAATACCTTTCAGGAAGACATTGAAGAGAAGTAGCCAAACAGCCATCCTGCAACAAATGCTGGAGATGTGTAGTTAGCTACACATTCAATCTGATGATATGACTGTTAATGCAAAGTAAGTCCAGGACAGTGTTAATAGTGTGAGGATAAACAGACATTATTCCTCCCATCCTCGGCAGTGGACAACCAATTCGGGTTCTGGGAATATTTTTTGAGTGGTTTGTTTCAGTTATTGGTGTAGAACAAACCACTCAAACTTAGTAGCTCAATAAATGTTATCCTTATCTCTCACGATTCTGTGTGTTGACTGGTCTCAGTCGTGTGGTTCTTCTCTTGACTTTGCTTGGAAACTCTCTTGTAGTTGTGGTCAGTCAGCAGCTGGGGCTGAAGTACTCTCGAAGCTCTTGGGCAGGAACATTCAAGAGGGCCACGTCACTCCCAGAGCTGAGGCCTTCGTCCTCCATGCGGTGTCTTACCCTCCAGGGCCTTTCCTCCCCAGCGGAGCAGCCAGACTTCTCACATGTTGGCTAGCTTCCAAGAGCACAGAGACGCTAGGTGTCAGGCTTTCTTAAGGCTTAACACCAGAATTGGCACAGTCACTTCTTCCCATCCAATGTCAGTCAAAGGACAGCCAAAATTCAGGATGGGAGGGCCTACACAAGGACAGAGATACCAGGAGGAGTCATTCACTGGCGGCCATCTTTGGAGTTCATTGGAGCAGGACAATGAGGTTTGTAAGGAATTTTAATTTTAGGATTTATATATAATGTGAAAAACAAATACATTTGGGGATTTTAGCACAGACATGATGCTTTACAAGTTCACAAGGGTTGTTTCCAAATTTCGGGAGGACTGTGTACAGAAGATGGCTTAAATATATCCTATATAGCTCCAGGGAACAGGATTGGGACTGGAGGTAGGTTTCAACTCAACTGCTAAGTATTCAAAGTCAGGGATAGGAAGAGTAGCTTCTTTTTCTTTCTTTCTTTTTTTTTTTTTTTAAGATTTTATTTATTTATTTGACAGAGAGAGACACAGTGAGAGAGGGAACACAAGCAGGGGGAGTGCGAGAGGAAGAAGCAGACTTCCACTGAGCAGGGAGCCTGATGTGGGGCTCGATCCCAGGATCCTGGAATCATGATCTGAGCAGAAGGCAGACGCTTAACGACTGAGCCACCCAGGTGCCCCAAGAAGCTTCTGTCAAAGCAAAAGTTCATACAAGATAGCTTCTAAGGCCCCCTTCAACCTCAAAATCTAAGCTTCTAATTACATGCTTCCTCCTATTAATTATTTCTTAGTATATTAGTTCTATCTCCTCAGCCAGACTTTACATTGAAGAAGCTGGACAAAAAAATAAATAAATAAGAGATTTCTGGACTCGCTTCTAGTATTAGCTCTACCAGCAGTCAGCTGCTGTATGACTTTGGGTAAATCACTTAATGTCCCTGGGCCTCAATTTCTTCAACTGGAAAAGGAGGACTTGGGATTGTAACTTCTCTCCCACGGCAAAGTGAGGATGATAAACAGCAGCTTTGGGTTACTTTAAGAATAAAGTGAAAATGAAAGTAGAGAAAGTACTTTAGATAGACAGTGGCCTATTGTCTGTGCTTAATAAATATTAGTTCTTATTTATTTCCATCATGATGATGATGGTGGTGGTGATGATTCTATGATTTCCCACATATACAATAAAATCTTGAATTACTTTAGACCTTCACTTCTTTTGTTTTGCTGAGTGGTGATCAGGAAGTGACTTACAATTATTACTGGTCTAAGTTTTCTCAGCAGGTAACCAGGTGCCCACCGCAACCTTGGAAAGGGCAAACCTTTGATTAATGATTGAAATAAACCCAAAATGGTTTGGGCAACCAATGTGTTCTCTTGCTCCATGTCAGCAGAGGGAGCCAAAGAAAAGGAACAAATCCTTTCTCAGATTAGGTGCCAGAGAGGGAGACAGATCACGGGTGTTTGGAGACGTATCCTATCCACCTTCCCCACCCTCATATTATAGACTGTGAAACAGACCAGTGGAGGAAAGGGGACTTCCTAAGTTTACCAACTAACAAGTGGTAAGGTTCTCAGAAAAGCAAGCCTGTGTTCTCTCAGTCCTGGTTCCTGGGTCTTTGACTCATGGTTCTTCCTAGGCTACTATGTTGTTTTCTTCCTCTTCAAGGAAATCAGCTGCAGACAACTGCAACTTCGGGGCTCTCTTTTGCCTATCTTATCTGATAGCATCATCTTTCGGTTCGAATCCTGACTCTGCTCATTACTAACCTTGTGACCATGGGCAAGGTACCCAGCCTCTCCAGCATTCAGTATCATGTTTTTTAAGTGGTTGTAATAATTGTACTTATCTCAAAGGATTTGGGGGAGAAGCAAATGAAATAATGTAATGCAAAATGTAATATAAAATGTCTCATAAGGCAATTCACGCCTTATGCATGAGATAGATGCCTTAACAGATATAAGTACCTATTTTTGTCAAAATAATTTTATCTAAGTGAATTGAAGATGGATAATGTAGTTCCCAAACCCAGATGCTTCCAGGAGCTAGCCATTTAAATAAAGCTGTCTGGATACACAACAACAGGGACTTCTGGGGACTGTGGCAAACCACAGAGTTCATGGCCATGGGAGACAACCTTCACCGGGAGGAAAATTCAAGCCCACTGTTGTCAGATCTTCCGGCACATTGAGAGAAATTGGAAATCTGGATTTTTATGTGCAAATTTCTGATTTTCAAAAATATTGTACAGGCCAAATAAAATCCAGGCCAGCAGCTTGTTATTTTCAAGTTAATTTTAGAAAACCATCTGCAGCAGACACACAACACACTAGTACTGAGAAACTCAGCCCAATAAACGCAGGAGAAGATATTATGTCTCCCATTTGGAGTGCCAATAATATGAATCCACAGGAATGTTTTTCCAAGGACCTTACTCAGCAAACACACTGAACCCCCGAGGATTATTTTGCAATCTCTAGAATATCCTCCAGCTTTTCTTGGTGACTTCAGATTTTCTGCCCACTCCACGGCTGATGCCAGTTGGGTTCCCAGAGTCTTCCAGCTTGACTATAAATTATACATTCCACGCCGATGTATTTTTGTTTTTTTTCAAAGGTAGAAAATAACATTTCACAATTTTATACATAACATTCATTTTTATTTAACAGCTACCTTCATCAGATATTCATTGAAAAGAGGCTCATTGTAAGCAACAACGAGGTGGGGGGAAAGGGGTTGAGCATCTAGAATTTTGTATACCGAACGGCCAATACGCATGAAGACGAACAGTCATTTTGTTCTAGTGAACAACAACAAAATAAACTGCAGGCACATCAGAATAGGAAAGAGAAAAGGTAATGGTAAATAAAAATGCAAAAAAGGGGAGACATCAACTAGCAGACTAGTTCCATCCAGACTGATTAAAGATTCTTGAGTTGTTCCCACTCTCCCACCTCTGCAGGCGTCGTCAGACCCATGTGCAATTTCCAGAGAGCTTCTCCACCACGATCCCCCTTCCTCTGGGAGAAGACAGGCTAATTGGGAAAAGTTTCGTTTTTGTGGTTTCACTGACTTACAAAATGTTCTCAGCCCCGTAGTTTTATTTATAGGTTGGTGCGTTTCAAGCTACCTTTCTGGAGATTGTAGGAAGATATTGCCCTGGGTATAACCTTTTGTTTAAAACGGAGGTTTTCAATTAGCATGCCAAATGTGATCATGTTGACTTGGTTGTATTAGAATTTGTTTCAATTCTGCAAAGAAGCTGTTTAAAAACCAGCCCAGGAATATTAAGAACCAATGCTTGATTCGGGTCCGTGGGAGCGGCACCAAGTTAATGAAACAAGGAGACGGTGAAGCCCTGGGGGCTGGGCTGGGGGCTGAGGGGGACCACCTAGGAGAGCACTGAGGGAGTCCTGTGGGCCAGAGGCAAGGCGCAGGTCTAGTGAGCAGGGGGAAACCAAGGCCCTAGGGAGAGAGACAACATGGCCTGCCCGCCCCCATTCATTTTAATATGGAAAGGCCAGTGCGATGCTAGAAGAGATTAAAAAGAATTTTACATTAAAACGTGAGTCTAATTTTCATGAGACAGCGAAGAAAGTGGAAATAATACTGCGGGCCGGCTCTCTTGCTTGCTGACTCTGGGGCCTCAGGCAAGCTGCTTTACCCCCATGGGTTTAAATTTTCCAATTCACAAAAGGAAAGATTTAGAATATAAAAATTGAAGGACTCTTCCAAGTCTTATTTTATACAGTTGGGTTTTTTCCCCCGAGCGTTTTATTGGGAAAAATTTCAAGTCTATAGAAAAAAACTGAGCTAACATCCATACACTCTTCATCTAATTTCACCAATTGTGAACATTTTGCTGCGTTTGTTTAATTTTCTGTTTCTGTCTGTATCTCTATCTCCTACCATTTATCAATCAGCTATCCATCCATATAACCACAACATCATAATCACATCTAAGAAAAATGATAATAATTCAGCATACTCTAATATCCAAGTCATATTCATATTTCTAATTGTACCAAATTCTTGCACTCAATTAGGAGTTTAGCCTTTAGCATTTTTTTTTTTAAAGATTATTTATTTACCTGACAGGAAGAAATCACAAGTAGGCAGAGAAGCAGGCAGAGAGAGAGGAGGAAGCAGGCTCGCCACCGAGCAGAGAGCCCGATGCGGGACTCGATCCCATGACCCTCAGATCATGACCTGAGCTGAAGGCAGAGGCTTAACCCACTGAGCCACCCAGGCGCCCCTAGCCTTTAGCATTTTTAAGATACTGAACAGGGCTTCCCTTTCTTTTTCTTTTTCTTTTTTTTTTTTTAATTTATTTACATTCACTTTCCAAGCCACCCAGTTATTCTGAAGAACACTTCACACATTCTGGACATGGCTGCTCCCTTGTCATGAAATCTCGCGTGTTCCTCTAGGCCTGTATATTCTGTATATACCTAAAGTTAGGTCTGGTGACTTTCAGATTCAGGTCAACACCTCTGGCAAGAATGGTTCTGGGGCGATTTTGTGTTCTTCATACTGATTCCCACCAGAAGCCACTTCACATCAAGCAGTCCTAGTATTTGTGATGTTAAGTCTGGTCCCTTGGTTAAGGTGGTGATGGCCAAGTGTCCCCCAAGTATAGGTGCATTTTCTCCTCCTTTGTCACTAGTAATCTGTGGGATAACACTTTGATATACAAACTTCTCACCCAACTGTTTTAGCACCATCGAGATCCTTACCTGAATTCGTCATTATGTTGGGTTTGTGGGGATTGCCTCATTTTACCCTCCCTTCTATATTTGTTAGCTAACATTCTTCTGTAAAGATGAACTTTCCTTTTATTTTTTCTTCTCTCTCTCTCCCTCTGTCTGTCTCTCCCCCAGCCCCTCTCTCTCTCTCTTCCACTCTGTATGTGTGTCTCCCTCTGCCTCCACTGAGTCACCAGGCGGTGCTGTTCAAAAAAGATCCCACCAAAAGCCTCCACATACTGGGGCCTTTGTAGTTCTTACAGATGAAGGGTCTTCTGGCCATCATACCCTGGTTCTTCCTAGACAAGGAGCATAACTCCAACTGGGTAAGTCACCGCTGGGGTCCTGAGGACAGGCATTTTCCTGGTGATGAAACCTCAACATTCTCTAGGATTTGAGGTAAAATGTGGACCACTGCCTGCAGGAAGATCATGAAGAAATGGAAAACACCACTGTAAACACCAAACCCTCAATTATAATATCAATTTGCAAAACAAATTCCATGAGCTTCCGTTTCTGCATCCACGAGATGAAGACCAAGAATGCCTACCTCACACGGGTGTCTTGCTCAGGGAATGCTGATTAAGCGAATCACCGAACTAATTAATTTGCGGACTAGAGGCATCAAAGTTCTGGATTGCAAGCAATAGAAACTAATAGGACTTACTTAAAAAGAAAGGAGGGGCGCCTGGGTGGCTCAGTGGGTTAAGGCCTCTGCCTTCGGCTCACGTCATGATCCCAGGGTCCTGGAATCGAGCCCTGCACTGGGCTCTCTGCTCAGCGAAGAGCCTGCTTCCCCCCTCTCTCTCTGCCTGCCTCTCTGCCTACTTGTGATCTCTGTCTGTCAAATAAATAAATAAAAATCTTAAAAAAAAAAAAAGAAAGAAAGGAAATCTATAGACAAGATACCATGAAGCTGGGGGGAGGGGGTTGGGAGAGGGGGGTGGGGTTGTGGATATTGGGGAGGGTATGTGCTATGGTGAGTGCTGTGAAGTGTGTAAACCTGGCGATTCGCAGACCTGTACCCCTGGGGATAAAAATATATGTTTATAAAGCTGTAAAAAAAAAAAAAGAAAAAAGAAAGGATGAATACCCAAGTTTTGTAGCAACATGGACGGGACTGGAAGAGATTATACTGAGTGAAATAAGTCAAGCAGAGAGAGTCAATTATCATATGGTTTCACTTATTTGTGGAGCATAACAAATAGCATGGAGGACAAGGGGAGATGGAGAGGAGAAGGGAGTTGAGGGAAATTGGAAGGGGAGGTGAACCATGAGAGACTATGGACTCTGAAAAACGATCTGAGAATTTTGAAGGGGTGGGGGGTGGGAGGTTGGGGGCACCAGGTGGTGGGTATTGTAGAGGGCACGGATTGCATGGAGCACTGGGTGTGGTGCAAAAATAATGAATACTGTTATGCTGAAAAAATAAAAAAACTAAAAATAAAATAGAAAAAAAAAAAAAAAAGATACCATGAAGCTCACAGAACTGGCCAGAAACAGAAAAGCCAGCCCAAGATTGTGGGTTGGAATTATGGTAGCCGGAAGACAATCTAGGTCTTACAAGAAGAAAGAGCCTCTTGGGATGTGGCTGCCGGCACCTGAGCCCCCTAGACGTGCCCCATGGCTGCTGGGCCTTCAACACCATGCCACCCACCCCATTCACCCAGTGCACCTCTCCTGTGGGAAAAATAAAAATCGAAATAGATCCCATTCTGCCTGTCTGGGTCTCTTGGCTTCACCACATAATGGTTGTAAAATGTCTGAATGGAACCATGAGAAGAAATTACTGCAATTCTGAAATGGCCATTTCTTCCATATCCTGAGGAATTAGTTTCAAGTTGAGTCTATACCTGCAAATCTGCTTCTGTCGGGGACTTGAGCACTTCAGTTAAAAAAAAAAAAAAATGGCGCCTGGGTGGCTCAGTGGGTTAAGCCGCTGCCTTCGGCTCAGGTCATGATCTCAGGGTCCTGGGATCGAGTCCCGCATCGGGCTCTCAGCTCAGCAGGGAGCCTGCTTCCGTCTCTCTCTCTCTCTCTCTGCCTGCCTCTCCATCTACTTGTGATCTCTCTCTGTCAAATAAATAAATAAAATCTTTAAAAAAAAAATGACGGAGGGACAGACATGTCAATGGACAGAAAGATAAACCAAAAGATAATCTCATTTAAAAAGTAGCCAAAGGAAACTCTATCTCAGGCACTGACTTAAGCCAGTGAGGACATTTGGACAACATCTTCGACTCTAAGCTTTCTGGCACTCAAGACTTGGAGGAAAATGCAAAGGATTATATGGTTTTCATTTTCCTTTTCACACCAGAATTTTATCTCTAGAGACAAAATGTTTTCTGGCAATAATCTCACGCAGATTTTCATTTGGCTTTGACATGAAAGGTGTTACATGAGCTAGTAGATGGTATCGCCCGTTATGGTTTCATAGACTTTTGAAATGGATGAACTTGACGTGAAGTATTTTCTGAAGGCACACTGGATCTCAGAATGACAGGGCCTAGGGGCTCTGGCCCCTCCAAAGCCCCCCCATCCCACATACAGGCTGCTGGGTATGGAAGTCCACCTGTGGCTGGCCTCCCCTTGCCAAGGCCAGATGTGCAAAAACGAGGTTGGGACAAGGGTTGTACCTCCACGCAGGGAGAAACCAATCTCCAAACATGGCCCCGAGGTACAGCACGTCCTCCATGGGCTTAGGCCTCAGACTCCAGACAGGAGAAGGCTGACTGCTCCTTTGTTCTAGAAGGTTTAACACCCAACGTGTGCTCTTGCCCACACAGCATAGCCTCAGCAGCAGCACTATCTATGCATGGAAAGGCTTCTTTTTCTCCTTCTTTTTCTGGAAGGAGCTCAGTGGCTGCTCCAACTCCTGTACAGTAATAGAACCTCGGTGACCTGGGAAGCAGCATGCCAGCAACATGGAGGCTTGTCAGAAACAGCATCACCAAGGGTGGGAAGGGCAGAGAGGCCGAGAGGTTAGCCCTACATCACTACATGACACAGCAGAGAGTGGCGGGAGGCCCCGGGAGCCTGAAAACCACAGTGATTTTGAATCCTTATAAAAATGACAAAATGCTGGAAACCGCAACTTGATTTCAGAAAAAAGCTTGAGATAGGTGTGGGGTTTTTTTTCCCCCCATTTAGGAAAAAATCAAGATGAAGGTAAAAATAAAATCAGGTTAGTGAAAGGAAGTGGGTCATCGAAGTGGTTTTCCAGAAATGCATGCCCCGTGATCCCGTCCGTACAAGCCAGCTGTCTGTGCATCTGTGCAGAGAGGGGTGGGTTAGGGTAAGGTGTGGAGAAGGGGCCCGGACCCCGAGCAGAAGAAGGAATGGCAGAGGCCTGGATGGACAATCGGCGTTCACCTTTCTTGGAAAAGACCATGTTTTCTCATACTCTATCTTCAACAGACTGAACTCTACTTCCTCAGGAGCGGATATAGACCTTACTGTCCCAGATGCTTTCCCTGCTGCAGTCCTGTGCCCCCCACCTCCATCGACCACTTCCCACCTCCCCACCCTCCCCCTTCACTCTGGGTTCCCAGAGCACTTCTCACACCTTTAACTCGGTGAGGCCAGATGCCTGCGTCTTACTGAAGGAACATCAGTCATAGCAGCATGTGGAAGAGAAGATAAAGTGTTGGTGCTCGCCCCCGCCCCCTTCTGTGACGAGGAAGAGGGGCAGGGAGATACAGGATTCCCCTCTTCCTAAAATGAGAACTAGACCTGAGGTTGTCATTACCTCACTCAGGTCAGCGGACCTAGGCAGAGGGTGAGATTGGGGAGGACCTCGCCTCTGCTTGCCCCCACGCCCCATGCTCCTCCGATTTCCAATTCAGCTCAAGCTATTCCCTCTGTGGCAACCAGCCCAGGTCCCACCCACGCTCACCGTGGCTCCCAACCCCCCAGAACCCCACAACCAGTCTAGGCCCAGTGCCCCTTCTCCTCTGGTGCAGGTGGCTTTCATCTGGTGTGGGGGACAGAGAGGCTGGGGGTATGGGCAGAGAGTGTGAGGGGCTCGTGGGAGGGCCTTGAAGGGATGAGGGCCAGCACATGGAGAGGGAATCAGAATTCCTGGGGATATTTCAGGGAAACTCAGTCCTGGTAGCCAGGGGCTAGATAGTAAAAATCTGGAAACTTTGTCTTCAATTTACAAGGATAATAATGTCCCTGAGACTAACATGTGGCTAACAGCGCACACACACACACACACACACACACAAACAATTTGACTCTTACACCAAGCTAATGACATACATAATTATTATCTCAACCTTACAGACCCAGAAATCCAGCCCTAGGGAAGTGAAATGACTTCTCCCCCAAAAGGAACAAAATGCATAAGTGAGGTTTGAGTCTTCTGCTCCCACAAAGTATGTTGATGATAAAACAATTCATGAACTTTAGCAATTATTTCACACGCTGAAGAATTAACAAAATAGAAAGAGAAAACATAACATAAAAAGGGGGAGATTTACATGTGTAAAAGCAATTACAATTAAGTCCCCCGATGTGAACTAATAACTGTCAAACTCAGTGTGATAATGGTTGTGATGAACCATGTCTGATTAATAAATTTCTTAATTTTATTTATTATAATCTAAGATCTATACACATGACATTTTCACAAATTAGGCACTTCACAGTATCAGCTTATAATGTTCTTGTAATCCCTAAGAGAAGAGATCAATTATTTTAATGGTTTCATGGGCTCATAGTACTTCACAGCATGAGGTATATATAGATAGAAAAACATAGTCTTTGTTTCACATTGACCCTGCATTCCAAACAAAAAGGACCACAGTATCATATGAGACCACTTGGTATCTTTATTATAATTTGGCTTTCAAGATTCAATTCCTAAAAGTAAGTCCCTCAGCACACACCAAAAAATGGAAGTTAGGGTGGGTGGTCAAGACTGAATTTACGTACACCGCCACCAGGTGGAGGCAGAGTGCCATGGGCTGTGGAGTCTGCAAGGGTCTCTAGAAAATTTGCGAAAATTGCAGATTACGGTTCTGGGTTCAAGCCCTAGAGATTTAAAATCATACGTGTTTCTATTTCTCTTTTATCAGAAACATTTGCTGAAATAGCAAAATGCAAACAAAATATTCACAAACATTTTAAATAGCTCTTCAGAGGGGTTTTACAAATGAGAAATACAGTTTCATTTTCCCCTTTCATCTCTTAAGGTTCCTTTTCTCACACATACTTTCTAAAAAAATTATTGGCTCCTCCTTATGCTGCTTTCATACGAAACCCTCCAGATCTCTGGATTGTCTGGCAAAAACTTCGAAAGCTCCATTTCAGGCTATGCCCCATCTCCCTGTCTCTCGGCTAGTGAGTGCTAGGACAAATGAAGAAGGGCATTTGTAGGGTGGTGATAAGGAAGGTGATGGAGAGTGACCAGCCATCCTGGTTTGTCCTAAACTGTCTTGGGAAAGCCCCTTGGTCCTAAGAAAACCAAAAAATTTCCATTTCAGACTCTTTGCTCAAAAACCTTCATTTCTTTCCACTGGGGGGGGGGATCCCCCCCACCCTTTGATGAACCCCGCAAATCCCAGGTATAAAAGCCCCCCTTTAGCGTGAGTCTTTGCTGCTAGGTCAGGGGATTATATGTTTTATGTTTTACACGGAGGCAGGCTACACAGAGATGTATAGATGTGTGTGTGGTGAAGCGGCAAGGCAGAGCGGGTGGGACAACCGTGTCATGTAAATGGAGCCTTTAAGAAGTCTCTGATGAGGCAGCCTGGCCAGGTGGAAGGGAAGCAGGAATAAATAAATAAGCTATTAAATTATAAATAAGCTCCAGCTGACAGAATGCGGATGCTGGGACAACCACTGGAGGCTCCCGGAAAGGATGTATTTAGCTCAGCTCCGTTAATAGCTGACCCCTTTGGATCTCCTCAGGAATGGATTGGGGAGAGTTCTTGATGGTGAATTGAGAGTGAAATAACACAGACAGGTTTATAACTGGAAAGGAAGAATTCCCTTCAACGAGATGACCTAAAAAAGGATGACTCGAGGGGGATTTGATGAAAATGTTAATGTTATTTTGGGAATTGCTTTCCTGCATGGTTTAGGGTCATTATATTCATTCCCTGTATTCTTTCATGTAATTGGTTCCGTTGTAATTTTGGTTTTCTTTTGGACAAGAATTCTCTGTCCGGTTTGTGTTCTTGGGCACCTGGTACTAACAAGTCCTTCTCCATACACCCGTCACCGGCCAGCACCTGTAAATGAGGAAACCAACAGGATGTGCTAATGTTCTTAAGATGGATATTTGGTAAAGAATTACCTTCAAACCTTACAAAGATTAACCCAGAGATGCTAACTGTGGAGGCAGTGTCACAGTAGGGTGGCAGGGCCATCTCGCCCAGCGGCCCCAAGTGGGTACAGACAATGAACAAAGGCAACACAACGCCCTAACACTATGAGAACAATGCATTTATTTATTAAATCTGAGGCTGGGAAACTGAAGACAGCTGAGAAATATGGTTGAGTTCCTAACTTGACGATAAATAAGCAAGCTCTAACTTACAATTGCACGGGTGTGAGACTGCCATATGTTATGTAAACAGCTGTGGGTCCCTTTAAGAAAAGAAATAGTGTGAAGACAAAGCTCTTTTGTACTACTGACTGAGGTCTACCTGATCTTCAGAGAATAAAAGAAAGGCCACCTGGATAGAGTTGCCACATATAATACAGGATGCCCAGTTCATTTTAAATATTAGATAAACAATGAAAATGTTTGGTATAGGGGCGCCTGGGTGGCTCAGTGGGTTAAAGCCTCTGCCTTCAGCTCAGGTCATGATCCCAGGGTCCTGGGATCGAGCCCCGAGTCGGGCTCTCTGCTCAGCGGGGAGCCTGCTTCCCTCTCACTCTCTGCCTGCCTCTCTGCCTACTTGTGATCTCTGTCTGTCAAATAAATAAATAAACAAAATCTTTAAAAAAAAAAAAAAAGAAAGAAAGAAAATGTTTGGTATAAGTATGTCCCAAATATTGTATACTAAGAGTTCTGTCTGTTGTTTACCTGAAGATCAAATTTAACTGGATTTTTATTTGCTAAATCTGGTAACCTTAAATCTAATCTAGGAACAAAAAGGAAGGACCACTAAGATGGGAGTGATGTAGGAAAGGCATTAGGTTTCGAAATCGACAGCCAAGAAAGAATTCTTGAGACATCCTTGGTGCAAAAAGGTGGTTTTATTAAAGACCGGGGACAGGACCCGTGGGCAGAAAGCGCTGCACCAGGGTCATGAGGAGTGGCTTATTACATACTCTCAAGTTGGGAGAGGGTTTGGGATAGCATAAGTCTCTAAGGAATTTTGGAAGCAAAGTTTCCAAGACCTTGAGGGGGCTAGCTGTTGTTGGGAAAAGGTCATTTATTACCGTCTAATAAAACCTTAGTCACGAGACCCTTCAGATGTATATGGGTGGGCCACATGCTTGGAAAATGACTGCCCACATGTATCTTGGGGAGTAGAGAATAAGGAAATTTCCGAAGGAATTTTTACATGTTAAAGTAGGCTTACAGGATCCAGGATGGGGAGTGGTAGTGGGGCGGGGTGTGGGGGTAGGGGTCGGGGTCGGGGGTTGGGGTCTGGCTAGGATTGCCTTTTGCCCTTAGTAAAGCGTCAACATCAAGGCAGTTGAGTCCCTAGAGGAATGTCACTCTGCCTGTTTTCAAGGACTTGTCAGTGGCTGCAGGTAATAAGGAAATTTAATGATTTTTTTTCTTCTCCTTTCGTATCCCACATCCGGAGGGGAGTGTTGTCACTAAGGCAAAGGAACAGGAAGTTGGACAAACATCCTTCCCCCAGCAATGAAAGAGCCCAGGAGTGTGGAGAAAAAATGTTGGATTCGACGCAGAAGCCCCCAAGAGCCCCTCCAAAAAGCTTAAGCGTTTTCTGGCTCGGGTTGTTTCTGCTGGACCGAATGATCAGGCATCGAAAACTATTTTACTGGCCGTGTTGGGGCCTATAATATTCCCTTTTAAATGGTGGAAGGCCTGCCTCTCCAAAAGAGGTGACAGAGTTCTTCTGATTAAAGACCCACTCAAAGGAAAAGAATGGGGGGTGGGGGGAAAGAATGAAAGAACAGGAGGGAATAATGGAAAGAGACTGCAGCTGATTTCTAGAAGGTGGGGAGCAGGTGGGTCGAGAAGTAGGCAGGTGAGGTTTGCAGGGGGACCTAAATTCAGAAGGGCCAGGCAAGCCAGAGGAAAGGAAGTGGGCTTTATCATCCAAGAGTGGAAACCTACAACGCCCCGCCCGCACCAGCTGCTGACAGAGCATCCCTGGAACTGAAAGGGAGAGGGGTCCGTCCTAGAAACCGGAGGGCCAGCTGAGGACAGGAGCAAGTCATCTGGGCTGACATCACTGGACTGACTGAAAGTCTGCAGGTGGAGTGTTTGGGGCCCAGGCATCTTTCTCTGCCCTCCTCAGGGACACTGAATACCGGCCCCACCCTAACCCCAGGCAGGGGAGAAGTTTCCTCCCCAGAGAAAGGGAATGGCCTCCGAGGAAGGACCTCCATGTGCCTCCTTCCCTCTGCCCCAATACAAGAACGTAACTCACAGAACCTCCCATCAGTTTATTTACGCCACAGTCTTAAATAGAAACAGACAACCAAGGATCATCGACCATTGGAGGAAATTTCTTAACCTTCCCAGGAAGCCCCCCTCCCCTCCCTGAAAATGACCAAAATAGACAGGAGGGGGAAAAAAAACTATATGAGGGGCACCTGGGTGGCTCAGTGGGTTAAGTGTCTGCCTTCAGCTTGGGTCATGATCCCAGGGTCCTGGGACGAGCCCCAGGACTTGCTCCCTGCTCAGCGGGGAGTCTGCTTCTCCTTCTCCCTCTGCCCCTCCCCTTTCTCCTCTCCCTCTCTAGCTGAATTTTCCTCTCAAATAAATAAATAAATAAAATCTTCCTTAAAAATAAGCTATGTAAACAAGTAATAATGTCAAATATAGGAAGAAAAAAACCTTGAAACTTCTAATTAGATCCTTAAATATGCGTGAAAACCTTACCTACTCTACCTCCTGTTAAAAAGAAAAGCAGCCCCCAAATGCAAGCATTTATGCTAGGCCTGGTCACCGAACGGGGGCTTAATACCCAACCTAATTACAGTTTCAACCTCCCCCAGAAACACAGACTGAACCGGTCAGTCAGGAATTTTCTGGTCTGCAGCAATGAGGTCATCTGTCACATGGGCCTTCTCCATCCCCCAAAGGAAGATGAGGTAATCCGCCTAATGAGACCCCAGTCCTTTCCCCTAAGGGAAGGTGACAAGGCCTGAAACAGTCCTTCCTTTTCTTGGCTAATAACTTCTTGGCCTACCCTCCTTCCCGTGGAACCCTCCCATTTTGCGCACCTCCCGGGAGCATCTCTCTGCTTGCTGGCTGGCTGGGATCCTGCCCCACTTGTGAATTGCTTAAGAAAGCCAATTAGATCTTCCAATTTACTCGGGTTGAATCTTGGTTTTTTTTAACATCCACCCCAAAGAAGAAAATACAATTATAAGTGAAACAACTGCAGAACAAAATACTCTTGGAAATTTTAAGCATGTTTCCAAATAAAAACCCAGTAGAAGGCTTAAAATAATAGAGAAAAGGGTATCTCTCCTAAAGTAGAACAAAAAGGCAAAGACGTGGATAAAACAACAGAAAATATAAAAGCCATAGAGAATCCATTCAGGAAGACCAGTAATCACATAAGAGATATCTCAGAAAACAGAGAACCGAGGAAAAAACTATCAAAAAGTGATACTGCATGGGGCACCTGGGTGGCTCAGTGGGTTAAAGCCTCTGCCTTCCACTCGGGTCATGGTCTCAGGATCCTAGGATCGAGCCCCGCATCGGGCTCTCTGCTCAGCGGGAAGCCTGCTTCCTCCTCTCTCTGCCTGCCTCTCTGCCTACTTGTGATCTCTCTCTGTCAAATAAATAAATAAAATCTTAAAAAAAAAGTGATACTGCAAAATTCACATAACTGAATCATAAGAGCTCACGTGAATTGGGTGTTTCTTAAGAGTTTTCTAAGTATTAACGCCTTTAATCCTCGCAGTAACCGGATGAGGGAGCTACTACCATTATTATCCCACCCTACAGAGAGGGAAACCGAAGCACAGAGAGACACTGCCCAACGCGGGGATTCAAACACCGAACCCAAGCTCATGAATTCGGTGTGCCTTAGCCTGGGTCCCCCACAATAGGCACAATTGACTCGCTCCCTCTTCTACGAGCAGTGCAATGGCAGGCAAGCAAGGATGAGGGAAGAGAAGGAGAGGGAGGCAGCAAAGGAAGGAGAACAAATATGGGAGCTCCCCTAGGCTGGCCGTGAGTGCCATACGGATCCAGTCAACCATCCAACAGGAGGAAGCAGGAAGACTTGATCGCCCGCCTGTTGTTTCCCTGTGTGCAGGCCGGTGAACCGAATGCTGACAATGACCACATCAGTACAGCGCAAACTCCTGCTCCGAGGCCGCCCTGTGCCAGGACTCTTCCAGATACTACAGTGATGTTATTTATGTTCCTCCTCACAGCGCCCTAGCGAGGCTCTCCATGGTTTTACAGACAACCATGTCCGCACACGGAGGATCAGTAACTTCCCCAGCACCGAAGCTGGCCTGCGGGGGAGCCGGGTTCTGAATTGGGGCCATCTGACCCTGGTGTCAGGATGCTTCGCCATCACAGTGATCAGCCAACAAATGAAACACGCTTCTCTCCATGTGAAAATTTGGAATGCCAAGAATAAAAAGATGATCCTACAAGCTTCCAGGGCAACCAAGTACAACAGAATGAGAATCAGAATGGTACTAGTCCTCTTAGCAGCAGTCCTGAACAGCAAGGAAATGATGGAGCAACCGCTTCAAAATTTTAAAGATGATACATTTCAACCTAGGATTTTACATCCAACTTGTCAATCAACATGAAAAGAGAACTGGACTCAGCAAAATGAACATTCTTTCTCAGAAAGTGACTGGAGGATGAGAACCACAAAGACCAAGGGGTAAACTGAGAAAGAAAGAGGAAGACATGGCATCCCTAAATCCATAAATCCAACCTAGAAAAGCCGTTAAGAGAAGATACTAGATTGGGGCCCCTGGGTGGCTCAGTCCACTGAGTGTCTACCTTTGGCTCAGGTCTAGAATGGAGTCCCATATTCCGCTCCTTGCTCAGTGCGGAGTCTGCTTTTCCCTCTGCCTGGCGCTGCCCCTGCTTGTGCTCTGTCAAATAAAATCTTTTAAAAATATGTTTAAAAATTGCAATATATGCATTGTCTTTAAACGTGGGAAGGTAATTGCCAGAGAAAGCTGATAAGATTTCAAAGCAGTTGCCCTTAGCAAAAAGACAGGCAGCTGGTGTAGGGTTGGGCAGGGAATTACTGTTTTGTATATTACAAACATTTTAGCACTATCTGATTTCTTAATTACATATATAATTACTTAATTTTTGTTTAAAAACCATAAAACTTATTTTTAAAGGAAGCAAGCCTATGAGAGGAATCCATGCAATTAAGAACAGAGCTCAGGGGGCACCTGGGTGGCTCAGGTCATGATCTCAGGGTCGTGGGATGGAGTCCTCCATCAGGCTACCTGCTCAGTGGGGAGTCTGCTTCTCCCCTTCCACCTCTCCCAGTGTGTGTGCATGTATGCTCTCTCTCTTTCTCTCTCTCTCAAATAAGTAAATAAAATCTTAAAAAAAAAAAAAAAGAATACGGCTAATGAATACCCCAGGTTCTTTCCATAATTCTGTTCCATGGCACTTGACCAGCTCTTCATGAATCCCCATCCTTGACTCCTCACTTCCATCTCCGATTTGCGCACCATCTTTAGTTCTTTACCTACATTATTACCAGGTTTTGCTGGCCAAAATAAATCCAAAGGGGACTTCTGTTCCTACCAAAAAGGAGATAACGTAAAAAACAGCCTTCAGCATTTGTTTTTGCAGGGAGCTGTTCCAGAGGCAGGGGGCGCTGTGGAGCAGCAAGAGTGGCGCCACCAAGCGCCTTCTTCAGGAACTACACTCAGCGTGTCAGCCACAAGCTGTTGCAGCTTTGAACTGTGTGTGAGCATCTATGCTTTACCTCAATTTATTTTGTGCTTCCCGTAACAAAAGGTGTCCTAACATATCAGAAAAGCCCAAAAGAGGTTAATATTTAAGGCCTGGGAATGCTCATTTTTTCCACATAAATTAATGGGGTTTTGTTTTGGTTTGGTTTGGTTTTTTTGCTTTTCACCATTTCTGCTTATGAAAGATTTCACAGGAAGGCTCTCTAATTCAGAAAGTGGGGGAAACCCGTATGGAAATATAAACTGTTGTAATTTTGTGACTCTGACCAAATCACCTCACTTCTCAGATTCCTTGTCTATAAAGCGAGGGATTGAGTCTAGATGATCTTAAACCTCCTTCCACCTCCACCATTCTATAGCTTATATCCTGATCGTAAGGGTGAGTTGTCAGAGGTATGTAAAAATAATTACGAAGGAAGTGATGTCATCTATTCTATGATTAAGGAAAATAATTCACTGAAAAGAGATACTGGATTCCTTTCACTTTAAAAAGAAATGTGAGGGGAGCCTGGGCAGCTCAGGTTAGGTGTCTGCCTTCTGCTCGGATCACGATTCCAGGGTCATGGGATTGAGCCTCACGTCGGGGGCGGGGTCCTTGCTCAGTGAAGAGTCTGCTTCTCCCTCTTCCTCTGCCCTCCCCTCGCCCCCACTTATGCTCCCTCTCTCTTTCTCTCTCAAATAAATAAATCTAAAAGGAAGGGAGGGAGGGAGAGAGGGAGGGAGGAAGGAAGGGAAGGAAAGGAAAAGAAAGAAATGTGAAACTCTACACCAGATCTGAATCAAGCTAAAAGAGAGCTTGAATGGAGAACAGAGGGTCCCCAAATCATGGAACTAGACAGGTTTTTTTGTTTGTTTGTTTCTTTGTTTATTAAAGTTTTATGTATTTATTTGACAGAAAGAGATACAGTGAAAGAGGGAACATAAACAGGGGGAGTGGGAGAGAGAGAAGCAGGTTCCTGCTGAGCAGGGAGCCCAAAGGGGCTCGATCCCAAGACTCTGGGATCATGACCTGAGCCAAAGGCAGACACTTAAGGACTGAGCCACCCAGGTGCCCTCGGAACTAGACAGTCTTGATCAGACTTCTCTTATGAGCCCTTATTTGAGAGACGTATTCAAATCCGTGTTATAACGCCCAAGTGACCTCTTAATGCAAAGGAGGGAGTGTGGTTTTAAATCTCCAGCCCCTTGGGGAGGACAGAGGTTAGCTAGAAACAAAGGCAGAAGTTCCCATTAAGAAAGATGGGCCCGGGGACGCCTGGGTGGCTCAGTTGGTTAAGCCGCTGCCTTTGGCTCAGGTCATGATCCCGTGGTCCTGGGATCGAGTCCCACGTCGGGCTCCTTGCTGGGCAGGGAACCTGCTTTTCCCTCTGCCTCTGCCTGCCTCTCTGCCCGCTTGTGCTCTCCCTCTCTCTCTCTCTCTCTCTCTCTCAGTCTGACAAATAAATAAATAAAATATTTTAAAAAATAAATAAAAAGAAAGATGGGCCCAGATGACTAAGGGATAAAATAAGAGCCCCCAACAATGCACACATTTCCCCTTAGAGGAAAGAAGGATTTCACTGTTACAGGCAAAGGTTTTTTCTTTCCCTGAAAGTATATGACACCCAACTGTGAACTTGCTAAGTGGATCTTAGAACCAAAAGAGAAATAATGGTGTGCATTTATAATTACTAATGGGGAAGATGTAAATGGCAGGCTTAGCATTCCTTCCAGAGTTTTGGGAGAAAACCTTGTTAAGTATATGAGATTCTAGAACCCTCTGTCACTTAATAGATTAGATGGACCCTTACAATTGTATTCCAGCAAGATGCACTGGGATCCATGGAGGTCAGTCCCCTGAAGTACCAATAATTTGTAAGTCTTTCAAAATACAAGAAATTAATATCATTATATTATAATAATAATATTTTATGTCTTGAAGTAGTAAACACACACACACACACACACACACACACACACACACGTTCTGAGAAACAGAAGAGAACAGAATGTCAAAAGGAACAGAATGAACCTTTAAAATCCTAAAGGAAAAAGGGAAATCATTATAGATTCTCTGGCCTTTGCTAAAACGTAATAGATTTTTTTGAGAAAGATAACTGTATCCCTATAAATGGACTCATTCTTATGTTATGGCTTTGGTCCCTAAAGTGGGGCATGCAAAGACAAAACAGTAAATGTATTTCTTGGTGATGAAAAGTTTCCCACTATTGTATGTATTCAATACACCCTTCTTGAACTCACAGGAAATATTTACTGAAAATTCCTAATATCAGGTATGTCATTCAGCGCCTTGCATATTTTGGCCTTCATAACAACCCCCGTGACATATGAACTAGTAGTGGCCCTGTTTGCAGATGAAGAAATTGGCACAGTGAGGTTAGGGGACATGGTGAGGTCTCATAGTTAATGAGCCCATGTTCTGAACTATGGTACTGCTGGCTGGTCCATCAACAACCACCCCCATCCCTGGCTGGCAGTAGACATGATCATCTGAGGGGGAGTCTAGAAACATTCATGAGAAATAAGGAAGCAATTCATACAATACAGGGAATTGTTAAAAAATAAAGACTACTTGGGGCTCCTGGGTGGCTCAGTCGGTTAAGGGTTTGCCTTTGGCTCAGGTCATGATCTCAGGGTCCTGGGATCGAGTCCCGCTTTGGGCTCCCTGCTCAGTAGGGAGTCTGCTTCTCCCTCTCCCTCTGCCCCTGTCCCACCCCAACTCATGCTCTCTCTCAAATACACAAATGACAATAATAAATAAAGACTACTTGATGTTAGATATGAATTTCAAAATATTTAAACACCAGTCGAGCATGAGCACTGATTGATTCCATAACCAGATGCTGGCCCCATGACCAGCAGATCACCCCAGGGACACCTGCAGCAGAGCCACTTATCTGAGAATCAACCTCTTGCAGCTCTCCGATCTGGGAAAGAGGGCTCCGCACTGTGTAACAAAACCACTTTTCTACTCTAGGCCCAGGGCAGAGGATGTACCTCTCCGGCTTTCGGCAGAGGTTCAGAGGGTTCGATGGGTGACCTGGGCCTCAGGATGGGAAACTGCTTCCAGGCACCTGTCAGAGAGACCCAGTGAAAAGGAGCCTGTTCAGAACGGCACTGCACACTTGCCTACAGATTTTCCAAATTGAACAATAAGAGAAGCAGAATTACAAGTTTCCTTCATCTCTCCAGGCCCAGAGGCCCTTATGCTCATCAAAGAGACCATGAATGTCCACCTGAAGCTGGTCTTGGTGTGGGTCCGATATGTGGGATTGGGGAGGGGGTGGAAGGGAGTGGGTCAAAGGAGTTCCCCAGAAGCCCAAAAATGTGTATGAAATATCATATTTCATCTTCTAAAATCATGCTCATTTTTATTTTGAACCCATAACGAATCCATCCTTAACACAAAAACTCTCTCCTGAAATATTCGGTCAACCTGACATGACACAGAGAGGCCCCATGATTATCTGAAAGCTTCCCGAAGCCCAGCTCAGATCCAAGTCTGATACCCAGTGCACTTGTCCCTTGGAGGTGAAGCAGGGCTGCTAGAGAAAGCCCTGCCTGGGGAGGGGTTGGGCCACACACACGCCAGAGCCCGTCAGCTGCCGGTGCTCCTGACAAGCCAGTGAAGACATGAATGAATGAATGAATGAATGAACAGAGGGGGTGACTCCTCGTGCAATACCACTTTCAAGGAGGCCTGTCCAAGTCCATTATGAGCTGGATGTCCTGATGCCCGAGGCGCAAGCCACACACGTGCCCTCGAGACAGGCTTTCAGACCAGACCCCAGAGTTACCAAAGGACACTTCTAGCAGGAATAATTAATCACCTGGGAAAAGGGAACCTGAACCCGAGAGGCTGAGAGCTGACAAGAGGGGAATGCTATATGGAAACCGATTAGACATGGGTGTTAAACATGCCCACCGTCTGCGACGAGGAGAATAAATCATGTCGCCAACAGCGATTTGCAGGTGGGGGAAGGTTAAGGAGA
This sequence comes from Lutra lutra, assembly GCF_902655055.1. NCBI lineage: Eukaryota > Metazoa > Chordata > Mammalia > Carnivora > Mustelidae > Lutra > Lutra lutra. The sequence continues at coordinate 39,469,453 of NC_062284.1, forward strand.
ATGGAACCGGAGAGCCAGGACACACAGAAAGGTCTCTAAGGCAGAAGGGGCCCTCACAGCACCTGGGCCAGGACCCTCCCAACCCGGAGAGGAAGACACACCAGGTCATCTGAAGGCTGTCGTGGTGACTGGGCTCAATACTGAATGACAGGAGGGCTTCAGAGGGCAAGAACAGAGAGGTCTTGTCTCTCGGAGTGCTGGAGGGTTGCCTGGCGGAGCGGTATGGCAGAATGGCAAGTGTGGCCATTGAAATTCATTTATATGACAGCTAATGCCATATTTTACTCTGATACATAATAATATTTGCATTTTTGTAGGCTTCAAATGAGAACTATGTGCCATTTGTGCCTTCTGTGTACTTTCAAAGTTAAATAAGAAACAGTCTACAAAATTAGGAAAGGGATTTATAATCCGTCTTGATCTAGAGTTTGAGGTCTGTGGGTTTTAGACTAAAATACCCTGGGTCACATCCAGAACAGGCATGTCCATCCACAGAGACAGAAAGTAGATGCATGGCTGCCTTAGGCTGGGAGAAGGAGGTGGGAGAAATGGGGAGTGACTGCTGGGACAGCGTTTCTTTACGGGGTGATGAAAACTTCTAAAAGGTATTGTGCTAATGGTTACACAATTCTACAAATCTACTAAAAACCGTTGGATTGTGCACATGAAGTGGGTGAGTTGTGCATAAATTATATCTGAATAAAGCTTTTTAAAGAACAAGAAAGGGGCGCCTGGGTGGCTCAGTGAGTTAAAGCCTCTGCCCTCAGCTCAGGTCATGATACCAGGGTCCTGGGATCGAGCCCCACATCGGGCTCTCTGCTCCCCCCTCCCTCTCTGCCTACTTGTGATCTCTTTCTGTCAAATAAATAAATAAAATCTTTAAAAAAAAAAAAAAAGAACAAGAAAACCCCAGGTCGGTGTCCTAATTCTGCCACTTGCTAGTTGTATTCACTCGAGAAAGTTACTTACTCTTCCCTCGGTTCCCTCATCTGTACGATGGGCTGACATGCTAGCACTAGCTACTTCGTAAAGGCGATGGGAATTACCACTCAGATCATGTCTGTGAGCAGCTGAGCCCAAGGTCCTGCCCTTACTCGAAATGCAGTACAGGTCAGGTATTTGTCCATTTGTCCCAATATAATAAATGAATTTATGTGAGAAGTGAAGTTTGAGGATAGATTGATGGTTCCCCCTGGAGGGCCCTCAGACCTCCAGGGGGCCCAGGAAACAGTCACGGAGTTTCTCTGGCTATTTCCTGCCAGAAAGCCGACCTCAAGTTGCATTTACTGGAGATCTGGTTGCTCCAAACTGCGAAAACATCAAAATTCTTTGCTTTGGGCTGGAATTAGATGAACTCAGCATGGTTATTCACCAAGCACAAGTTCTGTTAGCAATTATATAAGCCTTTGGTGCATTTTTTTTTTATTGTAACTTGGTAAATGCTGTTCATTCGGGAGCTGAAACTCTTTCAAAACACAAGGCCCACAGAGTAAACTGAGGGAGGGAGTTTTGGTGGCAAAGGTATTGTGAACCACTGAACCGGTGCCTCTAAGCGCCATCCCCTCTGTCTCTCAGGTTGAGTTTTGGAGGACAGGTGAGGACAGGTGCTTATCAGAGACAGGGAAGGACAGCATCTCGGGCCACTCCATTGTGCTGGGATGGCAGTGCAAGTGAGTTTGGAGCATGTGAGGTCTGGAGTGTTTGGGGAGAAGAAAGTTCTCGGACTCCTTCTGCTCATTCTCAACTGCTAAGACCTAGTTGTGGTCTCATGAGCCAGGGCATTTGGAACACCCCTCAAGGCCATCCAGGTCACATTCCTGTCACTAAGGTCATCTTTTGTCCAGTGACACAACTAGGATCAAAGCCATGGTCCTAGTCACTCTTGTCTCAGGATGAGCAGAAGCTCGATGTGGCTTGTTTCCCTTTCTAGATCGATGTGTATGGAGCTCTTCGAGTCCCAGGCGGCATCAGCCAGCCTCAGCAGCAGAGTCAGGGGCCTAGAAGGAAGAGCTGCCCGAGTGGCTCTGGTTCCAGGGGGGTCTGATTTTGTTCCGGGTGTTCAGTGTTCGTCCTTTGTCGGCAATGCATACAGCACGTTGGACGCTGGCCCTTCCCAGACTCGGGAGCTACCCCTTTGTCTCTGCGTCAGCAGGCAGAGAAAGAAAGGCTTCTGCCCGCAGGAGTTCAAAGGAAGAAAAGGGCTGACAGCTGTCTTGGGAGAGACTCCCCAGTGTGGCAGTTACTCACTTAGTGACCTGACTGTGGGCTATGGTCTGACCTTCAGTCTTGAGTAGACACAGCAACAGAATACAGTCACAGGGCCATAAAGCCATTCTCTTCCTGAAGGTAGCTCTGGGAGGGAACCCCCCCAGCTCTGGGAAGGGGTTGGGTGGTCCTGGACCAGGACAGAGAGGAGTTAGGCAGGTGAAATGCGAAGACTGTTAAGGCTGCCTGGACTAGCCATCTCCATTTTGGGGTCTGTTTACCAGCACATTGGGAAGCTTAAAAGATGAGGGTTATGCCCCTTGGGCACCGTGGCCAACCAAGACAGAGCTCTGACGGACACTACCCACTTTTGTCATGGGCCCTCTCCTTTTTCTTAGTTTCCATGGTGACTATGCCCTTGTGATTGATTGGCACTGTCTTTAAATGCGTGAAAATATTCAATTCAATTAATCAAATCTCAGAGTCTTGGAAGCTATGCCATCTCTCTCAAATTTTGACCGAAACTGCTAGATCTAGTTGAACCCCCCCCCAAAGATAATTTATCTTCCCATTCTTTGAGGGAGTCTCACTGAGCGTGAATAACAACAGACTAACATTTACCGAGTCCCAATGCAGTGCCGGGCATAATGCTAAGAATTTGGCTTGCACTAACTCATCTAATCCTCATATAAACCTCAGGAGGAGGGTTCTGCCATTATCACCATTCACAAATGCTGAGCCTGAGGCACAGAGAGGTTAAGTAATTATGCTAAAAGCATGCAGCTCTTAAGTAGGGAAGGCAGTGTTCGAACCCAGGCAGTCCAGCTCCAAAATCAATACCCTAACCCAGTGTGTCATAAATACTAAGGACAGGCACCACTTGAAAGGTCTTCTCCAAGGAAAAGAAAATTAACTAGATGCCAAGCTGGAGTTTGCTGGACTTTTTGAGACTCTTGCTGGGTGTTGAATCTAGTCTTCATGAATCAGTAGACATAGTAGTGACCAACCTGGAAAGGGGAAGAAGGGGTAGCTCCTTGTCCTGGGAGTGGCCTCCCCTCCTGTCTCGTTGGGATTCCCTGCCCCTGCAGTCACTCCTTTGGCCTGTTGTATATTATTCGTTCAGTAGACTTGTATCAAGCACTTTATATATAATCGACACTAGACACACCAAAGACAGACACAAAGTGGCTGCACCCCTCCCCAGGACCTCTCAAATACAGTACAGGATTGTCATTGGCTTCCACCTAAATGATCTAGTTAATCCTCAGAATCACCCCATGAAGTAAAGGAGGTGGGAGATGATATACCCATTTTGAAGCTGGGAATACTGAGGCACTGAGTAGCTTATCGCTCTGCCTCCATGTCTCCTGTCATCACATTGGCCTGAATCCCAAATGAAGCTCTATTTCAAGTGTTCTGTCTTCTTGCCTCCATATATCTAAAGCACACTTACATGATCAATCTGTTAGTGGGCTTTCATTAGTTATCAATGAAATGAAAAATAAAGATGATGGAGTATTTGTCCATTAAACAAAATGTCTTCTATTTGAAGAACTATCCCCTAACCTGAAATTATCTTCATCCTACCTTTTGGTATTAAAATGGCCTTTTCAAATATTAGTAGTGTTTTTTTTTTTTTTAATGCACTTTTCTGGCAAAATAAAACATGGGTGATTCTGTTATTTTCCAAACCCATTTGCTGGTCTTTGAACCATTGCCCTAAAATGCACATGACCCCAGAAATACAGTAAGTACAGCCCTCCTGCCAGGGTCATAGATGAGCCCCTTACCATGCACAGATCCTAAGGTGGCTGAGTGCCTGACCTTGAGTGTGAGGAGACTTGGATCAAGAACAACAAGGAGCCTGGATATGTTGCCATCCCTTTACTCTGATTTGCAAAAGACACATGACTTTCTATAGCCCTGGCAACCAGCCAAAAGTGATAAGGCTGATTAATTCCACAAGTGCATTATTCACATGTCACCAAATATTGACTCTTACCTACCCCCTCCCCCGCAGCCATCTGCACTGGTGTGTTGGATCAAAATAAATCAGCAAACAAAAAGTGGCAGGCAGACGACACTCCAGGGATGCCACAGCCAATTGCGTAATTCCCAGTGCTAGGCTGAGTTCAGAGTGGCTGCCCCATTTCTCCATCTTTCTTCTCCCCCTATGGCCAGGAGCGCACGTGTACATGCACACACACACACACACACACACACACACGTGCATGCACACATGGGTTTTAGACGGCAGCTGGAGTGAAAAAGTCTGATGAGGTCATAGCAAGTCATGCTTATAGTAGACCACTTACTGATATATTTGTGTACCAGGCATACAATGCCGTGATGATGTTTAACCCTCACCATAACTCTGAGATAGAGGAACCATCACTGCTCCCATTTTATAGATGAAGAACTCCAACCCATTTATGTTAATCGACTTGTCTAAAGCCAGACATGGAACTTTTCGTGCTCTGACCCCAAGTTACTGCTTTTACTCCAACCTCAGCCAGCCCGACTTCACTGCCACCTGACATGCTTCTTGAGCTCTCTGTGCCTCCACTTCTGCAACCTGAGAATGGGACAGTTATGGTACCCAGTTTACATGGTTGTGGGAGGGAACCAAAGAGCTAACACGTGTCACGTCCTTACTGTAGCCTCGGGACACAGAAGGCGCTCGATAGGCGTGGCTATTCTTGTGGACACTGTTGTTATTTTTATTAGGCAATATCTCCTTCCCTAGCTGGATGAAGGGAGTGTGGAGGACACAGACTTGACAACAAGCTGAGGAGACATTTGGGTGTGTGAGTATTCTTGGGGACCAAGTGCCCAGAGAGGGATGCTCCTATCCCCAGCAGAGGATAAGGCATTTCCTCTATACTTAGTCACCCTGGGTTGTGAGCATTTCTACACCCTGTGGACTTCCTCAGCAGCTCATTCTCCTTCTCTATGCCCTTCTGTCTCTTCTCTTCTGACAGCTTTCCAGAGAGGCGACTCACCCCATCCTCCACAGCCCTCTCTCCTGGAGTTAGAAACTGCTAGAATGTCGGGTGAGAGTAGTTAAAATGAATCTCATACTGGTGGTGGTGGTGGTGGGGTGTGTGTGTGTGTGTACCACACCCACAGACACTGCCCACAAAGCACCAAGGAAGGTCAGCTCATTGCTTCAGCCAGTTCATTTTTAAAAGCAATTTCCAGCATTTTCCCCCTCCACTGCCTTCCACCAAACGACAGGCAAACACAACAATTAATCGACTGAAACTCCCCTCACAGCTGCTACCCGTCTTCACATGAGGCAAGGGATGCATACCAGCCTCTTTAAATTTTGTCTTAAATTTTGTAACATGGAAAATAGAACCAATGACCCCCGTGAACGAGAGTATTTCCGTGAGTTTTCTTTTCCAGCATCTGAAACTGATGACTAAAATCCCAGTCACCAGCTTGAGGGTGTCACAAAAATGCTTCTTTCCCACGCGACCTTTTGCCACCACTGACGACTGCGTTTTCAAAAGTAGCCCGAGGCCAGAGAACAGCTGTTTGCTGGCTCCCTCCAGAGCAAGTTGCAAATGGTGCATCGAGCATCGTCAGCTTGTGCTTTTTGCTTCTTTGAGAGATGGGGTTCAACATGCCAAGTGGAAGGGAGGAGTCATAGAACAGATAATAGGATGTTATGACTGAAAGTTTCCACTAGTCACCATGATAGTCCAGGTGTGAGATAAAGCAAAGTATACAGTTAAAAAAAAAAGAGAGAACACCAGCGTCGTGATCCCTCCTTGTGCTGAACTGTTCTAGCGTCAACTCATTTCCCAGAATCACCTTTACAGAATGTTCCAGATTTGAGTTTATGGAATGAAATTGGTGTGGGATTCAGGAGGTGGAAGCGAAGCAGCAGCCCTTTCCTCTGGTGGTTGCTGTGGATTAAAGGAGGTGGGAGGAAGTCACAGGTGCCAGGGACTCCAGTTTGCTATTACTTTTCCCAGTGGTGCATCCGGCTCTCATTCCCAGCTGCTGACCCGCTAGCCGGCATGGCCCCCGGCACCCAGCAGACACTTTTCTGGGAATCCTGAGGGAGCAGCCATGATAAGGAGACAACCTTGCACAGGCTGGTACCCTCCCCCTCATGCTCTACTCCAGCAACTGGAAGACGGGCTTGTCCCTGTGAGCTCTGAGCAGTCACCGGTATCACCCCTGCTTCAGGACCTTTCTCCAACCTTCCTCTCCTTTTCTAACCTTTACTCCCCTAGCACCTCCCATAATTGTATGGTCTCCTTGCTGGAATATACTCCTTATTCTATAATTCTTGTAAGGATTCACAAGGTCCTGACTGGACCTCAACTGAGGCACTCCGGGACCCCTGAGCCAGATCAAGGATAAGGAGTGGTCAAGTGTGAAGGAAAGAGAATTGTCAAGAAATTTCCATGAGTGGGGCACATGGCTGGCTCAGTCCACAGAGCACAAGAGTCTTGATCTCAGGGTCTTGAGTTCAAGCCCCATGTTGGGTGTGGAGCCTACATGAAATAAAATTTTAAAAAAATAAATAGAAAATAAAATAAAATAGAAATTTTCTTGAGAGATGCAACTGTGCCATGCATCCCAACCTACCCCTATACCTCAAGTCTCATGATGGCCACAATGGGTCCCCTCAGGGAGTTTTGGTATGTGTGCCCTGCAGCTGGATATGGAGGGCTGCCACCTAATTCTTGCCTCAGAAAAAAGAAACCAAGCAGACCGCCAAGATGGCCACCCTGGGTTCTTCTCACTCGCAAATTCTGGAGTGAGTAGAGTGGGTAGTGGGATTGCCCTGGGTCTAGAGAGAGGGGTAGAGCAAGCTCAACAGCGGGAAGTAGGAAGTGGACTCAGGACGCCTTTGGAGGAAGTGTCACCAGCAACCACAAGAATGGAGACACGCCCCCAGAGACGAAGGGATCTGCGGGAGAGCTCAGCAATGGCAATCTTGGAGGTGCTCTGGAACCACCTCTCTGGAAAAGCAGTGTTTGATACCCACTGACCCAGAAAGCATGAGGCCAGCGTCTGGCCCTGGGCAGAACCTCATTTACCATTCCTTCCTCCCTCCTCTCTGACCCTGGAGGGGTCACAAATTGCCTAACAGGCTGAAATGGGAGGCAGCCAGAGAAATGGCAAAGATTTGTCATAAAATTAAGTTCAGAGGTTTGGTTAATCTCTTGGTGTGGGCGAAATTGAGCTGAGATCGTGTCTTGTGATGTACAGTGATCATGTAAGTGAGAGTAAGCCGGAAATGATGGACCTTCCAGAGTTGTTGCCTTGGAGTGGGAGAGTGTTTCCATAGCCTTTACGTTAAGGCCAGGGAAAAAAATAAAGGTGCGGTTGCACAGCCCAGAGGCTGGGCACCGTGCATGCCAATTACAAATGTCGAGGCGGGCACGGGGCCCTGTGGTCCTCACTCGGGCTTGTGGAGCCTTGATTCCTCTCGTGAGGCTTCAGGACACGACAGGGCACAGGGAAGCCTGAGTGTGGGAGAGGGAGGACTGTCCCTTCTTCAAACAGAACTTACACTACTTTCTATATAGGAATTCCAAATAAGTTTTCATTTGAAGGCGAGATAGAATTCCACCACTTTAAAAAGATCTTGAAACCTGCTTTCTGTGTAACTCCATTTGACGGATCCAGAAACAAGGGCCATAGAAGGGGAGCAATCCACCCACGTGGGAGCAGGACAGGAACCAGCATTCTGGCTTGTAACCCCGAACCTTCTCCCTACCACACACGCCTCCAACCCCAACGTTCATATCCATGTGTACTATTTGCTTTTAGATTTCTCAACTCAGAAATACATGTAAGGGTAAGAAAAGTGAAGCAAAAGAGGAAAAACTAGATCAACAAGTGCAGGGGGAGTTGGGCGAGCGGGAGGAAGGCTTTGGTAGAGAAACGGGGACGGAGCTGCTTGGGGGAAAGCCCAGCCCTGGGTCTCTTGTGACCTCAGGTGTGCCCTGTCAGCTGAGAACTCCCGAGGAAGCATCTTCCCAGTCCCCGGGTCATCCCGGCATACAGGGAAGGTTCAGCTCCACGGAGTGGTGACACGATCAATGCCCCTGTGTGTACATGGACACAGGTCCCAACTGCTTCCTCCCCGCTGGGTCACACTCCGGAGGAGTAGGACAGGGCTGCCTGCGGGCTGGGGGTGACTCGGGCTAAGGGGAGTCCGAAAGGGCGACCTCTGGTGTCGCTAAGGAGAAGCTGCTGAGGGACCCCAGGGGTAATCCACGCAGAGACCCATTCTAGAAGCTAGCCCAGCAGAGGTGCGGCATCTGAGCTGGGCTCAGGAGGCCTTGGAAGGGGGCTATACAGGCTGGGAGAGAGGACAGGTCAAGGTTCTAGGCAGCAGGGGCTCTCTAAGGCACTTGAGGCTTCAAAGTATGAAGGAGAGCTGTGCTAAATTGACAATATTGGGGTAACTTTGGCCACAAACCCTCACGGGAAGATTCTGTGGTTTTCGTAACCGTCTGAATCCCAGAGCACCCGAAGATATGTTACTGATGCTCATATAGGACCATGGTTCTCATCAACCAGGAGTAGTTTTGGCCTGCTGGGGAACATCTGTCACCTGGAGATATTCTGTTTGCCACACAGTGGGTGGAGGCCAGGGAAGCTGCTGGATATCCTGTACCACCCAGGACACCCCACCACCACCACCACAAAGATCCACCTGGATCCAAAAGTCACCAGTGCCAGGGTGGAGAAACCCTTGGACCGCCATCCTCCTTTGGGGAAATTCATACCTGAGATGCCCATGATAAAAAGTGCTGGTCTCCCTGCACCCACAAACCAGCCCACAGGAGCTCCTGCCCCACTCTGGAAGGCCACTAGGCCTGGAACCCTGCACTGGCATGCAAGCAGATGCTGGCCACTCCGTACCATAGGAGGTTTCTTAAAAGAGAAGACAAAGAGCAACACACGTTGTACCAGGCAGCGGTAGGCATTGAAGTCACACCCACGCATCCCCGCTGCACCCCTGCCCTGCTGCTCTCACTGCCCACAGTGACAGTCCTGCCGTGTCACGGGCATGGAACTGCACCTGTACAACCTTCACCTCCCACGCCAGCCACCGGACCTCCACTCCCTTGGTTTCTAGTGGGCAAGCCTGATGTTTCTTGCAAACCAAGTCAAGGCAGAGGCGGGGTGGGGGTGTCCTTTTTGAGCTACTTAGTGTGCAGATAGGGCGGCTGTACCCCCCACCATTCTGACTGTGGCATGTCCCGTACCTCTCAGTAAGCGTAGGCATCTGTATCCCCAAGATACCGCTCCAGCTTGTGCAGACTGAGCACCCCACTTTCACCCAACTCATCTCATTTATTCAGTTCCCTGAGGCACTCAAAATCATGCCCCCATCACATGTCAGTGGACGCAGGTCCTCTGCCTCTCTCCAAGTGTACGGCCAAGCACTTTGAAGGACGGGGCAGGAGCAGAAGGGGGAAAGCTCAGCTCAGAAGCCTCACTCTCTGAGCAGAGCCCTGTGGCTTTCTTTCCTCGCTGGAAACAACCCTATTTGTTATTTTGAGCCATGACTGGGATGACACTTATGACATATAGCAAAGCGGGAATTATCCTTAGGAGCAGAAAGACTAAGACATACTGGGAGTCTGATAAGATTAAAAGCGGCGGCAGATAAAAGCATTTATAAAGGAAGATGATGGCTATCTGGCCAAGCAGGAGTGAGGAAACTCACCCAGCACATACAAAGAAATGAAAAGAAGTCAAGCCAAATTCTGTGACGGGCTGCAAGTTAGCTAGCATCCTTCCCTGCAAGATGATTCAGCGAGAGGACAGAAAATGGAAGGGGACGGTGGGTGTTGGGGTTTGGGGACGCCATATGACCTTGGCCAGAAGTGTCCTGTATAGAAAGGAAGGGAAGCCACCCTGTTCACCCCTCGGAGTCACAGGGGCTGTTAATGTGAGTAGATGTGGGTTATGATGCCGTGCGTGCCGGGGAAGCATCAGACATGGAAGGCTTACCTTCTCCCACTGTCGCATACAGAAGTTGAGGGGGAGAACTGCTAAAAAAAAAAAAAAAAACCCAGATTTTGGGCCCTAACTCCAGAGATGTGGAATCAGTAGGTTTGAGCTGGGACCCAGGAATCTGGATTTTGGACAAGTACTTTAGCATGATTCTGAAATAGGAAGCCTCTAATAACCCAGGGAGGTAAATACCATTATGACGCCCATTTCACATGTGAAGAAACTGAGGCACAGCTAGTTGGTGGCAGAGCCAGCTCCCCAGCCAGCTCTCATTTCTCAAGAAATGAGAAAAGAGGTTGTCAAAATCTGGGCCGCACCCCTTTCCCCGCCGCCTCCTCTGAAGTGGCCAGCAGAGCTGCAGCCCATTCCCAAAAGCGTCCAGCCATCTCAGACATGCTGTTTCTCTGAAGCCTTGGAGCCTCAAGCAGGCAAATATACTTGAGACAGGCGGAAACAGACACTCACGAATGATAGAGACAAAGGAAGAGGAAAGGAGGGAAGAGCCACCTTAAAAATTATAACTTACATCAAATTTGTGCTTCTCTGCAGATTCTCTGGGATAAAACTTGTTCTAAAATATGTCAATGCCAAGGTGATTAAAATGCCATTCTCTCCCATCAGTGTACAGAGAGGAGAGGGAACGGCAGCCAGGAGGTCACGGTTTTGGAAAATAGCAGAAAATGAGTCAGTTAGGCTTACAAAACCCAGAATCATTGAATGTTAGAACCGCACGTACCTCTGGGGGTGATCTTGATTAGCCCCCCCACTCTTTTTTTTTTTTTTTTTTACAGATGAGCAAGCTGAGCTGCGGGGAGAGCAGATGCCCAGGTTAGCAGAGCCCAGATCTAGAGGCAGAGTTCTGACCCCCCCGCCTCCCCAGTCTGGTGCTCATTTTGCTCCACACCCTGCTACCGTGAAACTTGGAAGGAAAGGAAGTCCTTATGCAGCACTCCTCCCAAACTCCTTCTGTAACGATCCACGGCCTGAGTTGGAAAGGCAGCTGAGGAAGGACAGAAGAGAGGTGAGAAGAGGCAGCCAGCCTCGGACTCCGTAAATAAGAGAATGTCTCAGACATCAGTCTGAGCAGTCCCCATTCCCCAGCTCACTCAGAGTCACAGAAAGGACAAGTGGCCGAATAGAAGAAACCCCAAGGAAGGCGCCCCAAGATGGGTCAGGGGGCACAGGCACATCAGCTCGCCTCTTACCACCTTCCTGGCTTGGGGACCCAGGGATGCAACTTGGAAAATCAGCATCTTTGAGACACAGGCAGGATTCAGGTGGGATTTCCCTTCCAGCTCAAAACCCTCACAGGAGCCCTTGGCCATGCACCTCAGGTTCGCCATGGTCTGCCTGTACCCTGCCCGTCCAATTTTATTTTCTACCATGGCCCTCAGGTCAGCATGCATTCTATACCTTGCACTATGCTGACCAATGGATACCCTGGGAAGAGTGCCAGTGTCAACCCAAGAGGCCCAACCAGGGGCAGTTGTTGGCCGTGGAGGAAGAATAATTTCCAGGCTATAGGACGCAATCCTGAAACTTGAGGGGAAAGGCCTCTAGGACACAGGCCTGAGCAAAGAGTACCCCAGGACATTACCCTCACCCCCAACAGCATGCTCCCTCCATAGGTGACACCACCAAAGCAGTGACACAGCAGTAGAGAAGACGTGGCCCAGCTCCCAGCTCTGAGCTCCCCATCCTCCCGTGACCAGTGCGATCAAGGCCAGAGCTAGAGCAGCCATTGCCCTGAGCAGTGACAAGAGCAGCCTGTGGTCCCAGAGGACAAGATGGAAGGATCCGAATTTTTGGTTTTCTTTCCACAAAGATATTTTAACTAAGATTACTATCATTGAACGAGTAAGCCTGGAGGTTTATTGCCAGAATGGGGGATCCTGGGAGCAAAAACAGACCTAATCTCAATAGCAGAAGATAAAACAACTGTGAGCTTATCTTCTTCTCAAACGGCAATGCAGCAGTGACCGTGGCATTGAAGTGATAGCCACCCACTAGGCTGTGGCTTTGACTTTGCTTAAACCAATGTGCACTCCAGTGTTTGCCGTGAAAATCATCCACTGGGTGACCTACGATGCATCAGGCTGACCAAGCTGTCTTTATTTCCTGAACAGAACAGGATGTGTGAAGACGCCAAAAAAGAATGTTTGCTCTGCCAAGCCCCGTAAGTCCTAAAAGAGACTTTTGAAGTTCCCCTTTCTTCCCATTTGTCTTGGTAATGAATTCTCTGAGTCTCTGACCTGGCAGTTCAGTTATCTTTCCCATCTCTGATAAAAGCCTGACAGTGGGGAAAGATAATATTTTCTTAATCAAATGAGCGTCAGTAAGATCTATGCAGCAGCTTCTAACAGTTTTTAAATGACTTGACTCCTTCGCAGCTTCTCTTAGGAGAAAGCCCTTGGGGCATGATATGAATAGGAAGGCATATTCACATTTATTCCAGATTTATTGAACTCATAATCATTTTTAAACTTTTAGGTGGGAACCCTTGAACTTTCCAGCTTTGTGACAATGGAAAGGAGAATGTGAACAATTACTTGGAAGATGTGATCAGTTTTCAACTGCCCATCAGGATCTTCAGGCCTAATTGCTTAGGAGTCTTGAACGAACCCAGTTAGAATGTTTTCTCTGGGGGCGCCTGGGTGGCTCAGTCAGTTAAGCATCCAACTCTTAGTTTCAGCTCGGGTCGTGATCTCAGGGTTGTGAGATGGAGTCCCACGTCATCTCACATGCTGGGTGTGGAGCCTGCTTGAGATTCTCTCCCCCTCTGCTCTTCACCCCTCCACCAAAAGAATGTTTTTTCTGTTGTTTTATCTCTCTCTGCTACAGTTTCCAAGCTTATCAAAAACAGCTTATTATAGTAGCTCCCTCATAGAGTTATTATGAAGATTACATAAAATAATGACTAACATTTAACCCAGAGTTTGGCTCAGTAAATGTTAGGTTTTATTACCAAAGGACCACAGTGTCCTCTCTCAGTCCCCTTACCTCTAGTTTCACCCTCTGTGGGTTTAGTTACCCTCGGTCAACCTCTGCCTAGAAGCAGATGATCCTCCTTCTGAAATATAATCAGAAGCTCGGTAGTGGTCTAACACTACGTCGCAGGGCCTACATCCTTCCCCTCACTTCACGTATTTGCATGGGCGTTTTACCAACTCACGTCATCACCAGAAGAAGGATAAGTACAGCACAATATACTATCTGCAATTTCAGGGATCTGCTGGGGGTCCTGGAAAGTACCCCCAGCAGATAAGGGGGGGGGGGACCACTGCAATTTCCATCTCTACTTGCTTTTGCCTTTATAGACATGGACTGTAAATATTCTAAACATCGCAGAGACGGTCCTAGCAGTAAACAAATGGTCTCTCTGAGTAAAACGCAGTTAATGCAACCTGTGATTTTACCACTTGGAAAAGAAGCCAGCTAATGGTTTACCATATTTGTTTCCTAGGGCTGCCAACACAATGCACCACGAAGTGGGAGCCTTGAATAAAACCCCAGAAACTCATTCTCACATAGTGGTGAAGACCAGAAGTCCAAAATCAAGGTGTCAGCAGAGTGGGTTCCTTGTGGAGGCTCTGAGGGACAATATATTCCATGTCTTTTCCAGCTTCTGACGGTTGCTGGCCATCTTGGCATTCCATCGTCTGTAGACGTCCTTTAGTCTCTGTCTCCATCTTTAAATGGCCTTTTCTTCTATGTCTCTGTGTCTCAAATTTCACTCTTCTTTTTCTTACAAGGACCCCAGTCATTGAATTTGGATTTGGGGACCACCCTAAATCCAGGATGATCTCATCTTGAGATCCTTAACTTAATTCCATCTGCCCAGACCCCATGTCCCAGTACATTCACATTCATGGGTACTGGGCGGTTAGGATTCAGGCATATGTTTTGGGGAGACACTATTTAGCCCACTACAATTATTTGAAATTCTTCAAACAAAAGCCTTTCCACTACTTTGTTGCAGGAGCCAAACGACTTCAGAGAAAGTATTGCTCATTTTCTATACATCTTTGGAAGCTGCTACAAAACATTTATAAGAAGTGTGGGTTGTATGAGAAGTTTAAGTTTCTTTGAAATCTGGAGTCATGTTAAGTCTTGGAAGAAGATGGTGGCAAACTTAATTTCAAAGTTCCAATGAATGATTCTGCCATAGGCAGAATAAGGCCCCCATCCCACCCAATGCCTATGCCCTAATCTCTGGAATCTCTAAATATGTTTACCTTGCATGAGAAAGGGAATTACAGTGGCAGATGGGATTCCTAATCTGCTAACTTTCAAATAGGAAAATTGGGATGCCTGGGTGGCTCAGTCGGTTAAGCCACTGCCTTCAGCTCAGGTCATGATCCCAGAGTCCTGGGATCGAGTTCAGCATCGGGCTTCTTGCTCAGTGGGGAGCCTGCTTCTCTCTCTGCCTCTGCCTGCCTCTCTGCCTGCTTGTGTGCTGTCTCTCTCTCTCTCTGACAAATAAATAAATAAAATCTTTTTAAAAAATCAAATAGGAAAATTATTCTGGATTATGTGGGTGGTGTCAGTGTAATCACAAGAGTCCTGAAGGGTGGAAGAGTGGATCTTCATGATGCCATGTGGAAGAGCTTGGCCCACTGTCACTGACTTTGAAGGTGGAGGAAGGGGCCATAATCCAAGGAAAGATGTCAGCTTCAAGAAGATGGAAAAGGCAAGAAAACAGAGTCTCACATTCAAAGGCACCAAAAAGAAATGCAACCCAGCCAACATCTTAGCCTAATAAGACTCAGGTTGGGCTTCTACCCTCCAGAATGATAAGATAATAAATGTGTTCTAAGCCACTAAATGTGTAGTAATTTTTTATGAAGCAATTAAGAGAAGAATGCAGAAACACTCTAAAAAAAAACACAGACGTGTTTCCTACTTAAACTCTACTAAAATGTTGGAAGAAGAAGTGGGCATGAATGCACAAGAATAAGTACAGAGAAGAGGAAAACTAGAAAGCAAATGGACAGGTGGTACCTGACCTCACTGTCCTGAGAAATCTGCATCATAAGCCATTATTGTGAAGACCAGAAGCAGCCCAGTTTATCATGCAGAGCTCTCAAAATGCCCAGAAGTTGGTGGCATCAGGTATATCCAAAAGCAGGGGGTAAAGCAGAAGTTAAAAACAGAAGAATTGGTGAAAATCTTTTCAAGGAGCAGTTAGAGCCCCAGAGCTTGTCTCCTTCCTTGATCATCAGCCTGGCAACTGCTCCTCTCCAGCAGAAGACAGGACGTTCTGTCCCCACAAAGGGAAGAACACACAGTCTCTAGAACAATACACATGGCATCGAGCCATGCTCATTGAATGGAATTGAGTTTAATCGAAAATGAATTGAATTAAATTGTACTAGTGATAGAAAATGTATGTTACATATCATTTACCCTTTAAATAACCAATGTACAAAGATGAATGACTAAGACACAGTGCCTTTCCACAAGGAGCTCTGGTATGGGGCATAGACCATTCCGCAGGCCATTACAATCCAGAGTGGGAAGGGCTATGCAGGGGTGAACCTGTGACACTCTCGAAGGACTGAGGAAGGTAGCCTCTCTCCTTGTGGCTGGGGCAGACGGTGCCTTCCCAGATACTGAGATGCCTAACTCGATCACTAATCAACCTTTTCTATGGGCCAATAGCACAGTATACAAAGAACAATGTTTTGCTATGGGAAAACCACGACATGAAGTAACGAGGGTTCTTTTGTGGAATTCATTCTGTGGCCCCAGTCAACGGTATCACTATAAAGCCATGGATCTCCAAGTTTGATGGAATGAAGGGCCACGTGGGTATAGAACAGAATGGCAAGGACTTTAACTACATTATTTCTAATCCTGCCATATAGGAATTAAAATCCTTATTTAGCAGATTAGAATACTAAGCCTCAGAGAGTTTGAATGACTTGCCCAAGATAATCTATCCAGGACTTCCAAATCAGTCTGTTCTCAAAGTCCACACTGCCTGGGGAATCAGGTCCCAGAGGAGTGGCTCAGGGGCCGTGTCCACTCACTGAGCCCGGGCTCGGGTGTGTCCTGAAAGTAAAGCCATCCACCCTGTGATGTAAACTTAGTGCTCTAGATAAATTGCGCTTGAGATGATAGAAGGCGTTAAGTTGTACACCTTAGTTTATGACATACCTACACAGGGGTCGATGTAAAGCCCCTTTCTCTTTGTTATTTGCTTTGTTCCCTTTGCTCATTCATTCGACAAGGATTTAGAGTATCTACAATGTGTTAGGCACTGTTTTATCCTGCTGGGAATAAAACAGGCCAAGTCTTTGCTCTGGCAATGCTTATGCGAGTTGTGGAAATTGACAAGTAGGTTAACAATAAATATAAGGCAACTGGTGAATAAATGTTACGAAAAGAAAGAAGAGTTTAAAAAAAGAAAGAAAGAAAACGAGAAGCGGAAGAGTAACATGATCTGACTAAAGTTTTAAAAAAGATACTCTGGCTGCTGTGTAGACAGTGCGTTGTACAGAAACAAGGAGGTAATAAGCCAAGGGACCCATGAGGAGTAGTGGTGGCTTCAGCTAGGCTGCCTGGAGCCCTCTGAGGTGGTAAGAGTCGGTCAATTCTAGAAGAAGGTTGAGTCAACATGATTTTCTAGAGATTGGGTGAGAGGTGTGAAAGAAAAAGAGTAAAGGGCCCTCTCAGAGGTTGAGAAAAATGGCTCCCCTGAAGATAGCCACCTCGGAATCCCTGAAACCTGTGAATGTCACCTCACATGGCAAAGGAGGGCGGGGGGAGTGGTATCTGCAAATGAGATTAAGGAGTTTACAATGGAGATTAAATACCAGATCATCTGGCTGGACCCTAACCGTAAACATATATATCCTTATGAGACATACAGAGGAGGAGGAACTGGGACCGTGGAGCAGAGACACTCGAAGATGCTGGCCTTCAACACTGGCGTGATGCGGCCATAAGCCAAGGAGTGCCAGCAGCCACCAGAAGCTGGAAGAGGCTAAGTGGATTCTCCCCCAGAAGAGCTGGACCCTTGCTTCCAGCACAGCGATACTGATTTTAGACATCTGGTCTCTCGAATGGTGAGAGTATACAGGGATGTTTCCCACACCACCCAGTTTGTATGACTTGGTTCTAGTAGCCACAGGAAACTAACACGGACCCCCCTCTAACTTCCCTCCCCACACCAGACATCTGCTCTAATGTGCTGAACATATGGCCTGATACAAGCATGTATGTTTTTAAAGTGTGGATTGTCATGTTGAAGGGTGTGTGTGGTTTGGACTAATGTAATTTATGTTATGCTGTAGGTCTTACTCTTTCTCCTCTTCTGTCCTCAACTCTATATGGAACGTCTTTCTACACTCTTGTGTGCATGCCTGCCTGGTTTGTCGTGTCCCTCTGCTGCAGAATGTCTGCAGCTTGCCTCCACTGGGAAGCCCTTTCCCATTCTCATAGAGATGGACATCTCTGTTGCTCCCAGCTCACCGCTGTCAAACTATGACAGTTTCAAAACTTGCTTCATCAAGAGGCAGATCATTGATGAAGCGATCTTTCTAGGACCAGGTGAAAAGAACAACTCTTGTAGTTGGACCCAAACTGTGAGAGGATAAATAGAACGTTCCATGTTTGAGTGACACATATGATTCTTGAGTTCCCTTGGTCCAAGATTTCCTCACAGGTCCTTCTGCCCTGGCCTTCCCTCTCCCCAAGTGATCTCCAGAAACTGAAAGGCTTAACAATTCCAGCTGCCTTGCTCAACACATTGGAATGGAAGTTGGCAGCTGCTTTCCCTCCAGCTCCCTCTGGGAAATCCACCCCACTACACGTTCCCAGCCTGTCCTGGCTTTCGGAGCCTCAATGTTCAATACCAAGTGACAAGTACCACGTATAGGATATTAGTGGAGATGCAATGCTGCAAGGCCTGGGAGGGGCAGAAACAGCCTCCTGGGAGGAAAAGAAGCCAAAGCTGTTTAGCTAGAAGAAATGTGGATGGGATGGGCTCAGCTGGCTCCAAGTCTATAAACATTGAGGCTACGTAATTGTGCTTCTACTGAGTTGAGGGACAGATGCAGTGTCCCGAGCTGATAAGAAACACCTGGCTCAGACATGCGGGAGGACTCTTTACCGAGTGAGGTTAGAGGCAACAATCATGTGGCCTCAAAACAGTTAGATGTGGACTCAAATGAACTCTGTCAAAGCAAACAGTTGGGGGCACCTGGGTGGCTCAGTGGGTTAAGCCACTGCTTTGGGCTCAGGTCATGATCTCAGGGACTTGGGATCGAGTCCCGCATGGGGCTCTCTGCTCAGCGGGGAGCCTGCTTCCTCCTCTCTCTCTGCCTGCCTCTCTGCCTACTTGTGATCTCTCTCTGTCAAATAAATAAATAAAATCTTTAAAAAAAAAAAAAAGCAAACAGTTGGTCTGGAAGGAACCCTAACGATCTACATTAGTTCTGTCATGAGTTTGCTTTAGAATCTGAGCTAAGCCCCTTTGCTTTGGTCTCCTCATCTGTCCAGAGAAGGGTCTAAGAGCTGTGGCTGCACAGAATTGACTCAAAAGTCATGATAGAACAAAATGTAAGAGCAAAAATTACAAAAATCCAAGAAGAAAACCTTTATGACCTCGAATTAGACAAGGATTTCTCAGATATAACGCCAAAAGTACGATCCATTAAAAAAAAAAAAAAGACAAAAAAAACCTGATAGATTGGACTTCTCCAAAATTTAAAAAAAAAAACACTTCTGCTCTTCAAAAGATACTATTAATAAAATTAAAATATAAGCTGAAGACTGAAAGAAAATATTTACAAGTCATATAACTGATCATGTGTATAGCCGATAACTGGTGAATGAGCTATCACCATACATATCGCTACTAAAATGGCCATAACCAAGAAGTCTGACGATACTGGTGGGAATGCAAACCTTGCTAGGTTACCCACCACGGACCCTGGGAAGGAGCCAGTTTTTGGCAGCCTAAAAACCCCGTGCTTTCCTATCCTCGAGTACTGTGTTTTCTGGCACATGATCCTAAGGAGTGTGGTGTTATTTCAGATGACATCAGCAGACACTCGGGAAGGCCAAGGACACAGCCACAGTTACCTGAAGGTTACATGCTTGCCCACCATGCCTACTGAGAACAGGGTGTAATGGAGCAGAGCCAGGACCAGGGTGAGAGGAGAGGAGCTTAGGGTATAACATTTAAGGAGCACTCATTTCCAGTTGTCTACTCTGCACTCACATGACCCAGAGAACAAGGGCCTCCTTAAGAGTGGGCCCCTGAGGGCACCACCTTTCCAAGGCAGGCCTTCTCCCGATTGTGCAAATGTCAGGGAAGGGTTGTCGAAAGGGCTGTCTCCTTTGGTGTTTTACCCTAGACCCCTCATTGTCTAGAGAGCCAAGTCCACGTGCTGAAGCGAGAGCACCAGCTCTGTGGTCAATGAGCCATGCAACCTTGGGCAACTCTGCATCCCCACGTTTCCGCCTCTTCTGGCTCTGTGATTCCAGGGCGACTATGCTTCTCTTGGCAATAAAGCAAAACAATTACGGCAGTATGCGTTACCTTGATCTAATAGACGCCTGCTTAAATCCCCTATCTTCACAGAAACATCCCCTGACCTGTAGGCCACTATCATGTTACATTAGCAATTTGTTCCTTTTATTCAGAGCAATTATCACAATTTATAACATTGCTTTATTTTACTGCTTTGTACAAGTCAGGATAGTTTAGATTATGGTGCAATAATAACCGCCCCACCCCCCAAAAAATCTCAGGAGCCTAAACCAACAAAGGTTTCTTGCTTTTTCATTCCACACGTACATTCAAAGGCAACTGGGGGGCTCGGCTCAGGGACCCCACTGATGGGGCGGCCACCGTATGGACACGTTGCTGGTCATCGTGTCAGAGGGCAGAGAGCCCCAGGGAGACTCCCATGAACTGCCCAGCCCAGAAAGGACACACATCACTTCTAGTCAGGACGCTGGCCAAAACCAGTGACTATCCGCAGCCCCCCACAAGGGGCCCTGCCGCAGCACTCGCAACATGCGCCCCGAAAGCAGACAGCTGCAGAGGTCTGTGAGCAGCTCTAATGACTTCTGCATTATTTATTTGGTTTTGTCTGAATCCTCTGACCAGAATGGTCCAGAAGGGCAAGATGGTCTGTCTTGTTCATCATTTCAACCCCAGTTGCTGGTGTGTTCATCAACTGAATGGTTCTGATGGTTTAGGATGGGTGACCAAGACTGCTGGGTGGAGGAAGGTGAGCTCTCAGCAAACTGCTTGGAACCTGGAGAAGCATGTTAGCCACACTCCCCTGAAAAGCGAAATTCCACAATTTTCTCCTTGAGAAAAGGAGAAACTAACTGCAGAGGCAAACCAACAAGAACATCTGGGAGTCTGAGAGCATAGTCCAAAGCCATGAACTCTAACCTGACATCTCTTTGTAATTTTATTCTGTATCTTAAAAGCTCATGTGAATTTTGTATTTTGCTTCATATTATATCCATGGTCATAAAAAAGGTTTTAAAACCTTGAACTGGGGGAAATGAGGGCTTTGCAAACACATGTCATGCTTATTTCATTGTTTCGATGCCCCCCTGACAGCTCACTGTCATCCCCAGTTGGTGTGCCCCCCAGTCAGAGAACACAGCTCTAAGCCTCCTTAGGTGCTTAGGGCCTTGAGGCTTAAGCTTAAAACACTCAGAACATCTTCCACATTTTGTTGCTTTTCTGCGGTGCCTTTTCCTCTGATGGGGAATTTGTAATGAATACTGCATGTGGGGATTTGCCTTCATCTAACAAAATGAGGAAAAGAGTAATAGAGGCCTCATTTTCTTTCCCACGGGTTGATGGACAAAATTCTTTGAAACCAGTGTTTCTCAAACTTTTTTTTCCAGTACCCACACTATGAAATACATCTTCTCAAACGTCGCGAAATGGATTGTGTGAGAAACCCCATGCAGGCTGGTGCCCCCGTTCCCCAGCTGCCCAGGGCATTGCCTTCTTCCCTGGAGAATTACTCTGGGCCGAGCAGGGACTGACTTTCCAGAGGTTACACATCTCTGTTCCTCAGAGTGATCCACAGTCAATGACTGGCTGATATGGGGGTTCAGGAGGCTCCCTGCTTGTCCCCAACTCCGGTACAATTCAACCGATGAGATTAGGCGTGAGAGCACACCCTTTCTTAGCTCTCTTGCCCTATATAGCTCCCTCCCCGCCCCCCCCCCCTTTTTTATTGAGAGCAGTCTCTAAAGACATCACAGGCATCCATATTGTTTTCTGGAGTTCTGCTTCCAAGGAACCTGAGTTAAGACAATACCCAACACACACACACACACACACACACACACACACACACACACACACCCCTACATATACAGACTCCTGAAATAAAATTGCAACAACACTAAACTTCTTGTGAACTGCTCTGATACTTGCTACACTGTTCTGTTTGATTTGTTTCAATTGCTCATTTGTGATCCTTTCACTGGATTTCCTAACCCACTAATAGGTCACAGCCCTGAAGTCTGAAATACACAACCCTCAACCTTTCCAAGTTAACCTTCCAGAGCCTGGAGTTTAGTACCTGGGCAGGTTAAGGAGAAGGGGAAGCAGAGGGCATCTGTTCCCGTGTGCAGAGCACTGAGAGTTTAGAGACTCAGGAAGCTGATTCTAATAGGACTGAGCATCTCAGGAGAGCAGATGTGTCTGCTGCCTTCCAACATGGACCTGCTCCATGCTCTCCAGGCCGGTTTTCCTTCCTGGCAGGAATGCACATACTCAGTGCTTCAGGAGGAAATGTGGGTTCCAAGGAAATAAACCAGATTATGACCTCACACCAATGCACAGAGATGGAGATGTAAGAACATTTATTTTGGCATTGTCTGTGATGGCCAAGATCAAAACATTGCAAATGGCCATCCTTAAATGAACTGCACTGTGTTATGTCCATTAATAATAACGTAGGTATCTAAGCACAAAAGTTTTCCACTAAGTGGAAAACTCAATGGCTCCTCAGTTCGCCAATTTAATTCCATTTTTGTTTTTTAAAAATTAGTGTGTGTATATGTATAAAAATATAGAAAAATAGACTCAAAACTATCTGCAGGGGCATGATAATGGGAGGCTTTTACTTTCTAAGTCATACATTTCCGCAGCATTGGAACATTTTCCCACAAGTATAATTTACTTTTGAAATGGGGGGAAAGCAATCATTTTTCACTTTAAAACAGCAACACACAAAAGGAAGCTATTTATAAGGTGGCAGCCTATGTCCTTTGAAGTCACAATAGCAGTCCTTCAGCAGGTGATGTGTGCTTTCAAGAGCCTGCGATAGAATGTGTTTCTAGAAGTTCATGTTCTGAGGCAACATCTCAACATATAGAATGTATGTATAAATCACAGAGAGGCTCGGAAACTGGACCAATGTCCCTGTGCCCCAGAAACAGAAGAGAAACCTCCCATCAGGGAGCAAGACTGAGGCCAGGGCCCCGGGCTCGGGTTCTGGAAGCAGGTACAGGTGGCGGATTTTGGCTCGGGAGTTGGGAGGTGGTGAGAGTAACCTTAGTGATGGATGTGGGCACTGGAGGCCCGTTCCCCAGCTGGTGAGAGGACCCTGGAAAAAGCTGTCTTCCTAGAGTTGTTTTTCCATTTTCGCTTTTTAAATCAGGGGTTTTATAAATCAATCAATCAATCAATCAATCAGTCAAGGGTTTGTTACTCTGGCTACATTTTAAAACACCTGGGGACATTAAAAAAAAATTCCATGGCCCTGGAAATTCTAATTTAATTTTAAAATTCTCTCTCTCTCTTCCTTTTCTTAAAGGCTCCCTTGGACATTCTAATCCACATCCAAGATTAAAACCTCACTGAAACCTGGGGCCTAGGTAGGGCCCAGAAGATCAGACATATCAGACACAACCTCTGTCCGGACACTCAGCCGAGCAAGCGGCCAGCTTGGAGGTAAGATCTGGGATTTCCCCATTCTGACCTCAGAGGGGGCATTTCTAGCCATGGAATAGAGGCCCTGGGCAGGAGGCCTTAAACAGCTGGTCAAGGTGGGATTAAGAGACAGACAAACAGGAAAGAAATGTCTGCTCATCATTAAAGGGATGAATCCATGATATACATGCTATATTCGCAGAACAGAATCAGACAGAACAGTGAAATTTCATCACCCAGCATTAGCATGGCACCCACATCGCAGTGAGTTATAAAAGCAACTTGCAGTATAGCACATACATTATGATATCATTTATTTAAATTTTAAATTATAGGAAACAGGGAGTGTATTTTTTATGGCTAAATCCATACACACTAAGACTATTAAAATATTCATAAGAATTAAACACACTGACTTGAGGACTGTGGTTGCCTTTGGAGAGGAATTGGAGCGGGGCACACAGGGGGCAGCAGACTCAAATCTGGATGACCCCAAAGGCATCAACGCTGCATATAAGAAGCCAGTATTAGAAGGTCACATCCTTATGATTCCATTTCTTTATTTTTTTAAAAATTTTATTTATTTATTTATTTGAGAGAGAGTGAGAGAGAGCATGAGCAGGGGGAGAGGGAGAAGCAGGCTCCCTGCTGAGCCAGGAGCCCAATGCAGGACTCAATCCCAGGACCCTGAGATCATGACCTGAGCTGAAGGCAGATGCTTAACTGACTGAGCCACCCAGGCGCCCCTTAAGATTCCATTGACGACACTGGAGAAGAGAGTGGTGGAGAACAGATGAGTGGCCACCAGGGACCACGGGACAGTGTGGTTATAAAGGGAAGTTTGGGGGGGGTGGGGCTCTTATGTGTCCTTACCATGGTGACTGTACTGTCACCGTATAATGTAATAAAATACATAGGGCTGAAATTCACAATGATAGTGGAATAGTGGTTTCCATTCCAGAGGGGCTGGGGGGAGGAAAGAATGGGAGTCACTGTGTAATGGGGAGAGAATTTCAATTTGGGAAGTTGAAGAAATGTCTGTGGTTGGATGGTGGTGATGGTTGCTCAACCGTGGGAAAGTATTTAATGCCCCTGAACTGTACACTTCGAAATGGTTAGAATGGCAAATTTTTGTTATGTATACTTTACTACAATTTTTTAAAAAGAAATAAAAAAAAATTCACAGGACTGTGTATCAGATGAAGAAAAAAAGCCTTTTTTATCGACTTTTATTGCATGGTAATTAAAAATATCCTAAAAAGTCTGAAGCAAATACTGCAACATGTTAAGATTTATTAAAGCTACTTGATATATACATTCATGTCTGTTACTGAATTTTCTTCACTTTCTGCATGTTAAATATATCCTTATAAGTTTGTGATAGTTTCAGGTCAAATCAAATTTTTAGGGCTGCAGGGAGCTTTTAAGTCATTCCCTGCACAGTCCTTCCCTGAACAGAGAGAAACTGAGTTTTCACAGCTAAAACTCCTGACTCCCCAGCCACTGTTTCACCCATGCTGATTATTTGGATTTGAAGTTTCTAACTGATAACAAAATTATGCTTCCTGAATTTTGAAGAGCTCAAGAAATGCAAAAACACACAGAGTGGGCTCAGCTTCCCCTATTCCACAGGAAACAATCACTACATAATCAGAACATCGAACTAAGTACTCTCAAGAACAGAATTAAAATTTAATCAGCAGCTTTTTTCAAAAAAAAAATTGTTACAATAATTTTAAAACAAAAAAGTTGCAGAAAGTGTGCCAATTTTACACGGAGGTATTCAAACTGATCTCATAAAGCATATGAACTTGTTTTATCTCAGCTTTGCTTCTTCCTGTCTTTGTTCTCACCCCGCTTTCCTCCTCTCTAAATACAACTCCATACTGAATAGCTTCTGTGACCACCTCTCACCCACGTATAGAGTCAGAGTGGCTCAAATTAGAACAGACTTTCTTTAGCACGTAGTACTCTGCAAAATTCTTGGCCAAAAAAACAATCTTCGGCCATTGCATCTGCAAGGTTCTCGGCTGCAAGCAACCGAACTGACTCCAAAAGACAGGAAAACCAGACCCGCACAGGGCAGAATGTGAGGGAGGAAGACCAGCCAGGAACTCCCTGTCCCCACAATGGGAAGACTCTGCTTGAGACACCACCTTTGGTATCACTGCCAGTAGCAGGATTCTGACGTTGTCACCGCCATCCCCAAGAATTTCCCAGGTGATGGGATGTCTTCTGTGAATCATTCCATCGAAACTGAAGACTCCAGGTGTGGGCATCCAGTTAGCTGGACCTGGGTCCCCCCCACATTCTCTAACTGTGCTCTTTTTCCCAGGACAGAGAGCAGATCTGATGTCCTTAAACAGGACAAGTGGCAGGTATTAGGTAGCTCTCTTGGACTCACAGAAAAATTGGAAAAACAAACCAGAGAGGCAAAGCAGCAGGGAATGCAACCAGAAAGCCAAACCATGTTTCTTGGGGTCATTTTAGAAGCTGCCATTAGGCTAGCAAAGATGATCCAGTGAAAAGCCAGTCCTGTCCACCGTGGCTATAATGACCTTACGCTACCTACCAAACCTCCAGTGGCAGTGCACTTTTCCAGTCTCGTCCCCCATGGCCCTGCAATCTCACTTTCACACATTTTTTTTTTTTAGGATTTTATTTATTTATTTGACAGACAGAGATCACAAGTAGGCAGAGAGGCAGGCGGAGAGAGAGAAGGGGGAAGCAGGCTCCCTGCTGAGCAGAGAGCCCTATCTGGGGCTCAATCCCAGGACCCTGAGATCATGACCTGAGCCGAAGGCAGAGGCTTTAACCCACGGAGTCACCCAGGCACCCCTCACTTTCACAAATCTTGATCGGTGTAGTCCTCACTGATCCCCAGACACACCACGTCCCTCATGCCTCTGAGCCTTCCCCACAACCTAAAACGCCCTTCCCTCCCCTGGTGACTTAATCAGCCTGATGAACTCCTATACACACTTCAAGACCCTGTTAGATATCACCTGTGTGAAGCCTTTCCCTATTTTTGAAGTATACAGTGTTCCCATAGCACCCAGGTGATATCACTAGTCTAGCCCTGAAAGTGTTATTTTTAAACTATCTGTTTTCCTGTCTGTCTTCTCCAGTGGACTGTTACCTTGCAGAGGGCAAGGTCTGTGTCTAATTAATCTCAGTTAGTTAATTAACTGGGTTACTCTAATTAACCTAAAGGGCAGGGTCTGGTTATTTGCCTCCATGCAAAGTACAACGCCTGGCACATTTGCATGTTTAATAAATGCTGAATAAATAACTTAAGTAATTAATGACGACCCAGAAAGCTGGAAAGTATCTCATGGTGCCACTTAATGGATTCCTCTCCTTTGGGGCAGGGTCTACTGAAATCTGATCAATCTTTTCCTTAAACCTGAGAAGCCTTCCGGCAGACATTTCAGTACTACATCTCCTACGTAGGGGGAAATGTTTTTTATGCCTAATGTAAAATCCTTTCTAGTGGGGTGCCTGGGTGGCTCAGTGGGTTAAAACCTCTGTCTTCTGCTCAAGTCATGATCTCAGGGTCCTAGAATTGACCCCACATCGGGCCCTCTGCTCAGTGGGGAGCCTGCTTCCCCCTCTCTCTGCCTGTCTCTCTGCCTACTTGTGATCTCTGTCTGTCAAATAAATAAATAAGATCTTTTTAAAAAAATCCTTTCTAGTGCATTTTACTAATTCTTGAGTCTTCCAACCCATGGGAAGAGAAAAACTCTTTACCATCACTCATACAACAACATTAATATATACTTTTGTAGAGATGCCCACACTGGGCTAGCCCACAAAGCCTTCTTTATTTGTCTACTAGGGCTGCCATAACCAAATCCCACAGTCAGGGTGGCTAAAACAACAGAAATTTATTTCCTCACAGCTCTGGAGGCTGCAAGTTCAAGATCAGGATGTTGTGAGGGTTGGTTTCCTCGGAAGCCTCTCTCCTTGTTTGCAGATGGGCCGATGGCCCCTTCTGGCTGCCTCTTCATGTGCTCTGCACTCATGTGCCCCTGGTGTCTCTCTCCGGGTGTCCTAATATCCTCTTCTTCTCATAAGTACATGAATCAGATTGGATTAGGGACCACCCTAATACTTTTACTTTAACTTCATTACCTCCTGAAAAAACCTATCTCCAAATACAGTCCCATTCTGAGATCCTAGAGATTAAGTCTTTGACATAGGAAATGAAGTAGAAGAAGAGACACAGTTCATCCCAGAACACCTTCACCACAAGCATTTGGTCTCAGACAGTAAAACCAGAGGAAAGCTGGCTGGTGGGGAGCTGCTGTGGGGCCCCTCCTAATACATTCTTACATCCACTCTCATTCCACCAATATTAAATGAGAGCCATTTATTTAATGACATCATCTACATCTACATAAACCAACAGAGTCATCTTTCCAAAATGCATGTCTGATTATGTCTCCCTTCACAGAAACTCCTGAAGGTTTCCCATGCCCTTAGGAAAATTCCAGAATCCTAGCACGGTATTTAAGGCATTTCAAAATCTGGCTTCTGTTCACCTCCATAGCTGCAATTCTGTCATATCTTTTTTGTTCCCAAGTCCAGTGGCTGATCTCCAAACAAGTTATGCTGAGTTATTTCTCACTGTATGAATCCAGGAGAAAATGTATTTATTCAACAAATACTTAATTATCATCTCCTTTCTGGAGATGTGCTAGGACCTAGGGCAAATAAGAAAATCACACCCTCAAAGATCTCCTAATATGGAGGATATATCAGACAAATAAACGAAAATCATAATACAACTGATAGGCAACTTAGTCTAGGTATACGCAAAAATGTGCCAGGAGTTCAGAGAAGGAACTTCTTAAATTTATAGAGCATTAATTCCTCCAGTGAAATAACACATCCACCTCCAAAATTAGACGTAGGAGAAGGCCAATTTATGGCACAACCTATATGCTGTGCTAATATGCTACTGAAATACATCAGAAATGTGGTTCCAGTTATTAAGAATGAGGTAAGTGACATCTTACATAACCAATGAACTAGAAATTGGTTACACACTCACCAGAGTATGCAGGGCCCTCAGGTGGAAATTTAAATCCCTCCTCGATGCCATGAATTCATCTCTGGGGTGTTTTTCAAAACGTACACGTGAAAGTCACATGGGACAACCACTGTACGAGCTAGTCCACCAAGCCTGAGATAGTCTAGTTCACTGCCTAGATTTAGCAGCCACAGTCTGCTGATTTACTCAAATAAATCATGCAATTTGTAGTAAGGGTTATTTTATTTATGTTTAAAACCTTCTAGCTTGGTTGTCAAGAAGCTACCTACTCTAGAATGTTGCAAAAAACAAACAAACAAGCAAAAACCCAAAACTGAAGAGAGAACAAGAACAGGTATTGGTAAGCAGCCCAAGTAATACAGACTGAAAACCTCTCCTCTAAGACCACTTAGAGATGCTGGGGGCAACAGAGTGCCTCTTTGGTTGCAAGGCATAACTGAGTTCACAACCACAAAAGGGAATCCCCAAGAGATTATAATAGAGAGAGAACATAATAGAAAACGAGGATGCCATGAGCTGACTGAGCAGCTACCCAGTTGGATGAGGTAGTATTGATTTCAGCTTCCAGAGTTCCAGTTTTCATGCCCACATGGAAGCAGGGAATCCTTGAGTCCACCTGATGTGGAGTGGGGGATGGGGACTGGTGGGAGGAGGACACCCTCCCCCTCGTCCCATAAAGCCAGGACTCTCAAAGGGCGGCACCTTCAGAGAAAGGTAGAAAAATAATAATGTGCCCACTGTCACATAGATCAATGAAGTATGTCTCCACTCATGTTCCAGGTATGGAAAAATATTAATTCTGATGGGGCATTAATCAATTCATTGCCTCTCAGTTACAAATTCTCTTTTCAGTACCTGGTCCACGATCATGAACTGGACGCCTTAAACATTTTTCTTTGTGGGAGGAGCAAGATGGTGGAGGAGTAGGAAACCTAATATCATTGGTTCCCAGGAGTACAGCTAGATAGTTACCAAACCATTCTGAACACCTACAAACTCAACAGGAGATCGAAGAGGAGAAGAGCAGCAATTCTAGGAACAGAAAGATGACCACTTTCTGGAAGGTAGGACGTGCAGGGAAGTGAAGATAGACCGCAGTGGGGAAGGGCCAGCTCCTGGGAGGCAGTACAGCAGCAGAGCACAAAAATCCAAACTTTTAGAAGTCTGCTCCACTGAGGGACATTGCTCCAGAGGCTAAGCAGGGGGTGGAACCCTTGCGGGGACAGTGTAGTCTCAGGACCCATGGGGTCACAAAAAGACCAGGGGTGCGTGAGTGCAGCAGAGCTCCCAAGTATGAAGCAGGGAATCCGGCAGAGATGGAGCCGAGCAGTGGGCTCTCAGCATGGGGTTAACTTAAGCCATGAGGCGAGGCACAGCCAGGCCAACTCTTCGAGCAGGAATCCCACCAGTGGCAGATCCAGGGAGACTCAACTTTTTCCTCTGGGGGAAGTGGTGCAGGAGCATGCTGCAGGAATCAGCTGGGTTTGGAGACTCCAAATGGGGCTGTGCACCAGAGAAAGAAATGCTAGTCACAGTCTGGGTGAACTCAGAGCACAGCCAGAGACCAGGGAGACAGGAGGGATTGACTACTTTTCTCTGAGGGCACACTGTGGAGCGGGGCCCTGAGCTCTCGGCTCCTCCTGCCAGAGACTGGGAGGCCGCCATTTTCATTCCTGTGCTCCAGAGCAGTACGGAAAGCGGTCAGGGAACAAAAGCTCCCAGAGCAAATCTGAGCAGATTACTTAGCCTGGCCCCTGGCAAGGGCGGTGCAATTCCGCCTCGGGCAAAGACATTTGAGAGTCACAGCAATAGGCCTCTCCTCCAGAAGATTAGCAAGAACATCCAGCCCAGACCAAGCTCACTGATCAAGGAGAACAGCGGAATTCCAGAGGAGGGGAAAGCAATGCATAGAATTCATGTTTTTTTCCCCATGATCCTTTAGTCTTTCAAAGTTAAACATTTTTAATTTTATTTTTTCTTATTCTATTTTTTAAATTTTCCCTCTTTCCTATTTTAACATTTTTTAACTATTTTTTTAAAAGATTTTATTTATTTATTTGACAGACAGAGATCACAAGTAAGTGTAGAGGCAGGCAGAGAGAGGGCGGGGGGGGGGTAAGCAGGCTCCCCACTGAGCAGGGAGCCTGATGTGGGACTCGATCCCGGGACTCCAAGATCATGACCTGAGCCGAAGGCAGAGGCTTAATCCACTGAGCCACCCAGGCACCCCCAACATTTTTTAACTATTTTGTCTTACCAATACCTTTTAAAAAATATTTTTAAATTTTCATTATTATAGTCATATTCTATCCCTTCTTTTTATGTACCCTTATTTTTATATATATGTAGGTTTTTCTTTCTTTAAAATTTTGGGATACAGTTTCTTCTTGGGTTTTTTTTTTTTTTTTGAGATTTTATTTATTTGACACAGAGAGTGATCATAAGTAGGCAGAGAGGCAGAGAGAAAGGGGGAAGCAGGCTCCCTGCTGAGCAGAGAGCCCGATGTGGGCCTCAATCCCAGATCATGACCTGAGCTGAAGACAGAGGCTTAACCCACTGAGCCACCCAGGTGCCCTGGGATACAGTTTCTTCTAACAGATCAAAATACACCCAAAACCAAGTGTGTGGCTCTGTTCTATTCACCAGTCATATATAATACACACACACACACACACACACACACACACACACACATAGATAGATATATATATATAAAATCTTTTTCTCCCCCTCTCCTTCTTCCCCTCCCCCCCATGCCCCGTTTTGGGTCTCTTCTGATTTGGTTGGTGTATATTTTTCTGGGGTCATTGCCACCCTTTTAGCATTCTGTTCTTTCATTCATCTATCATTATCTAGAAAAAATGACAAGGCAGAAAAACTCACCTCAAAAAAAAAAAAAAAAAAGAACAAGAGGCAGTACTGATGGCTAGGGACCTAATCAATACTAACATTAGTAACATGTCAGATCTAGAGTTCAGAATAACAATTATCAAGGCGCTAGCTGGGCATGAAAAAAGCATGGAAGATATTAAAGCATCCCTTTCTGGAGAAATAAAAGAACTAAAATCTAAACAATTTGAAATTTTAAAAAAGCTATTAATGAGGTGCAATAAAAAATGGAGTCTCTTACTGCAAGGATAAATGAGGCAGAAGAGAGAATTAGTGATATAGAAGACCAAATGATGGAGAATAAAGAAGCTGAGAAAAAGAGAGACAAACAACTACTGGACCATGAGGGGAGAATTTGAGAGATAAGTGATACCATAAGATGAAATGATATTAGAATAATTGGGATCCCAGAAGAAGAAGAAAGGGGTGGGAGCAGAAGGTCTATTGGAGCAAATTGTAGCAGAGAATTTCCCTAATTTGGTGAAGGGAAAAAGCATCAAAACCTAGGAGGCACAGAGAAACACCCTCAAAATCAATAAAAATAGGCCAACACCCTGTCATCTAATAGTAAAACTTAGAAGTTTCAGTGACAAAGAGAAAATCCTGAAAGCAGCCCAGGACAAGAACTTTGTAACATACAGTGGTAGAAATATTAGATTGGCAGAAGACCTATCCACAGAGACCTGGCAGGCCAGAAAGGACTGGCGTGATATATTCAGAGCACTAAACGAGAAAAACATGCAGACAAGAATACTATATCCAGCTAGACTGTTATCGAAAATAGAAGGAGAGATAAAAAGCTTCCAGGACAAACAAAAACTAAAATAATTTGCAAACACCAAACCAGCCCTACAGGAAGTATTGAAAGACAAGAACGAGCCTAAAAGTAACAGATAAGAAAGGAACAGAGACAATATACAGTAACAGTCACCTTACAGGCAATACAATGGCTCTAAATTCACCTTTCAATAGTTACCCTGAATGTAAATGGGCTATATGCCCCAATTAAAAGACAAAGGGTATCAGAATGGATAGAAAAGCAAGACACATCCATATGCTGTCTGTAAGAAACTCTTTTTAGACCCAAAGACACCTCCAGATTTAAGGGGGTGGAAAACAATTTACCATACTAATGGACATCAAAAGAAAGTTGGGGTAGTGATCCTTATATCAGATAAATTAGATTTTAAGCCAAAGACTATAATAAGAGACAAGGAAGGACACTATATCATATTTAAAGGGTCTGTCCAATAAGAAAACCTAACAATTTTAAATATCTATGCTCCTAACACGGAAGCAACCAATTATATAAGCCAATTAATAACAAAATCAAAGAAACACACTGACAATAATACAATAATGGGATAAATAAAAGTGGGGATAAATAAAAGGGGACTTTAACAGCCCCCTCACCGAAATGGATAGATCATCTAAGCAAAAGATCAACAAGGAAATAAAGGCTTTAAATGACACACTGGACCAGATGGACATCACAGATATATTCAGAACATTCTTCTCAAGTGCACATGGAACATTCTCCAGAATAGATCACATCCTGAGTCACAAATCAGGTCTCAACTGGTACCAAAAGATTGGGATCATTCCCTGCTTATTTTCAGACCACAATGCTTTGAAACTAGAACTCAACCACAAGAGGAAAATTGGAAAGAATTTATACATGGAGGCTAAAGAGCATCCTACTAGAGAATGAATGGGTCAATCAGGAAATTAAAGAAGAATTTTAAAAATTCATGGAAACAAATGAAAATGAAAGCACAACTGTTCAAAATCCTTGGGACACAGCCAAGGCGGTCCTGAGAGGAAAGTATATAGCAATACAAGCCTTTCTTAAGAAACAAGAAAGGTCTCAAATACACAACCTAACCCTACACCTAAAGGAGCTGTAGAAAGAACAACAAAGAAAGTTTAAATCCAGAGAGAAGACAAATAATAAAGACCAGAGCAGAAATCAATGAAATAGAAATCAAAAAGAACAGTAGAACAAATCAATGAAACTAGGAGCTGGTTCTTTGAAAGAAAATAATAAGCTGATAAACCCCTGGCCAGACTTATCAAAAAGAAAAGAGAAAGGACCCATATTCATAAAATCATGAATGAAACAGGAGAGATCACAACCAACAGAAAGAAATACAAACAATTATAAGAACATATTATGAGCAACTATACACCAGCAAATTTGACAATCTAGAAGAAATGGATGCATTCCTAGAGACATATAAACTACCAAAATTGAACTTGGGAGAAATAGAAAACCTGAACAGACTCATAACCAGTAAGGAGATTGAAGCAGTCATCACAAATCTCCCAACAAGCAAGAGCCCAGGGCCAGATGGCTTCCCAGGGGAATTCTACCAAACATTTAAAGAAAAATTAATACCTATTCTCCTGAAACTGTTCCAAAAAATAGAAATGGAAGGAAAGCTTCCAAACTCATTTTATGAGGCCAGCATTACTTTGATCCCCAAACCAGAGAAAGACCCCATGAAAAAGTTCATCCTTGATGAACACAGATGCAAAAATTCTCACCAAAATACTAGCCAATAGGACCCAATAGTACATTAAAAGGATTATTCACCACAACCAAGTGGGATTTATTCCTGGGCTGCAAGGTTGGTTCAACATCCACAAATCAATCATTGTGATACAACACATTAATAAAAGAAAGAACAAGAACCATATGATACTCTCAGTAGATACTGAAAAAGCATTTGACAAAGTACAGTATCCTTTCTTGATCAAAACTCTTCACGGTGTAGGCATAGAGGGTACATAACTCAATATCATCAAAGCCATCTATGAAAAGACCACAGCAAATATCATTCTCAATGGGGAAAGACTGAGAGCTTTTCCCCTAAGGTCAGGACCACAGCAGGGCTGTCCACTATCACCACTGCTATTCAACATAGTATTAGAAGTTCTAGCCTCAGCAATCAGACAACAAAAAGAAATAAAAGGCATCTGAATCGGCAAAGAAGAAGTCAAACTCTCACTCTTTGTAGATGATGTGATACTATATATGGCAAACCCAAAAGACTCCACTCCAGAACTGCTAGAACTCATACAGGAATTCAGTAAAGTGTCAGGATATAAAATCAATGCACAGAAATCAGTTGCATTTCTATACACCAACAGCAAGGCAGAAAAGAGAGAAATTAAGGAGTCGATCCCATTTACAATTGCACCCCAAACCATAACCTAGGAATAAACCTAACCAAAGAGGCAAAGAATCTGCACTCAGAAAACTATAAAGTACTCATGAAAGAAATTGAGGAAGACACAAAGAAATGGTAAAATGTTCCATGCTCATAGATTGTAAGAACAAATATTGTGAAAATGTCTATGCTGCCTAAAGCAATCTACACATTTAATGCAATCCCTATCAAAATACCATCAATTTTTTTTCAAAGAAATGGAACAAATAATCCTGAAATTTATATGGGACCAGAAAAGACCCCGAAGAGTTGTTGAAAAAGAAAACCAAAGTTGGCAACATCACAATTCCAGACTTCATGCTCTATTACAAAGCTGTGATCATCAAGACAGTATGGTACTTGCACAAAAACAGACACATAGATCAATGCAACAAAACAGAGAGCCCAGAAATGAACCCTCAACTCTATGGTCAACTAATCTTCAACAAAGCAGGAAAGACTGTCCAGTGGAAAAAAGACAGTCACTTCAACAAATGGTGCTGGGAAAATTGGACAGCCACATGCAGAAAAATGAAACTGGACCATTTCCTTACACCACACACAAAAACAGATCCCAAATGGATGAAAGACCTCAATGTGAGAAAGGAATCTATCAAAATCCTTGAGGAGAACACAGGCAGCAACCTCTTCAACCTCAGCCGCAGTGACTTCTTCCCAGAAACATCGCCAAAGGCAAGGGAAGCAAGGGCAAAAATGAACTCTTGGGACTTCATCAAGATCAAGAGCTTTTGCACAGCAAAGGAAACAGTCAACAAAACCAAAGGACAACCAACAGAATGGGAGAAGGTATTTGCAAACAACATATCAGATAAAGGGCTAGTATCCAATATCTATAAATAACTTACCAACCTCAACACCCAAAGAACAAATAATCCAATCAAGAAATGGGCAGAAGACACGAACAGACATTTCTTCAAAGAAGACATCCAAATGGCCAACAGACACATGAAAAAGTGCTCA
The DNA here is from genome assembly GCF_902655055.1 of Lutra lutra. Classification (NCBI taxonomy): domain Eukaryota; kingdom Metazoa; phylum Chordata; class Mammalia; order Carnivora; family Mustelidae; genus Lutra; species Lutra lutra. The sequence continues at coordinate 39,504,722 of NC_062284.1, forward strand.
ACATCACTTGGCATCAGGGAAATACAAATCAAAACCACAATGAGATACCACCTCCCACCAGTCAGAATGGCTAAAATTAACAAATCAGGAAACGACAGATGTTGGCAAGGATGTGGAGAAAGGGGAACCCTCTTACACTGTTGGTGGGAATGCAAGCTGGTGCAGCCACTCTGAAAAACAGTACAGAGGTTCCTCAAAAAGTTGAAGATAGAGTCACCTTATGACCCAGCAATCGCACTACTGGGTATTAACCCTCAAGATACAAATGTAGTGATCCAAAGGGGCACATGCACCCCAATGTTTATAGCAGCAATGTCCACAACAGCGAAACTATGGAAAGAGCCTAGATGTCCATCAACAGATGAATGGATAAAGAAGATGTGGTGTACATTATATATATATAATATATATTATATATATAATATATATATAATGGAATACTATGCAGCCATCAAAAAATGAAATCTTGCCATTTGCAATGATGTGGATGGAACTAAAGGGCATTATGTTAAGTGAAATAAGTCAATCAGAGAAAGACAATTATATGATCTCTCTGATATGAGGAATTTGAAAGGTAGAGCGGGGGAGGGCTGTGGGGGCAAGGGAGGGAAAACATGAAACAAGATGGGACTAGGGAGATAGAAAAACCGTAAGAGACTCTTAGTCTCAGGAAACAAACTGAGGGTTGCTGGAGGTTGGAGGGAGGGATAGGGTGTCTGGGTTATGGACATTGGGGAGGGTATGTGCTATGGTGAGTGCTGTGAACTGTGTAAGGCTGATGATCCGCAGACCTGTACCCCTAAAGCAAATAACACATTATATGTTAATTAAAAAACAAAACAAAACAAACATTTCTCTTTGCAGTAAGTATGATACTGTGCTTTGTCAGTAGAGGGCGCTGGAGGGACATTGCTGGGGAAAGGGGCTTTCTCTTCTTAGTTCCTGTGTGCCAGGTTTGGCTTTTTCATGCTCTTGCTGCACGTTTAGTGTGCACTGTGAATATGTGGGATATCTAGTGGTGTACTGCACAGTCCCTTGGGACCTCAGTGGCCCAGCCTAGGCCTGGTGACCGCTTTTCCTGTCTCTCCTAATACAGATACCATGTGCTCTGGACATCATGCCCACAATGACAACTCGAATCCCTATGTGCACCCACATAACAGTCTTGGCATACCTGTGCCCCCAAAGTTGTTTCCTGCCTGCCAAGCAAGTGTGGACCCGCTCAAGTCTGGGCAGCTGAGTAAGCTTCTCTGCCTTCCTGTGAGCTTAATTCAGTGAGTATAGTCTGAACCCCAGCCTTGGGAAGGGCCCCCATTCCAAGTTCCTCCTTCTTTTTAGCATTCTCTTTATATATTTTCAGTTACACTTCCCTCATAGCTTAATAACCCCTTATGTTAAACTCAATTTTAATTTAAATATTGGCACGGCTTCTGTCTCCTAAATAGATCTAGACTACCACAACAGAGAAATCAAATCCCTGGCCTATGCCTTATTAAGGGTTCAAGACAAACCTCCAGATGAAATAGTTCCTCAGCCTGGTTTGCATGGCATTCTCATAGAGCACAATGAACATGAATTCACAATCCAAAGTTTCAAAAACTCACAAAAATGTAATCTTTCTTGAGGAAGTGTTATCAAATATAATTATTATGGGCTCTAGAACTACAATAACTTTTGATAATAAAGCAATCTAAAAAGATTACTTATGTATGCTTAAAAGAAAATTGGCAACTTAGATGAAATTACTTTAAATGTAAATGGACTAAACAATTCAACTAAAAGACAAAGATTGTGAAATCTTTATTTCCTGATTTGGGTGGTGTTACATGGATGTGTTTATGCCATAAATACTTTTTAAAGATTATTTATTTATTTATTTATTTGACAGGCAGAGATCACAAGTAGACAGAGAGGCAGGCAGAGAGAGAGAGGAGGAAGCAGGCTCCCCGCTGAGCAGAGAGCCTGATGTGGGGCTCAATCCCAGGACCCTGGGATCATGACCTGAGCTGAAGGCAGAGGCTTTAACCCACTGAGCTACCCAGGAGCCCCCATAAATATTTTTTTATACAGCTACACTTTCATTATTTTTTTAAAAATTTTATTTATTTATTTGACAGAGAGAGAGAAAGAGAGAGATACGGAACACAAGCAGGGGGAGTGGGAAAGGGAGAAGCAGGCTTCCCACCAAGCAGGGACCCTGGGATCATGACCTGAGCCAAAGGCAGCTGCTTAAAGACTGAGCCACCCAGGTGCCCCTACACTTTCATGATTATACACTTTTCTAAATGTATCATCCATTTCTTATGTATGTTTATAAAAATATATACACTTCTACATAATTTGTAGGTTAAAGAAATTAGAACTATTTTAGAAATAAATCACTAAATAAAATAATGTAGATAAAAATTTAGGAAATATAGATAAAGCAGTATTTCTAGAAAAGAAATTCATGATTTTAAATAGCTTAATTAATAAAAAAAAGAGTCAGTGAACTAAGAAATTAGACAAAATAGAATAAATTCAAAGAACACGGAAGGAAGGAAATCATAAGGTCAGGAAAAGCATGCCTGAGAAATTGCAAACATTAATAATGTTAGTTTGTCCCTGCCCATCTGTGAAAGTAGGACACCTGAGCACCAAAACTGCTTTTGCCCTAAGGGCTTTTGTTGATCTCAACAAACTTGAACTTCAGTTTGGGTAACTTCATGGAGTAAGGAAAAAAAGAAGAAGAAGAAGAAGAAGAAGAAGAAGAAGAAGAAGAAGAAGAAGAAGAAGAAGAAGAAGAAGAAGAAGAAGAAGAAGAAGAAGAAGAAGAAGGAGAAATTGCTCAGGGTTTACTTTGATACTGGCAATCTAATAGGACACCCTCTTCCATATCAAGCTGGTCCCAAAAAACGACACCTTCTGGGTGAAGGAACCAGAAGTCTGTCCCTAACCCAACTCCAGCGGCATGACCATAAAGGTGACCTGTGTGCTGACTGCAGTGGTGTTCAACTTGCCTCTTTGGTTCCTTCTTTTCCTTAAATTCTGGCCTGATAGTTGTTATAATTTTGTCACTTCTTTAACACTTTTACTAGATTTTAAAATATAGCCTAGAAAGAATCTCTATATATAGTTTAGACAGCATTTAGGTATATTTATCACAAGGAAGTCTTGAATTACTTAGCCCAGTGTTATCAGAAACCAAACCTATATGTGGTATAAGTATAAAAATCTGTGTAGGAGTTACATACACCAACTTAAGGGTAATAGTTACCTCTGGAGTGGAAAGGAGGAAATGAGATGGAGATAGGCCTTTAGTTTTATTTGAGATGTTCTATATCTTTAAAAGAAAAAGATCTGGGGGCACCTGGGTGGCTCAGTGGGTTAAGCCTCTGCCTTCGGCTCAGGTCATGATCTCGGGGTCCTGGGATTGAGCCCCACATTGGGCTCTCTGCTCTGCGGGGAGCCTGCTTCCCTCTCTCTCTCTGCCTGCCTCTGCCTACTTGTGATCTCTCTCTCTGTGTCAAATAAATAAATAAAATATATTAAAAATTTTTTAAAAATTAGAAAAAAAGAAAAAGATCTGAAGCAAATTTGCAGAATATTGACATCTCTTAAATCCTGGCAGTAGGAGATGGCAGACATTGATGGGTTGTTTGCCCAATATCCATTCTTTCTTTCTTATTAATGGAAGCCTAATTCTGATGAGGTTGGCAGTGTCTGTTTTCCAAAGCCACTTGTGGCCTGGAATGGCCATATGACAATAGTTCTGACTAAAGAGAGGTGTGCAGAAGTCCCAGAGAGGGAGTTCCTGAGGCAGCAAAACAAAATCAACAGCATTCTGTGTATGGAGAGGTTCCTTTTCTGTCTTCTTTCTGCCTGAAATAAACCGGTGGTAGTGGCAGCAGCTATCTTCACAACATGAGGCTGGAAGCTAAGGGTAGAGAAGCAGCAAGAGGGAAGGGTGGTTCTTGAAGGCATCTCTAAGATTCCATATCGGCTTTGACCTACCTCAAAGGTAGTTATGATAGAAAGATAAACATCTTTGAGCCACTGAGGCAATGGACTTGTGTCGTGGTAGAAAGATAAACATGTTTGAGCCACTCTTTTTCATTTTTCTGTTCCAATCTCCTGAACCTAGTCCTATGTAATAAATTTGGTACATGGATTTTTAAATTTCGTACATGGATTTTTAAATTTCCTTTATACAGAAATGTCACATAATTTATTTTAAAATTTCAAAATGGTAACAGAAAGGACAGGAAGCTAGAAACAGTTATAGCACATAAGTGTTGGCTCTCTGCTCCGTTTAGACTGGCCGAAGGGAATGAATGCCTGTACCATGCCATTCCTTCTACTTCTGAAAAGTCTCTTATGCAGAATCTTTGTCCATTTTCAAGTTTGCAAAAGAAATCAAGGTGGAGAGGTGTTCAGTTCTGCTGTATCGAATAACTTCTATGGTTCTGTACCCTAGCGGGGATGGAGACTGTCTTCTTGTCCACTTGATACTACAATTCTAGCCAATGTCGCTGACGTCACTTACTGTAATGTTGCTCAACGGCCTGTGACCCTCGGTCATATTGGGTCATAAGGGGAATCACGTTAGGGTGGTTTGTTAGCAAACAACAGAAAATAACTCAGTGGTCTCTACAGGAAGAGACTGCCTGGGAAGGAAGTTTCCACAACTCAAGAGCTGGCAGAGGAAACCAAGCAGGGAGGAAGCAGATATAGACATCTTCAAAGATGTCAGAGGCAGGCACCGCTCAGAGCCCTTGGCAGATCATCGATTGACTAAGTGACTCCAATCATTTATCTCTTCTTTGTGACATGCCAGTCCAAATTCAAAGGCACACAAGCGTGTGTGTGTGTGTGTGTGTGTGTGTGTGTGAGAGAGAGAGAGAGAGAGAGAGAGAGAGAGAGAGAGACCGGAGACGGACAGAGAACGGGGCGGGGGGGAGGCTTAATAACTAAGCATAAGCCTTAGGCCTTCTTATCTGCTACCAGGATTGGGACTTGAATCTGACACACAAGCCTTTAGATTCTGCAAGGATGAGCCCTGCTGAGGTATCATCCCCCTGCACAGACTGCAGAGAGCTGCTGCTCTGAGGGGACCTGGGGCCGCTGTGAGGAAGGGGTGTGGGGGCCTGGTGGCTAAAGCAATGATGACTGCCTGCTGCTGAGGGACCCATGCGGAAGGAAGGAACAGTACCCTGTGACTCCCCTCGCTGCTATTTTCCTACAGTATGGAGGGACACAAATACAGCTGGTGCACAGTCCCGTTTGGGCAGATACTGCTGAAAGTACATTTCCAAATGTTCCAGTCAAGTGAATACATAGGGATTATTATCAACTGTAAAGGATATTCCTCAAAGCATGGACTTGCTAGATAATAAAAACAGAAAGGAACAAATTCTAAACTTACTTTTAAGAATGCTTTTAAACTATTGTCATGTGGGGGGCCTGGGTGGCTCAGTGGGTTAATCATCTGCCTTCTGCTCAGGTCATGATCCCAGGGTCCTGGGATAGAGTCCAGCATTGGGCTCCCTGCTCAGTGGGGAGCCTGCTTCTCCTTCTCCCCCTCCTTGTGTGCCTTTTCTCTCACTCACTCTTTCTCTCAAATACATAAATAAGATCTTTTAAAAAATTAAAAAAAAAACTATTGCCATGTAAGTAGCCCATTGCCTCAGTGAATACAGTGATTAATATTCCAAAAACTTAAATATCATTCCAACAGAGTGTTCCCTTATAACATCATTTATTCCAATAAGTAAAATATTTTAAATAAATATGTAGACAATGACCCCCTCCATACAATAAGCTAGACCCACTTTTGAAAAACGCTTTGAAAAATCTTTGGAAATTACTTTCTGAAAGTGTGAAATATATTTTGTCATCATTTTGAAGTTTATTAACTAAATGGCAATTTTGTTTTCCTTAGAGCTTATCTTGACATTTCTATTTTGTTTTCATCTGCTTTTTTTGCTAAGCAGCTAAAACCAGTGAAGAATAAAACAGAGCATATTTAAATTTTAAGTTTGAAAAACCTGTTCTTGTTTGTGGTTCAGAATAATGCACGAACACACACACGTTTAACCTCTTCTTCCTCCAGAGACTACGTGAAGATGAAACTAAAGGAGTAAGAAGGTCAAAGTCAACAACAATGTAGACTATCAGGAGGGCCCACGGGTGGAGGTGAGATTTCGGCACATATATGCAGGACAAAAGTGGATAGACTTCTGTTTTGGAAGCACAGTGGGTTGAATATTCTGAAGGGTCCTGCTGCTAAAAACTAAGTTCCACGGGGCGCCTGGGTGGCTCAGTGGGTTAAAGCCTCTGCCTTCGGCTCAGGTCATGATCCCAGGGTCCTGGGATCGAGCCCTGCATCGGGCTCTCTGCTTGGCAGGGAGCCTGCTTCTCCACCCCGTCTCTCTCTCCCTATTTTTTGCCTATTTGTGATCTCTGTCTGTGAAATGGATAAATAAAATCTTAAAAACGAAAAACAAAAAACTAAGTTCCACATAAATTACAACAAACGTGATTTCAACTGCATTGCTCAGATTACAAGTGAAGGAAGTCTCTAAAAAAAGAAAAAAAAAGGAATAGAGGGAAAAGAGAGAAAGAGGGACAGAAAGAAGCAAAAGAAAAATGATTAAGCAAGCCAGATCCAAGGGAGGGAGCAGCGACCAGAACAACATAACTTCATCCTTCGTGCCCTATATGTGCCTATAAAACCACCAAGATATGGAATTTTCCCTAATAAAAGGAACAGGACATGCAGGAAAGCTAGGATGGGAGAAAACACTCCAATATTGTACATAAAAAACTTACTGCGACAGAGTAATGAAAGTAAAAAATACATACATAAGTGCTACTACCACTTTTGTTTTCTAAAGAACAAGTATTATCATACTCCTAGATAAAGCGTATCAGCTTGCTTGCTGTGGGGAAAGGTAGCTTCGGAGTCCCGGACAGGAGGTAGAAGGAAGAACAACGTTCTGAGGCTGAAATGTTGCGACAGCCGAGTTGGAGGCTTCCGGCTCGTGGTCTGTCTTTCTTTCTTTTGCTCTAGCTTAAAATAGAAACCCTACCTTTGTTGTTTCCCAGTTTTCTTCTTTCGTAAAGAAGCTGCACACACAGCTCGATGTGGCCTTACACAGAGTACCAGCCTTCTGCTCTGAGGGCTATACCGTCAGCTCCAATGCTCGCCAACGCTTCCCACTCCCAATTAGCACAGATGATAACTGGGACATGTTCCTCTCTCCTTGCCTTTATTTTTGTCACAGTGCCGTGTCTGAGAGAATGCAACATGGACTCCTTATTTCTTGGATATCACAGGTTCACTTTTTTTTTTTTTTTTTAATTATAATTCCAAGCTGCCCCTCAATACTTTCAGGGTTTTTTGTTCTTGCTGTTCACTCCTTGGATTCGTAGATCCAGAATGTTTACTTGTGTTTGGAATGGCTGTCTTAAATATTTATATTGAAAAGAATACACAAGCTTTGGAGAACAGTGCAATACATACTTGCAGGTTATATAAATAAATCAAGGAAAGAGAGAGAGCTTGAAGGGTGCATACATGCAGGGTGTGTGTGTGTGTGTGTGTGTGTGTGTGTGTGTGCTGAGTCGCCTTCCACGAGACACTACGTTCAGCACTCTTCTGTAGGCTGGATCAAGCCCCTTAAATTATAGTCTCAGGACGGCATTCCAAAAGGTCAAAAGCAGAAGCTGAAAGGCCCATTGAGGCCTGGCCTTAGGCTTTGCAAAATGTCACCTCTGCCTTATGCTACTGGACATAGAAAGTCCCAGGCCCAACCCAGACTCAAGGGGTGGGGAAATGGACTCTGCCTCTGGACGGAAGGGACTGTGAAGTCACATTGCAAAGGGGTGACCCTCACAGGATAGGAGGGACTTGTGATCACTCTGCTAGTGTCTGCCCATAATTATTTACATTTCTCTCACATGAAGAAGAAACAGACACAGAACATTAAAATTGACTGTCTGTGGGAAGGAGAACAGTGGGTAAGGCAGAGTGGGGACAGGGGCTTTTTCATTCTAGGCCCTTCCAGACTACTCTCTTCAAAGACACGCATGTTCTATAAAAATAAATGTTTCTACTGTTATAGAAGGTTCAAATCTCTTGCTTTGAACAGAAAAACTGGAAAGAGAGTTTCTCCTATCCTTACCTGATAAATGATGAACAGTATTTACTGAGTATGGATTCTAAGAACTGTAAGATTCTTAAACGACTCAGACCCAACTCTTCAGTTTTATTTGACCTCCTAAGGATTCAATTAAAAATGTGACTGTGTGTATGAAAAATGTTCCTTAAACTGTAAATGTTTTATAACACACTATACATTACCCATTGCGACTGTTTCCGTGTCGTGCCCAGCACTGTATTAAGTTGTGCAGAGGCCACGAGAGGACCAGAAAATAAGGTTCCTGCCAGCATAGAATTAACAGTCTAGGTGAGGAGACAAGTTGACACCTACAAACCAATTATAGTACATTATGTGAGACTGTAAGGGCCCGTGCAGACAGGGACAATTACTCTTTGTTCATTGCAGGCTCATCAGGGCCCCACATATAATAAGACCTTGATAAATATGCGTTAATGGAGGGATGGATCAATTACCTGGTAGTGAATAATCCAGACCCTGATCACAGGGCCGACTGTGAGTGCTGGAAGCGTCTGAGAAGCAGGGATCAGAGGAGCTGCTTGTACTCGGTCTAGGTACCGAGGCTGGGCTTTATGTCTGACTCTGATATGACAAAGTCACCGTGCCGCAAGAGGGGAAGATGGATATTGAAGCCTGGGGAAGAGCCCCAAAAAGGAAAGACTCGGAGAGGAGAAGGAGGTCAAACCAGCCTGGATGGAAGCAGGGAAGTGGGAAGAGGGCTGTAAGGTCTCCCGGAGCAACCCCCTTCTGCCACTGTGACGGCTGGGCAGACAGGAAGCAGGGTTGGGAGGAATGAACAGGATGGGCTAGCAAAGGACAGGAAGCACTGGGGGCACCTGAGAGGAAGGGAGGGAACAGACCCCACCACTGGCAGGCCACGGGAGAGCCCCAGTCATGAGCACCACTGCTTCTCCCCATAGAAGAATCCTGCCTTTCCCTCCATGCTGAAATTGACAGGGAAAGGTGAATTGGACATTCTCCCACTCACCAGGACATTAGTGCCCCTTACATGGGGAAAAACCCCAGTTATTTAATTTTTTTTAAAGATTTTATTTACTTATTTGAAAGAGAGAGAGAGCACGGGGGAGAAGCAGGCTTCCTGCTGAGCAGGGAGCCCAATGCAGGACTCGATCCTAGGATCTTGAGATCATGACCTGAGCCAAAGGAAGCGGCTCTACAACTGAGCTACCCAGGTGCCCCAATACCAGTATTTAAATAGCCAGGAGTCTTGGAGCATCCCGAAATAATGGAAAGTCAGGGCTCTGAGCTCAGGCACACCTGGGTTCCCATCCTGGTTCCAGCGGCCATACCTGAAGCTCCTTAGGCAAGTTTACCTTTGTTCACCTCAGTTTTGTCACGTGAGATCAGTCCCTGCCTCACAGGTTGAGAGAAGGAAATATAAGGTCCTCCTATAAAGCTCTCAGAGGACTCCAGGAGTATTGTCAGAGCCCCAGCTGTGAGACCAGGGAGGCTGGGTGGAGGTGCTGGGGGCTTGAAAATGAGCAGAACTGAGAAATGCAGAGACAGCAAGCCAAGGGCATCCAGGTGAGAGCAAGAAGGAAGCCCCAGCTTGACTGGCTGTGGGGGTGCAAGGGAGCTACCTCTGGAAAGGCAGACAGTGTATCCTGGGATACCGGTGGTGTGTCCAGAACAAGAAACCATACCTGGTTCTGGAGTCAGTTGGGAGTCGAGAAGGGTTTGAGCAGGCAAGTGACTGGGTGACAAGTGGGAGGTGGGCCTAGTGCAGGGAGCCAGTGGGGCACAGGCCCAGCTCCTGCAGAGGGTGGGAGTGGGGGTGCCTTTCAGACAAATCAACTCTGACACATTCTAGGAAAGACCTAGAGTTGAGATGTAATTCTGATTCTTAGGACTTTATCTCTTTCACAACCAGCTTCAAAGGGGAGAAGGCTGGGTGACAAGAGAGGAGATAAAGAGCCACGTTAATGATTGGAGAGGCAATATGGTTCAGGAAAAACGTCGATAGGCCTGGTCTAATCATTTACAGAGAAAGCGTCTGCAAGAGAGGCCCTGGAGAAGGACGGCTCTGAACCCCTGATAAATGAGCAGCAGGCCAGACCTGGTCTGGCTTTGGGCAACATGAAGAATGGATTGCTCCCTCAATCTCCCTCAAATCTCTTCAGGGTCCCATTGTCCTATTAGCGCTACCCTTTCCCTCAATGGCCCAGACCAAATGGCCACATCCGAATACACTATGTCTCCGCGTACAGCGTGGTGTAGACGTTTGAATCCCCACAGGTCTTACCTCCCAGCTGAGCCCTATGGGCGGTGACTTATATTGGTCCCTTGAGACCTCTAGGGAAACCAAGATAAGAATGAATCCTTCAGTGGTGGACTTTTCCTCCCGGGAGCCTCAGTCTCTTGCTTCAGGGCAAAAAAGGGAAATCAGCCCAAACTCTGACCTCAGCTGACTGCTGAGCGCACACTGAGAAACTCACGTGTTTCCCTTTCAAGTTGTCCCTAAAATCCACGGTTGCTGTTGGCTCCTAATACGAAGCTATGTTCCAATCTGTGAGAACATCTAAACTTATGATTAACTCAGAGTCAAGTGCTAGGGTGCATGTTCCAGAGACTTGCAGGTGTTTTCAGCCCAAACTGTTCTTTTCTGAAAAAAATGACATGAAGTGTTGACACTGGTGAAGCATTTCCAAAATGAAACCTGATTTAGTACATTTTCCTGATGGTAAACGTCAGGGAGACCAAAGCTACGCAAAAAGGTAGTAATCCAAATACACAGCCAAGTAAACTGCGACATGATTTTAAGCAACTGACAGACTGAAAGAAAGAAAAACCATCTGACCTTGACATTATTGTGCCTTCTTCCCTTTCCAGGAGCCCATAGGTTCTGACACTGGACCCGCCAGGAGGACAGTGTGATCCCAGCATATTGTCCCTGCTTGTGGTGGGCAATAATTAATAGATCAAAATAACACGTGTGCATTTTCTAACTTTTTCAATCAACCATAGAGAAAGCAGGGAAGCCTTTATTACAACTGCAGAGCCGAATGGAGCATCTGAACGTTGACAACGTAAAAGCAAAGGTGTAGCGGACAAAAGGGTCTAGACTAATTCAGAGGGTTGGCTAGCATCCTCCCTGAAAATGAAATTACTGAGGAGGAATCCAAAGCAATCACATCAACATGAAATGCCCAAATCCTACATTTGGTAAATTTGGCAGATTTGTTATTCATCAAACTGCATTTTAGAGAATTGGGCTGCTTCTTACAGAAGATAAGAAATGAGAGTGACCTTGTCTTTCATAGAGGGACGTAAATTACTGACTGAAGGTGAGGAGAACAAAAAATAGAGGTTCAAGCATAGTATTTAAAGCTAAAAACATCACCAATGAGGAATTTATAGAGAATAACGGAACTGTCAAGCCTTAGGAAAAGAAGAGGTAGGGGAAGTACAGAGTCATGTGACCTAAGTCTGCATCTAGTTTTGCTTTTTTATCATTTTACTTATGTATTTGAGAGAGAGAGAAAGAGCGCACAAGCGGGGGAAGGGCATAGAGAGGGAAAAGCAGACTCTCCGCAGAGCAGGGAGCCTGACTTGGGGCTCAAACCCAGGACCCTGAGATAATGACCTGAGCTGAAGGCAGATGTCTTCTGAAGGCAGAAAGCAGGTGCCACCCAGGCACCCCACACAGCATACGTTCTTAACAAAGAGTCAACAGAATGTTCTAAAGCTGAGGAAATTAAGAAACCGTGATCAAAGCTTATTGTTTTTGGAATATACCACAGGAGAATGGGACTAGGTGTGGGACATGTAGGCAAGGAGAGTGTTGCGCGGCATTTTAAGCTTGCTTTTGCTATTTTGTTTTTTACCAGGTGCTTCAACGTGTCAATAACATGTTTAGGGGTGGTGCGTGTGTGTACCTCACAGGCAAGGACCACACCTGGTCATCTTTCTCTTCAAGGTTTACCCTTGTAGTTGACACAATAGCAGTATAATGACAACGACAATAGGAAAACCATCTGTGTGTTCAGTGCCTACCATACCCCAGAGGCTGAGCCAACTGCTTCACAAAATTGTGGTTATTCCTTACACGGCCCTGCAAGGCAAACATTCTATCCTTCCAATGAGGAAGTAGATGGGAAGAAGTTCAAAAAGAAGAGAGAAAGGATTGCCCAAGGACACACGACTGCTTAACAGCAGGGTCTGAACCCACACCCTAAAATCCAGTAGGATTTAAATTTAAGTCTGTCTCTAAGACCTGGGGATTCTTACTGGATTGTTTTTTAAACTAAACCAGTGTTTGAAGGAATAACTGTGAATAAATGACCATGAAGAAGTGAACACCTACAACACTTAAAGTGAAGTTAGTTATGTTGTTCGTGCCTCATTCTATCACGTATCACTACCCAGATCCAAAAAAGCTTTAGATTCATAAACTGACTGAACCTGAAATAACTGGAAGAAACTCTTGTAAAGTCATAAATAAGGCCTGGTAGAAGCCAGAGGGAGAATTTAGATTCTTTAAAGTAAGTGGAGAGATTTTGTCCAGTAATGGAACAAATTGAAATAATCCAGGCTGAAAGAACTCTGTAAATACATATTGAATCAACCTCAACACCTTCGGCTTTCTGTTCTAAAACATCATTTTCATGCAGGTTTAAATGACTCGGGCATTAGGGCTTAATGCAAAATTAGACTCAGTGGCTGCGACTTTGAACCCAAAGAAAGGTCATCTGGAGGCAATGCAAGAGAGTGTCTGGCCTCCGGTTCCCCGTGCCTGTTTGATCACTCACTCTATCGGTGAAAAAGGTGGAGGGCACACCCCCCCATATATGTGTCTACATATTGTATTCTGATACACTAGATTAAAGATACACAGGATAGGGGCGCCTGGGTGGCTCAGTGGGTTAAAGCCTCTGCCTTCGGCTCAGGTCATGATCCTGGAGTCCTGGGATCGAGCCCCACATCGGGCTCTCTGCTCAGCGGGGAGCCTGCTTTCCCCCCCTCTCTCTCTGCCTGCAACTCTGCCTACTTGTGATCTCTGTCAGATAAATGAATAAAATCTTTAAAAAAAAAAAAAGATACACAGGATAGTACATACACAAAAAATAGGAAACTTAAAAGGATGAACTAAATATTGCATATTAAACAGAAGTTCTATTGTTTCTTCTTACTCTCCAATCGGTAGTCTTGCACAACCCAGCTACATCCCACCTAAAGCTATCCTGGTCTAGGGGCACCTGGGTGGCTCTGTCCATTGAGCACAGGACTTTTTTGGTTTTTTTTTTTTTTTAAGATTTTATTTATTTACTTGACAGAGATAGAGAGGACAAGCATGGGACTCTTGATCTCGGCTCAGGTCTTGATCTCACCGTCGTGAATTTGAGCCCTGTGTAAGGCTCCCTGCCAGGCAAGGAGCCTACTTTAAAAAAATAAAATTTGGGGCGCCTGGGTGGCTCAGTGGGTTAAGCCGCTGCCTTCGGCTCAGGTCATGATCCCAGGTCCTGGGTTCGAGCCCCGCATCGGGTTTTCTGCTCAGCGGGAAGCCTGCTTCCTCCTCTCTCTCTCTGCCTGCCTCTCTGCCTACTTGTGATTTCTCTCTGTCAAATAAATAAATAAAATCTTTAAAAAAATAAATAAATAAAATAAAAAAATAAAAAATAAATAAAAAAATAAAATTAAAAAAAATAATGGTCTATAGGGTAGATTATCACACACTGAGCAAGCAGTCATGGAGAATAAACAGTCTATAGAAAGAAAACAAAAGTATTATTAGAGTTGACATTTATTAAGGACTTACCCTGTGCTAGGCACTGTTCTAGGCTGTTTGTATTAACTCATTTAATCTTTACAACAGTCCTACGGGCAGGTGTGTTCTTAATCTCCAGTCTACAAGAGACAAGATTGAGGCCCTAAAAGATTAAATGATTTACCTGAGGTCACACAGCTGGTAAGGGTTGGAGCAAAATGGCCTTTTAAAAATAAACATTTAATTTTGGGATAATGTTTGTTTTACGGAAATGTTGCAAAGACAGCCTGGAGAACTCCCCTCCACCAGTCACCCAGCCTCCTGGCCGCTGATGTCTCCTCTCACCATGGTCCACCTGCACAGCTGAGAAAGCAACATCAGCACATCGCTATTAATGAAACCCCAGGCTTATGTGGGGTTGACCAGTGTTCTCACCAATGTCCTCTTTCTGTTCCAGGACCAAATCTAGAGTTTCCCATTGCATCTAATTGTCCTGTCTCTCCAGTCTCCTCCAGTCTTTGACAGTTTCTCAGTCTTTCCTTGTGCTTTTATGACATTAACATCTACAAGAATCACCAGACAGGCATTTTGTAGAATGTACCTCAATCTGGGTTTGGTTGATGTGTTTCTTGCCATTGGCCTGGAGTTACGAGTTTTTGGAAAGAAGACCACAAAGATGAGATGTCCTCATCACGTCATGTCACGGGCACAGGATAGCGACATGACATCCCCATTGATGCTACCCCTCATCACGTGATTAAGGGGGTGTTTTCCAGGTTTCTCCACTGTATAAAGTTACCATTTTTCCCGCTATACTCTGTTGTTGGCAGCAAGTCAATAAGCCTGAACCACCCTGGGGGAGGGGCAGGAGATTAAGCTCCACATTCTAGAATGAGGAGTAGCTACATCTACATATATTATTTAGAATTCTTCTGTAAGGAAAATTTGTCTCTTCTCCCACATTATTTATTTAGTCAATCATTTAGTTAAATCAATATGGACTCACATATATCTATGTTATAGTTGGGGTTATACCGCAACACTCTGCTAATTATTCTGTTGTTTAAACTGTTCCAGCGTTAGCCACTGGGTACTCGGCCAGGTTGGTAGCTGTGTCTCTTTGACGTACCCTCCATCCATGCGGTTGGGTTTATTGTTTGTTTTGACTTAGCTCCTTCTTATTCTCTGGCACTATAAGCCAGTTCAAACTCATCTTGTATATTTCTTGCATTAATCCTAGAATTAGTCATTTCTCCAGGGAGCCCTGGTTTATTTCATGGGAAAAAGATATTAGAAACCAAGATCTGGGTGCCTGATGTGCTCCCTGCTACCAGCATGTTTCTGGGTCCTCTTAGTGATCAGAGCAAAGACATACACGTATGTACTCTAACTCATGTACACACCCATCTCAACAATTGTTTCTGTGTCTGTCTACCTGTCCGTCTATCTATCTACCTACCAAACATGAGTTCATCTTGATGGCTTTCCACTCTAATCCAGTACCCCAGAGGCTGTTCTAGCTTCTCTCTCTTGCTTATCTGTAACTTCCTTCTCTAACAATGAGAAACCAGGCTCCCAGCATCTGCCATCAGTTACTTACTTGTTCAGTACTGGTCTACAGATAAAGCAGTTGGAGAACTGTTACCCTATACCCCTGTGAGAAACAACTTGAGCAAGAGGAGTACAGTGTTTTTGTGCACTTCTCTTGCCCTTAACCTGATAACTTTTCCCAGAGTTACTTAAGTCAGCTCCTTTTGTCCCTGCCTACTTCAGTGCTATTATATCATCATTTTGCATTAGTCAGGGTTCTGCTGAAGAAATAGAGTCACAGTAGAATATGGAGGTGGATACACACACGGTGTTCCTTTGCTTGTAGGTGACTGTCCTATCCCTGAGTCCGCACATCATCATCCCCTATGTGTGTCCAGCGTCTCAGTTTTTCCCTTTATAAAGACACAGTCATACTGGATTAGGGCCCACCCTAGACACCTCATCTTAACTTGATCATCTGCAAAGATCCTGTTTCTAAGACAGGTCACGTAACAGCATCTGCAGTGAAGACTCCAACATCTTTTGGGGAGCACAATTCAACCCATAACTCCAGGCACATCTGAAATCCATAGGACAGACCATCAGGAAGGGCAAGCTGGAAACTCTCAGGCAGGGCCCGAGCTGCTTATCCACAGGCAGAATTTCTCCTACTCAGGGAAGCCTTAACTCTTAAGATCCTACCTCTGATTGAACTAGGCTCATCCAGATTACTTCAGATAATCTTCCTCATTTAAAGTAAACGGATTATGGGGCACTTGGGTGGGTCAGTCGGTTAAGCGTCCAACTCTTGATGTCAGCTCAGGTCATGATCTCAGGGTTCTGAAATAGAGCCCCAGCATGGAGCCTGCTTAAGATTGCCTCTCCCCGCTCCCTCTGCTCCTCCACACCTCTAAAAAAAAAAAAGAAAATAAACTGATTATGGATTTGAATCCCATCTATAGAATACCTTCACAACCACATCTGGCTTAGTGTTTGATGGAATAAGTAGGGACGATGGCCCAACCAACTTGACAACGGCACACTGTGATGCATTTAGATGCATTTGCCATAGTCTGTATTCCACAGGATGCCCGCTGAGGTCAGAGACTATCCAAACCAAACCCAGGAAACGCTGTAACTATGAATCCAGGAGGAGTTACATTTTATACCTTTTACTTTATACATGCTGGAACAGAAAGGGATTATATTTATTTGTAAGAAAGGGCTACAAGATCATTTCCTTAAAAGAGCAGCAAAGACAAGGAGGAGAGTCTTGCAGCAGCAGAAGGAGCTCCAAATGCACAGTTGCTTGCATGCAGCTCTACTGTGCAGCTCCCACGGAGGCTGACATAAAGAAACAGGTAAAAATTTCAGTAAAGAATCAGCAATTGTGTGCTGGAAATCTGTCCCGTCTACTCCAAGTTGCCCACACAACCTACTCCCATTCCCTCCCTTCCCCCCCAACACACAGAGGGGACATAATGCTTTACCCTCCATAGGGTCCACAGTTACCGTTCAAAGACCACTGGGAGAAAGGGTGACTCGCATCAACCCCAGACGCCCTTGGGCATCTTTGGGAAATCTCTCCTGAGGATTTTCTGGCCAGAATCTCAGACCCCTCCACAGGGCAGAATTAAACTTTCCCCTTCCCTGCTGAAGGAGGTAGCCCGGAGTCAAGGATTTTACAATGTGAGGCTAATTACTGTAGCCTTTTAATATTCTCTTCTCTGAGGTCCTCCCGGGAAGGATAAAATAAAACCCTGCATAATAATAGGTGAAATGAACGGCGGACTGGGAACCTTCCCTGGCTGTGTGACCTTGGACAAAGTAGTTGACCCAGACCGGCAATCTCATTAACACAAAGGGAAAGAGAGTGAGAGAAAAGGCCCCTTTCTTCTCCTGGCCAGGGTGAGGAGGATCAGGCTGGAGCTGCGGACTGTCACAAAGGACTTGTCTGGAAAAGAGACCCAGGGAGGCTGCGCTGCCTTGTGGGCGACACAGTGCCACGTTGTCCAGCCTGGGGTCCTCCCTTATATTGCCCTACAATTTTTGTTCAGCTGACAGGCTTGGTTTTATTTGCCCAACGGCTTTTGTTTTGCTTCGTTCTCATCATGAACTACATCACATACACAGGAGTGTAGAAAAAGCTTCTGTATGGTTTGGAAACCAACAGTAACATGAACACCTGCATATTCGCCCTTCAGGAAGAGAAATAAAACCTTACCAAACCTTCAGATCCCCGAGTGCCTCCTCCAGGGCAACCCCCGGAGCTAACCTTCTGAGCCTGATTTTTGTGCCAAGGGCCTCCCTTGCCTTCTCTTATCACCCATGAATATAACCTCTAAAAATAGATTAATTTTGTTTTTGACATTTATATCAATAGAGTCATACTCTTATGAGTTTCAACTGTGATTTGCTGATGCTTGGTTTTATGTTTCTCAGTCTCCTTTACGCTGCTGAGGGCGGCTGTGTGGGGGTTCACTCATTACCCCTGATGTGTTACCTGTATCGCTTTGTACCCTGAATCACAGACACCACCGTCCACCCATTCCGCTGTGGGTGGACACCCGGGTTGTTTCCAGTTTGGAACCACTAAGAACACCGTAGCTGTGAGGGGTCTTGTTCCGTGCATCCTGTTTCTTCAGGTAGGAGTAGAGCTGCTGGGGCACGGAGTGTGTGGATGATGAGCCTTACTGGGTCTTACTCCATCTTGCCACACTGTTTTCCAAAGTGCCTGTGCCAGGGGCGTCTGGGTGGCTCAGTGGGTTAAGCCTCTCCCTTCCGCTCAGGTCATGATCCCAGGGTCCTGGGATCGAGCCCCACATTGGGCTCTCTGCTCGGCGGGGAGCCTGCTTCCCTTCCTCTCTCTCTCTGCCTGCTTGTGATCTCTGTCAAACAAATAAATAAAATCTTAAAAAAAAAAAAAAAGTGCCTATGCCAGTTTAGACCCCCACTAGCATCTTATATGATTCCCTCACCTCAACCCCCAGCCAGAAATCAGCAACCCTGTATTTGCTAATTTGGAGGTATAAAATGGTTTTGCATTGTAGTTTTAAGGTGTAGTTCACCAGTCGATAATGAGCTTGGGCATCTCTTCATACAATTATGAGTTATATGTGGACTCTTTTTGTCTGTAAAGTGCCCACTGGTGTCTTCCCCACTGCTCTACTGAGCCATTTGCTTCCTCCTTCTTTTTCCTTTTCTTCCTCTCCTCCTCCTCCTCCTACTTCTTCTTCTTAAGATTTATCTATTTTAGAGAGACAGAGAGTGAGAGTGGCAAGGAGAGGGAGAGGGAGAGAGTAAATCTCCAGCAGACTCCCCACTGAGCAGGGAGCCCGACGTGGGTCTCCATCCCATGACCCTCTGCGATCATGACGTGAGCTGAAATCAAGTCAGACACTTCACCAAATGAGCCACCCAGGCATCTCTGCTTTGTTCTTATTGCTTCAGAGAGTTGTTCTATATTCTGAAAGTCCTTTGTGTTATATATTGTAAATCTCTCTTTCAATTTGTATCCTCTGTTCACTCTCTTGAAGTTATCTTCTGAATAAAAAAATGTTTTCAGCTGAACATAGCTGAATTTGCAATGATTTATCAGAAGTGTAGATCCGTAGAAGGGAGAGTCCCACCACCTTCTGCTGCTCCTTCAGCCTTGTTTGGACAACACTTGGCCTTTTGACCTTCTACACAAATTTAAGAATCTGCTTGTTTTGTCCTACCAAACAAAAACTCCTACTGGAATTTCACTATTCTGTAGATCACAAAGGAAGGAATTTACATTGTTATAATATTGTT
Organism: Lutra lutra; assembly: GCF_902655055.1. Lineage (NCBI taxonomy): Eukaryota > Metazoa > Chordata > Mammalia > Carnivora > Mustelidae > Lutra > Lutra lutra. Next base: position 39,523,934 of record NC_062284.1, read on the forward strand.
TTCCTGTTCAAAATGTAAACATGGTGTAGGCCATGGTTTTAGGGCTAAAGATTTTCAGGGAAGTTTTAGAGTTTTATCTATACAGACTTACATCTCTCTTATAAAAGTCCTTCTAACCACTTTCTACTTTTTGTTGCTAATGTAAATAGTACCTTCTAAAATGATATTTTTCTAACTAATGGCCTCTGGTATATAGAAAGGCAACTGATTTTTAATCAATTTTATGTGCGGTCATCTTGCTAAACTATTAACTCTAGTAATGACGATACAGATTATTTTTGAATTTCTACAACTGAAAACAGTTTTGTTTCTTCTTCTCCAATTCTTACAGTTTTCATTTCTTTTTCTTGTTTTATTGTCCTAGCTATGACCTCCAATACATTGTTGAATAAGAATATTGGAAGTGAGCATTTCTATCTTATCCCTTGAATTTAACCTCTTGACTATTAATAATGACGTTTGCTGTAGGTTTTCAAGAGGTCCTTTTTCAGATTAACAAATATCTCTTCTATTCCTAGTTTGCTTTAATTGTATTCCAAAAGTTTTAAAACAATATTTTCATCATATTCATTTCTATGTATTTTTAAATTTCCATTATGGTACTTCCTTTGATCTATGAGTTGTTTAAGCATGTTTTTCATTTTCAAATGTAAGGTTCTTTTCTCATTATAATTTTTGTTATTGATTTCTAACTTAATTACATTTGAAATTTATTCATAGAAAATTCTATTTATGCTTAAAAAGAAGCAATAATTTCTAACTGCAGAGTACAATGTTCTCTGTATGCCCCTTTTATCAAGTTTATTAATGTGATCTTTAAATCTTCTATGTCCTTACTGATATTTATCTGCTAAATCTGCTAATGAATTACTGACAGAGACGTGTAAAATCTGCTAGCACAATGGACTGGTCTAGCTTCCCTTGTCATCCTGTCATTTATTTGCTTTATGTATTTGGAGCATAAATACGCCGATAATGATAGATGATAGATAGATAGGGATAGATAGTCTTATGAGTTTGAAGTTGTTTTATGTGTTTGGGAAATAAAGATTTTACTGCCATGTGGTGACCTCCTTATCATTCATAAAGCTGTTTGCCTTAAAGTCTTTTTTTGGTCTGATACTAATATATTTTTCCAGCTTTCTTTTGATTAGTATTTGCCTATTATATTTTTCTCCCTCCTTTAACTTCCAATATTTCTACATCCTTATGTTTAAAATGTGTCTCGTGTAAGTAGCATATGCTAGATTATTTTTTATCCAGGCTATACATTTTTGTCTTTTTTCCCAAGTTTTCATTTAAATTCCAGTTAGTTAACATATAGGATTATATTATTTTCAAGAGTAGAATTTAGTGATTCATTACTTACATAGAACACCCAGTGCTCATCACAAGTGCCCTCCTTAATGCCCACCTCCTGTTTAGACCATTCTCCACCAACCTCCCTTCCAGTAACCCTCAGTTTGTTCTCTATAATTGTCTATTCCCTGGTTGACATCCCTCTCTCTTTTTCCCCCTTCCCCTATGTTCATTGGTTTTGTTTCTTAAATTCCACATATGAGTGAAATCATATGGTATTTGTCTTTCTCTGACTGACTTATTTCGCTTAGCATAACACATTCTAGCTCCATCCATGTCATTGTAACTGGCAAGATCTCATTCTTTTTGATGGCTGAGTAATATTCCATCACACACACACCCTGTCCTCATCTTCTTATAGTCCATTGTGTGTGTGTGTGTATGTATGTGTGTGTGTGTGTGTATAATTATATATATGTAATTACACACACACACACACACACACACACACACACCCCACATCTTCTTTATCCATTCATCAGTTGTTGGATACATGGGCTGTTTCAATAATTTGGCCATTGTTGACTCAATTTTTGTCTAACTGGGGAATTTAGTCCTATTGTATATGTTATAATTACTAACATATTTGAATTTATTTCTACTATCTTGCTACATGTTTTACATTTGCTTCACTTTTTCTGTTTTCCCACACGCCACTTCTTGTGAGCTAAGTGAAGTTTTTTATTCATTCATTTATATTTCATTGTTGTTTCCCCTATTGACTTCTATTTGTTTGGAAGTTACATTTGCCGCATCTTTTCTTTTTGTGGTTACCCTAAAAAATTTAAGATGCATTTTTCATAATTCTAAAATTAATGTCTTTAACCTCCTCCTCAACAATTAGTGGTCTTTAGGGGTGCCTGGGTGGCTCAGTTGGTTAAGTGACTGCCTTTGGCTCAGGTCATTATCCTGGAGTCCTGGGATTGTGTCCTACATCAGACTCCCTGCTGACCTCTCTCCTCTCATGCTCTCTCTTTCTCATTCTCTCCGAAATAAATAAAATCTTTTAAAAAAAATTAATGATCTTTAATTTTTTTAAGATTTTATTTATTTATTTGACAGACAGAGATCACAAGTAGGCAGAAAGGCAGGCAGAGAGAGGGGGAAGAAGGCTCCCTGTGGAGCAGAGAGCCTGATGTGGGGCTTGATCCCAGGACCCTGGGATCATGACCTGAGCCGAAGGCAGAGGTTTTAACCCACTGAGCCACCCAGGTGCCCCTTTAATTTTATTTTTAAATTCCAATTATTCCCATACTTAATCCAGTGTTTATGTTGTTTGACAGTTTACTTCTAATATGTTTTTACCCTGGGAATGTTATATTATTATCATCTTATAGAGTTAAGGTTTGTTCATATTTATTCACATACTTAGCATAAATTTGTGCACTATTCCTTCTCATATCTCCCATTGTCCCTCTTGGACCATTTTCTCCCACCTGAAGTACATTGTGTAGAATTTCATTTAGCAGAGACCTTCTGATGCTGTTTTATTTCTCTTATTTTAAACGTTTTTAATTTGCCCTCCATTTTGAAACAATTATTTGGCTGGATATAGAATTTTTGTGAACAATTATTTTCTGTCAGCACATTATGCCTTCTGGCTTCCATTACAGTAGAGAGAAGTGAGCAATAACGCTAATTGCCATGCTGTTTGTCGAAGACCCATCTTTGCTCTCTGGCTGCTTTCAACATCACCTTTTTTCCTTTATTCTGTATTTAATGGGTCTAGGGGTGTGCATCCTTTCATTCATCCTCCTTTGGATCTGTTGAAGATTAGTGTCTTCCAAGACTTCTTAAAAATTCTTAGTCATTATCTGTTAGAATGAAATTCTCTCCCCACATCTAACTTGAATTTCTCATTTGGTCTCTCCCTCTTTTTCTAATTTTTGCCCTTTTTTTTTTTTTTTGTATTTCTTAACTTCTCAAACTTGTATCCATGATACATTGCATCTTTGTTATTTCTAACTGTATCTAATTTTCTGGTTATGCCATCATTTGAGGTTTTCATTTCAACCAGTATATTTTTCATATTCAGATAGGAGTTGTAATGCTCTGGTTTCTCTTCAGATCATATAAATCTTTCACCTTTTACAGATATGGTATTTGGTTGGTTCTTTTTCAAATCCACTTGCTCCCTGCCCACATTTTCAAGACTCATTTACCTCCCAGAGTTCTTGGTTTCCGTTTGTTTGAGAACTGAGAGAATTATCTTGTTTCTGTGTTGGCTTAGAGATGCATTTGTTAAGATTTAAAGAAATACTTTATGCAGTATTTCAGTTGTTTTGGATGGGAAAATTGTCCCGGCTATCCAAGTCACTCCACTGCAGGAACCAGAAATGATCAAGCTGCTTTATTTTTAGCCAAAGCTAATTTCCAGATCGCTCTGCACCTGTAAACCTGAAACAATCTGCATGAATGCTCCTTCCCTTCGGAGCTAAAAAGAATTTCAAAAGAGGATAAGCAGTGCACTTCCGTTAGAGGGAAATCGTGCCAGACTTCCTATTCCAGAGGCTCCCAGAATGACACTGCTCACTCAAATTTGAAACTGTTCTGTCCAATCTTCTACGTGCTAAGGTTCATCAGGCTAAGGCTTACTACTGTTTGCCCAGCATACGTGTATTGTGTTCCCTCCATTTTCACCACCACCCTCCGAGCGTATTGTTCCATTTTACAGAGAAGCAAACTGAGGAGAGCAATGGTTATGAAATTTGCCCAAAGAACATGGTGGAAGTGGGAAGAAGCTGGGCTCCAGAGTATATGCTCTTAACCTCGCTTCTATGCGGTCTCTGTTAGAAGGTGAGCAGTCAGGTCAAAACAAGCAACCTGAGAATTAGGACCCATACTGGATTGTTCAGGGGAAACTGCTCCTCCAGCATCATGGATTTTCACCGGCACAGCCCATCAGAAGCACCCAGGGGGTGTTTTCAAAACGTACTCGGCACCTCCCAACTAGAGATTCCAATTCCATTGGTTGGGGTGGGGATCTTTTGTCAAATCTCCCCTGTGGTTCTGGTGGACCCCGCCTTGATCAGAACGACTCCTCTGTGGGTTTTCTAAGGCTCCGCTCTCCCTTTGTTCACATTTTAGAACGCTTTACTAGGTTTTAACTTCCCAGGAAAATAGACATTGGGCAAGAAAGAAAGTTGTCATCTTACCAGTCACCATCTGGATGTCCTTGAGCAATGCACTCCCCCAAATCTGAGTGTCGGTTTCTTCCTGTGTAAAACGAGAGTCTGTTTTAGTGCTAACATTGAAGATTCTCAGTCACTGAATAAGCCCGGTCTCTTTTGGATCAGCGCTGTGTAGCAGCGGGTCAAGGCTCAGAGAAGGGAAGTTCTGCCTTCAGTTAGGCCTGGGGATTACTTATGGGCTTCGTGTATCCCGCACTCCATACGTGTGCATATTTGGAAGACAGGGTCACCCCACGCTGCTGCCACCTAAGTGATCCTGAACAATCTCCAACACAGAGGACCCGTGCCGAATGCCCATGCTCTCTCCCTGTTAGTTCAGTGCTTAAGAAAAGCAAGAACTACAATTTAACTGGGGAAGAGTCACTAAGGGACAAAGCCCTAAAAAAGATAGGGAGGCCCAGACTGAGAATGCCACCCACCTCCACTCTCACACCCCCTTCTGTCAAGGCTGCCGAAGCCATCTGGTCAGAAAGAAGCTGCTTTTAAGGAATTTGGCTTTGTTGGGCCTGCATATACAATTCCAACACAGATGTTCCTTGGCAACCATGCACCTGACTTCTCTGGACCAGCATGGCAACAACTCTCCCTCCCGGGCTGGTTCTGGCCTCGAGCTGCTCCAGCTTAGACCTTCCATTCAGTACTCCCGGCCGGAGCCCTCCTAGCCCTGCTGGCTGTCGCCCCAAAGGTAACCAAACATTTCCCTCACAGGGTTGAGTTGGACGTCCTCCTCCTCAGTGCTCCCTACTCTGTGCTTTATAGGGTTTCACCGCTCTGCTTTATCCATGCTCCCTCCCAACCCCCAAAGCAGGGGAGGAGTCCCTCCACGTGTAGTTAGAAATGTGAAGGTGATATGCTGAGGTTTCTGAGGACCCCAACAGCCATGGGCATTGATTCATAAATCAATCTCGAGTGGGACTCCTCTAAGAAATGACCTGGCTTCCCCACCAGCCCCTGGTCCATCTCTGGATCACAACCTAAGCCTGGGTCTATCTCCTAGACCCCCTGACCTCCTGTGGTTGCCTCTGTAACTGCCAGGTGAGGCCTCAGACAGGGCATCCCTTCCTGAGAAGGGGGGTTAGGCCTTCATTCTGCTTCCCTCACAGAGGTTCCTTAGAAAGGCCGCTGGGCAGGGGATAGACAGAGAGGACGGCAGTGGAAATGGAGGCCAGGAGCACCTGGTTCTATACCACATAAGGTAATGGGTTTAGTGTGCTACCTGGAGTACAGAAGGGCTCACCAAAGGTCCGCTATTATTTGAGGCCGGGACAGGTGGCAGACCTTCCAGACACTGTTGGAAACACTCTGCATATATTCTCTTCAACTCCTAATATACTTTGTTCAGGCTATTATTATTTTCACCATTTCATAGCTGAAGAAGCAGAAGTTCAGAGGGGTTACATGATTTGTCCACTGTCCCACGGCCAGTAGCACTCATTTCAAATGCAACGGAGGTCCGCATTGGTGGTATCGTGGTGAGCGTAGCTGTCTTCCAAATACAAATGAGTCCGACTCCAAACTCTGGACTCTTTCCACTATTCTAGTCTGTCTTATCTGCCCTACAAGATGGCAAGGTTCTCAATGTATTTGTTTCTTAAGACAACTGACAAGATTTTTTTTTAAAAGATTCATAAGAGCTATGGGGGAAAAGGGCAATCACTCTCATCAATGTGGGTATTGTAATAGAGCATAAAACTATGCTCTGACCTCCCGGAAGCCAGAAGAGAGAAATTAAACAGATGAAATTTGTCTTCCTGGGCCCTCCTTTCCTGACGGCTTTTGCTCCCACACCTCCCCCAACCCCCTCACCCCCCAGCATCTATCTCTATCCTTCTACTGGAAGGACTCTGGGATTCTGGTGCCTGATTCTCACGGAGGGCAACATCCCATGCCCTTCCCTGTCTCTCTTCCCTCAGCCTGCCAGCCTGCGCTCAGTGATTACTTTCTCCTATATTTGCTGCTTTCATAAAAATCAGACAGGAGTCCTGTGCACTAAAGGACTAATCTGGGCAGCAAGGGTAATTACAGACAGAGCAGAGTATGGTGAAGTTAGGAGTCTGAGGTTTAGAGAGAAAGAGCAGTAGGCATGTCTCCAATGGAGGAAGCATCTTCCCTAAGTGGTAGAGGTAAAAGGGAGAATTCAGAATGGGAGTATCTTTGGGGACCCCCCCCATACTGTACCAGAGGTCCTCCTGCCTGCTCCCCTATGAGTTTGGCATGCCGATCCTCTTAACAGAACAATACAAGGTCAAGCAAATTTCACTAAAGAATCCTGGAAGAACAGACTACTTCCCTGGACGTTGTATGCATCTCCTACTCTTCTGGTGTGCAGGGCACAGGCAGCTAATGAAATCCTATGGGTAAGGCAAGAGCCGGTCCACCTATTCTTGATTTCTGGAGATGGAAGGTATTTTGAGCATCTGAGAATCCACATGTGCACCAAGCATTTTCTGTAAACTGGATGACTATGTCTCCCACTACCATGAACTACTATTTCACGAAGATACCAGACATTGTGGAATTAATTGTCCTAGGTTCTTCTGATTTTAAGGAAGGGGATAAGGACTCCTTGGTAGCAATGTCATCGAATGATGAAGGAGGCAGACTCTCTGGTGTATCAGTCAAGGTTCTCTAGAGAAAAAGAGCCAGTAGAGGCAGGAGATGATGCTACGGGCTTGGGGCTGAGTACCTTCTCTACAAAACTTAAGCTTTTGCTTTTAAGATCTTCCACTGATTGGGTGAGGCCCACCCATATTATTGAAAAAAATCCTCTTAAGTTAAAGTCAGCTGATTGTAGACTTAACCACATCTACGCAATGTCTTCATAGCAAAACTCTGATGTGTATTTGATCAAATAATGAGTAGTATAGCCTAGCCAAAGTGACATAAAACTAACCAACACACATCCAGGAACAGGAACCGTCATGGCCTTGTGAGGCCAGGAACAAAGAATGGTTCTGGATCCTCTAGTACCCAGACATTAATGTGATTGAGCCGCTTCCTCGCAATCTCTTCTAATTCCAAATGGCCCATTCTTTTTTTATGTTCAGGTTAGATTTCCCAGAGAGAAAACATATTGATTCAGGTCATTTGTTTCATCCTAGGCCATATTAAGGTCAAACTGAGGTTCAGCTTTCCTGGAGGCAGGTGATCTCCCCATGGCCCAACCACTGTTTGCCCCTGCGCAAAGGCCAGCAAGGGCTCTGTGTCAGGGCATGTCACTGTGGGCCAAGGAGTTTCAGCTAGGTGAGAATGTGGAGCACCACAGACCCCTGACTGCACAACGCCGCCACGCCTTTCCACCTGCTGGATCTTAATCACACACACACTGCAGCACACAACTTACCTCTCCCTCATCTCTCCCAGCTAGGAGACCACCAAAGATGCCTGTCTAATAGGCAGTGTGTGCAAGGGCCTTGGGGGGGGGCAGCCCCTTACAAAACTGTTTCTGAGCATCAAGGCCACAATCCCTTGATGAGACTCACTCCTTTCATGTTCCCTCTGCAAACTTTCCTAGAGATCATTCCTGATCCTTCTGCAAACAAAGGGCAAATGGTGAATGTAACGCCCACCAATGCATCTAGTACATACGAAGGAAGGAAAACAACATTCTGAAGCTAGCAGTAACTAAAGTAATAGAATCTATCTTTCTTTAAATTAAAAAAGATGGAGGAGAATATGGTACATTTATCCAATTTTCAGATACTTTAACAGGGAGAGGATAAAAAAACCTTAAAAATTGGAAGGTACCTCCCATGCCCTTAATTCGAGAGTTAGTCCCAAGGCTGTACCTAACATTTGTCGCTCCTTTCCTCCCTTCTTCCACATTGCCTTTGCTTTTTGCTCAATGGAGTTGAGTTTAACTTTTGCTCTCAGGAAGTCTTTATGCTGCAAATAATAGAAAATCCAACTCACGGTGGCTTAAATAAATAGGGATTTGTTTTTCTCATATACCAAGATGTAGAAAGCAATTTTTGGAGTTGGTCTAGCAATAATGTCAGGAATCTAGGGGACACATCTCAATTCCACTTTCATCCTCTGCCTTCTGATCACAAGATGCCACTGTGGGCGTCCTGGCCGTGTTCAAGGCTGGAGGACTAGAGAGAGATTGACACCGGCTGCATCCTGACTTCTTATCAGCAAAGCCAAAGCTTTTCTAGAAGCATCCAGCAGGCTGCTCTTTCGGTCTCCTTGGCCAGAACCCCATCACGCCACCACTCCTAGTCGTGTTGGAGGCTGTGAAACCAAATAACCAGCAAAGAGGGAGAGAAATATCCTAACAGGCTTACACCAAGTGTGACTCTTGACTGGTCGTGGCGGACGGCCTTCCTCCAAACAAGATGAGTAAGAAAGAGGTGGGGAAATGTGCACCTGCTTACATGACAGAGTCACAGTTCTCCACCAGCTTTCATAGTTCCCTCCACCCCATTTTATCATAGCGAATTCTCTGGGTAATCAACACCAAGCCCCTTTGCCAGTGCCCTGGACCCCCCAGCCATTAGCAAACCGCCAGTGGCAGACCTGGTTCAATAGGGTTTTTTTTCATGATCCTCAAGGGAAGGATCTCTCCACTGGGTAGCAAAACTTCCAGACCAGCAGATTCCAGCTGCAGTGGGAAAAAAGCATCATCTAGGATAAGCATGAGTGGGCCCCTACCTCCACCTGGAGACTCTTGGCTTTTTTCTTTTCTTTTTTTCTTTTTTTTCTTTCTTCTGGCTGTGGGAGGAGATAGAAGCATATAAAAAAACCTACAATTATTCACAAATTCATAGTTGCTTTTTCTCATTATATCTTTTCTCAACCAGTCGTTACCAAACAAGTGATACGAGCGTCTGTGAAATCTTTTTGACCATCAAAAGGGTTCCTTATGCCTGAAGGAAGACAGAGGCCCACTGGTCCAGTGGGAAGATGTCCAGGAGCTTTGGGGGGCTAAGACTGGCTCTGCAGCTAACCAGCCATGCGTCTTTGGAGAGACCATGTCCCCCCACAGGACCCTGACAGCGCTCTGTAAGCTCTGCACGATGGACGAGATAATCACAAAGGTCCCTTTCAGCAAGCAACATTTTCTACTAATTAGGTCTATAATTTATTAGGATTATTAATTTATTAGAATAGTCATTAGAATTATAAATTGGGATCTATTAATTTATCTTGCAATCCTGAAATCTTACTATCCTATTACTTTCAGGGTTGGATTCTCTTTCTATTCCTAGTTTGCCTTCATTTCAAAAGACAGACATCTTCTCATGTCCCCTAAAGGGAATGGGCTTTCTCTCCAGATTAACTATCCAGAATATACTGCAGTGGCATATAAGAAGACTCTCAATGGTCATTGGTCATACTGAATTATTCACAACTTCTATTTTCAACAATAAGGAAGAAAAGAAAGGAAGGAAGGCATTCAGTTCAAAAGTCTTAAATCCCCCCCCAAGAAAAATAAAGCAAATTGAAACTGTCTGGATATTATGGGAGCCTTTCACCTTCTAGGCTAATTGGCCATGGATCAAAAGTAACACGAGGTTCTAACAGAATTCATTAATGCCAAAGTTCATTTAGTCACATTGGATGCAAAAATGGTGGTATACTGTGGTGAAATAAATCTTCATTTAAAAAATAAGTTTCAAGGCTGTTTGAGGATTTTCTTAAAAATCGTTTGAGTTTTTTACATCTTTCTCTCTTACCCATAAATGATTACATGGTATACTACAGGGAACCACAGGGCTAGGAATCAATGATCGAAAATTGTTGGTGGCACTAGTTGTATGGTCCTACCGAATTCCTTTTATTTCCTTTAGCTTCAAAAGAGAAATGATAATAAGTAACACTAAAGGCTTCGATGAGAATATAATCACACCAGAAAAAATACAGTAATATATGACAAAGTTTTTATAAGCTATAAAATGATAAAATTAAAGATACCTTTGAGTTAATGTGGAAATGATTTAAAAAGAATGTAAGTTGTGTTTAATAATTTTGTTTGAAGTTCAAAAGATCCTCTCCATCTGATATTTTTTATATTTATCAAAATCCAAAACAGCTGAACCCATGCACACACACACACACACACACACACACACTCTTTAGTAGCATTTTAGAAATTTGTTTTCATTTACTCAGAAATAAAGAAAAACAAAATATTCTCAATACCCTGATTGTGGTTATTGCTTTACAGGTATATATGTGTCAAACCTTATCAAAATGTACACTTGAAAATATGTATAGTTTTTTTATATATCAATTACATCTTAATAAAGCTGCAAAAATATTAATTTTAAAAGCTTGTTTAACATGGAAAGTTATATTCTGGTTGGCTCACTCTCCTGGCTTCTTTGTCCTGTGTTTTCCTTCATTCCTGGAAATGTTCTGGGAGAAAGTAGTCAGCACACATTCCTAGCATTGCGCTCTTTGCAGTCAGAACTTCAAGACTTCCTGCTACCTCTGCAGTCATGATACAGAAAAGACAGACCAGGACTTTGCAAGAATCTCTGTCCCTGACAGAAGCCCAGCTTGAAGCTCACAGGTAGGGGTAAACCAGCCATGGCCACTTCCCAGAATTCCAAACCCAACTGTCTGCCTTACCCTTCTCTGGGAATTCAGCACTGAAAGGCAGGCTCATCAGCTCATTCTGCAGGGAAATAAATGGAAGAGGAGAGAGAAAGAGGGAGAGAGAGAGGGAAAGGAAGAATGGGCAGCCCTAAGGTTTCAGTCCAATGCAAAGCCGGCAAGGAGAGTATGGTAGCCTCGAGACAGCGGACCGCTACCTCGCAGCATCCTTCCTTCCACTTCCCCTCATGTCTGCCTGCAGAATACATTCAGGCGAGGCCTGACATGAGCACACATTCTACCGGAAGCCTCTTCACCCAACACAGAGATTTCTAAGCAGACAGACCATGTGAGGTTGAATACAGGAATAGAAGAGACAGGACAGGGCCCCTGAGTGGCTCAGTGGGTTAAGCCTCTGCCTTCAGCTCAGGTCATGATCTCAGAGTCTTGGGATCCGGTCCTGCATCAGGCTCTCTGCTCAGCGGGGAGCCTGCTTCCTCCTCTCTCTCTCTGCCTGCCTGCTTGTGATCTCGCTCTCTCTCTCTGTGAAGTAAATAAAATCTTAAAAAAAAAAAAAAATCTCTTTAGAAGAGATAGGACGTTAGCAAGATGGCAGGAAGTCTTGACAAAGATGCTGACTAACTCTGCCCAAACCGAATCCTCTGCTGCCAGCAGCGGTTCATGATTAATTCCTTTGTTTTAAGGTTTTGACTTTTATACAAAGTAAATTCTTCTGGGACTGCACTGTGCAGATAATATGTTTATTCTCAGCTAGCTTTGATAAGGGTCAGAAATCCCAAGCAGAGGTCCTCAGGATCGCCCACCCATTGAAACGACCTGATGAGATTTTTTGACCTACTGATGCCCCCTCTCACCTCCACAGACTCTGAGCACATTGGTTTGGGCTTGAGCATGGGGATTGTTTTTTAAGTCCTCCAAATGATTTTAGTGGGCAGCCAAGGTTGAGAAGCACCTCTCTTGGGCAGGGGACCCGCACAGCTGGCTGAGAAGCAGGTCCCCTGGGAGCCTGGTGAGCATAGAGATGGGCAGACCCTCCTCAGACCTTCTGCCTGAGAATCTCAGGGGGTCTGTCACTGGCCCTGGTGTTAAGACCTTCAGGCAAGTAACCACATCCACTGCCGTGCACTCTCACTGCCCCTAGAGCACAAGGACCAGAGCAGTGCCTCTCCAATGCCCGTCCTGATTACCTGAAGATCCTGTCAAAATACAGCTGCTGAGGAAGGGGTCTGAGACCCTGGGTTTCTAACCAGCTCTCACCCGATGCTCAGGCTGCCAGTCTGTGGACCACATGAAGGAGCAAGGGCCTACAGTCATGGTTTTCAACCCTGGTTACACCCCCAAAATACTGATGTCTGGGAAAGTCTGATTCGATTGACCTGGGGGGGCAGCCTGGGTCCTGGGATTGTTTTTAAAGTGCTCCAGGTGATTCTCACATGCAAGCCAGGCAGAGAATGGCAAATAAACCAAAACAAAACACTCTGTGAAAGGCATATCTGCTTGAGGATTTGGTGATGTTTTATGACAGGAAAAAATATGTTAAAATAAAAGTAGATGTAATTTCTCTGCAGGGAATGATCTTGAGGAAGAGCCTTGTATTTGCCGAAGAGTTGGTAGAAATGCAGACGGAGGCTGGGGGTGCAAAGAGAACTTTTACTACAGAAAAAAGAGCTCGGAGCTCTGAGGAAAAGTGATTCCTGGAGACTGATGGCACACACTGAGAAGCGCGGGAGAGAGAGAAAAGCTGCTCTGAGAACGGAACTGGGTAAGACGGAGAAATGTCTACAGAGAAATTTAAGACCATTGTACTGTGCTGAGGGCCATGTGAGCTCCTTCCTCAGTGTTCAGAGACCTTCAGCAAGGGCCTAGTCCAAATAATATTTGGACTCCCCTCTGTGGTGGATTTTGTTTGGTTTTGCCTTGGTCCCTACACCTAGAGGGATTCTCATAACGACCCTATTCTTGGGTTTAGAGAAAGTAAATAATGTGCCCCAAGTCTCACAGGCAGAAGCAAAGCAGAAACCTGAGCATGGCTGGAGGAATCAACCCCAAAACCCAGGCTCTGACCCCCCTCCAATCCCAACGAAGAGACTGAGGCCTCTAGCTCAATTTGCATGAGAAGACACAAGGCCTCGAGGAAAAGAAAATAAAGGGTGGGATGGAGGAACAAGGCTTCTGCTAAAGGCAGGGAGCTGTCAGCTCAGCACCAGTCTGCCACTCAGACCACACATGAGTCCTGAGCCCCAGGGACAGAGAGGGGTGGAGGAGAGGAGTCATGAGGTGAAAAATGTAAGAGCTTTTTCTTCAGGCATCTCTCTGCAGACCCCAAGATGGTGAGCCTCAAGAACGAAGTAGCAGTGAAACACAAAGGTAAGCCAGGGGCTCTTCCTGCATTTTCTGGGGGGTGGGGGTAGGCAGGGGACTCTTCCTGCTTTGGCAGGAAACGAGGCTTCAGGAACTCTGCGGAACACAGCACTCATTCGGTGAAACATGGATTGAGCACCTACTGCATGCCCAGTGTTGAGGCGTGGGCGACCAGCAGTTCTACTGCTGGAACGAAGACACTCGCTCCTCCAGAGGTGTGCCGCTCACTGGCTTCTTCTGCCCCGTTTACCAAGGGCAGAGGTGCCTCTCTGTGGGTCGTTGTGCCTACCCACACATTGTGAACACCACTCATTTCACCGGTAAAAAATTGTTTCCAACTTTCTTATGCTCTAAAGGTGTCTGGAAGTCAAAGACAAGAAGTATCCATAAGACTGAAACAACCACCCAGCGCACTGGAAGAAGTTTCTTTCATAGCTCCTCCAGGAATGCGCAGTGTAATGTAATCCACAAATCAACTAGAGTTCCAAGGGTTATTTCTTCAGTGGCTCTTCAATGTAAGTTTACGTATCACACCAAAGAGCAATTCAGCAAAACAACTCCACAGAGGTCTACTTACCAAGGGCCTGCCCAGAGAGGCAGCCTCATTCAGGACAATGCTAATGGAATAATTCTTACATTGGGGGGTGGGTGAGGTGTTGAGATTCCCTTCACGAGCCTGAAGAAAAGGCCATGGAATGTCTCCCTGGGAGAAAACAGACATTTTGCACAAACACACAGAATACCGCCGATGATTCCAGTTCCTAGATCCCCTGAACCCCAGTAACAGACATGTTAGGGTCTGTGAGACCTGAATCCTGAACTGAGGATGCCTAGCTTGGAGGACAGGGGTACAACACATCCTCCAGGGCACCCTTCATAAATGTTTTCTTTCCACAGGGCTCTAGGAAAAAAACAAGGCAGCCCTGAGTTTGAGGTAATGTTCTCGACAAGAGGCTGAAGCAGCCGCCATTCTCCAGCGACGTCATAAACACAGGGTCTCATCATGCCTTCTCTGGTTCATCTAACTTCTGCAGCTGAAATCCCGGCCCCTATCCTCAGTTTACTTCACGTCAGCTGCTTTTGAAGAGGTAGCCTCTTAAATAACTCACCTAAGATATAAATGACTAAAAGCTCCAATCCCACCTAGGGATCTTTCCATTTCAAAAAGTGATAGTGTTTATCTCAACAGTGATATTCCAGAACAAGTGACAAAGGAAAACAATGCCAGAGGGACAAAAGAAGGAAAATAAATAGTGAGCACCTATGACCCATCAGGCACTGCATGTGTTCATTTGATTTTCCCAACGTTGTTGTCCACTCTTTACCAAGAAGGAAGCCAGTGCCCCAAAGACAAAATAATTTAATGCCATTGAGCTGGATTCTCAACTTGTGTGTAGACTGCAATCACCTGGGGACCTTCAGAACAGAGGTTGTAGCCTTGACTTTAGCATTCTTAAAAGATACTCTGAGGATTCTACGCTGTGGACAGTTTAGGAACCACCATCAGAGAGCAGATGGCGGAGATGTTAACTGCCTCAGTTCTTTCTTTCTTCAGGGCAGATATTCTGTGGGACAACTCCATGTAGTCAACCACGCTGTATAAATCTTGCACTAGTTTTGTATCAGTCGGTATGTAGCTGCCGACTCGAGACCCTTTCCTCCAACATCACTCCCTTCCCTTGCCCTGGCTCCTGGGTCCCCCCATACCTGCATTTGGAAGGCTCTGCCAAAAAGGTAGTCAAGTAACTTGAAGATCACCCCTGTCAGTTTCTGTGCTCACTTGCCCTTTTACAATACCTTAGTACATGTGAGCAAAGTCAGAAAGAAAATTTGGGGTGGTTTTCTGGGCATTAGTTCCACAAAGCTGAAAACCCCTACCTCACACCTGTTCACCATACTAACACTAGCTGGAAACACTGACAGAAAATTGGGACCTTTGCCCAGTTCTTGCAAGAGACAGCTTCAGGACTTTGAAGTCAAAATATGTTTTGTTCTCCAATGTACCAAATCCATTGTCAGGAGGTCTCCTTGAGTTGTCCAGAAAATAAGAGATACTAAGAAAGAAAAAAGGCTCAGGAAATGATCTCAGACTTCCCAGCTGACTACCCTTTCCTGTAATACAAACAGCAGTTCAGGCAAGTCTGAGGTTTGAGCAAGAAATTCCTGTCCCCACTGGGGCAAAGAGCAGAGCTTTCCATCATTAACCAGAGTAAACCACATGAAATGGGGTAATCAGACAAATGCAAAACAACTAGAAGCCTCCAGTATCTATATACTGGATAGATGGTAAGAGACAGTAAAAACAGAAAATGAAAACAATACATTTCACTATTAATTCCATCTCTTTCATAATTAACTGCAGAAGAATATAAGTAATGATAAAGATCTTTATCTTACCTAAGGCACCTCATCTCTCCATGCATCCCCTGCATTAGTGCCTGTAGAAAGTGTGCCCTTCTTCACTCATTTAACAAACATCAGTAGTGTGGCTACTATTTGACAGGACCTCTGCTAGGAGATAGGGTGGAATGTAAGTCTAGGAAAGACATGATGTTGGCTCTCAGGAAGCCACGATCCAAGAGAAAGACACATAAATTGTTATAATGCATGCTGAGAAAACCTGAAACCAGTGCTTGTGCATGGTGCAAGGTGCATGGGAGCTCAGAGCAAGGGGTAATTCGTTTGGCTGATGGATTAAGAAAGAACTCTTGGAGAAGCCCTGTCTGCCATGATAATATAGATGGATGGGTCCAGTTGATCCCTGCTGTTTATGCCAACCATGTCTTTAGATTCTATCAAAGAAGAGAGAGGTACTCCCTGGACACAGTCCTGATCAAGCATGAAGAAGCTCAGAACAAAGGTTGGAGATTTTTTATGCATCATTGAGGCCCCCAAAGAGTACCCGTGAGTATCTTCTGGGTCCTGAAAAATGTCAGACTAAAGTAGGACCTAGAGATTATATCGGGACTTTTAAGAATTGCCCTTCAGTCAGAAAATGGTAGATCCTTTTACTTTGAATCGTACATCTCCCAGAAGCCTCTGATTCCCTGAAATTTTCCTTGGGGCTTCTCAGAGGCATAATGAGCGCTTTCAAATGGCACCATTTTTTATGATGTTTGCCTCGGCCGTCATTGCAGTAAGGAAAACTGGGCTTAGCCCTTCATATTGAAGATTTGGTTGGGCTTCATTTTGTCACTTCCTCTCCTGCTGTTCCTTTCTATAGGCTGGCTTGGAGTGGTGATTTCAAATAAAATTTGAAAAGCAACCCCTGACATGCCTAAACAGAGGCTTCAGGGGGAAAACTTGACAACCGTTTGGAAATATAAGTAGAGTCACTGAACACTCTTCCCTAAAGAAAAACTTTCTTTCAAAGCCCACTGCCTGAGAGGTGAAGGCGTGTCAGGGCGAGAGACAAGAGAATTTGTCCAAAAGTAAATCTAAGAGAAAAATATTTGAGCAAAATGAGCCAAAATGACCCCTCTCATTCCCATCCAACAATGCAGGTAGGGGCTTTTCCCATAACCTCAGCTGGTGCGTCCATCATTCTATTTACTGAGCATCTAACACCCCAGGAACTGGAGGTGGGGAGTCAGAATTCGAAGATGAAGGACAGACAGTCTCTCAAAGGATTATATACTTTATTTACAGACATGTACAGTGATTTTATTTTTTAAAAATCTTGAATAAATAGGGAACAAGGGCTGACTGTGGACCTGGCCAGTCTCAGTCTCCAGACTGGAATCTATCAAAGTTTTTTTCATTTCTTATGGCCTTTTCTTGCAACGCTTATATAGTTAAGATCATCTTGAATATACAATTTGAGGGCTTTTTTTTTTTAATTTATGTGAGAAAACATGTCCCCTACCGTGAAAACATCCTAGTCAATATCGTCTTTAAGTAGGCGCCCTGTATCCCATTGTGTGGGTGTACGATAGAATTCATACATTTCCACAGTATTGGGCGTTTGGGTTGCTTTGGCAATAATAAATAACACAGTGATTAGCATCTGTGCCCATACGTCTTTGTCTACATTTCTGATTATTTCTCAAGAAGATTCCCAGAAAAGGAATTACTGAGTAGAGTATGAATATTTTAAGGCTTTTTCAAGCACATTGCCAAATCTCTTTCCTGAACGTCGGGAGCCATGCTTTTCTCCCCACACCCTCACCAGCCTCGAGCGGTGCCATAGTCTTAACCTTGCACGATGCAGCAGGGGGCAAATCATATTTTATTGTTGTGATTTCCATTTCTGTGATTACTGGCAAAGCTGGATGTTTTCCCATATACTTATAAGGTGCTTTTATTTCCTTATCTGTGAACTGTCTGTTCACACTATCTACCTACTTTCCTATATTAATGTTTCAATGTTCTTCTTATCAAAGGAGGAACGCTTTAAAGACTGAGGCTATTAACTCCTTCTCTACCACTTTTGTGATAAATATGTAGTTTTAGTTGGCTTTTAATGCATTATGGCTTTTTGTTTTGGTTTGGTTTTGGTTTGTTTCGGTTTTTTTAGAGAGAGAGCAAAAGCTTGCTGATGGCAAAGGGGCAGAGGGAGAAGAGGAGAGAGAATCTTAAGCAGTCTCCATGCCCAGTACACAGCCTGATACGGGGCTTGATCTCACAACCCTGAGATCATGACCTGAGCCAAAATCAAGAGTTGCATGCTTAACTGATTCAGCCACCTAGGTACCTCTCGTGTGTGTGTGTGTGTGTGTGTGTGTGTGGGTGTGTGTGTGTTTAACTTGCATTTACCCTATATGCCAATCGGTTTCATTTCCTTCCCATTCTTCATCGATGCTCCTATGCCTAGTAACTCAGGGTGGTGCATCCTAGAGCGGCTGCTATGTGAGGGATAGCCCAGACTCTGGAGAGAGATGATAAGGCCAGGAAATGGGGCTGGCAGAACAGGGCTCTGTTGGGGAGCAGGGAGGACATCTGGCTAAATGTGTGAGGAAACAAACAGGCAACATGAACCAAAGGGAAAATGAGGGTGGAAACATAAACAGAGCCAGGAAGGAAGCTTGTTCAGAAATGCATGCCAGGAAGTTCTACACTCTGGTGAAGGGCTGGCTCTCAACCTTTTAGCACCCAAGAGTGAAAAGGTGTGAAAGGGCTTTGGTAAGTCAGAGAAAGACCGTGGGAGAGGGTTGAAAGGTGGCTTTGGAAGGAACCAGAGAACAAGAGAGAAAAAGAGGCAGAGTGCCCACGCTAGAGGTTTACTAAAACTCAACCACCTTCAGACGAGGACGCTGTGGTATTACAGAATCAGCTCACGGCAAACAAAAACTGTGCCAGCTCTAGATGGCGACGTTTTAGGTTGGCCGCAGAGAAGTGCCAAGATTTATAACATCTGACATTTATACAGAGTCTGGAAAACACATTGCACAGCAAGGCACACACCTCTGCAAATGGTGAGAAGCTCTCCAGGCACCAAGGTGCCAAGATGACTAGGGTGAGAAGCCTGAAGATCACCATGGCCTACGTGTGTGGGCACAAGATGGAATGAGAGCTGTTGGACCCAACCCAGTTGGCACCACAGGATGAAGCTGCTTCTCTCCACAGAGAAAAGCATTGCTTGGGGGCGCCTGGGTGGCTCAGTGGGTTAAAGTCTCTGCCTTTCGGCTCAGGTCATGATCCCAGGGTCCTGGGATCAAGCCCCAGATCGGATTCTCTCCTCAGCAGGGAGCCTGCTTCCACCTCTCTCTCTTTGCCTGCCTCTCTGCCTACTAGTGATCTCTGCCTGTCAAATAAATAAATAAAATCTTAAAAAAAAAAAAAGCATTACTTGGATCTTCAGGTTCAAGTAATGGAATAGTAGGTAGTTTAGGCCATCCTTTTATCAAAGATAATGTAACAGAGAACAACAAAACCATCTATGTAATAAATCCAATGGAATCTACAGATGGTTGCAGGATAAAGATCAATATACAAAAATCAATTTTTTTGGTTTCTATAGACCAGCCATAGACAGGAATTGCAACGATCAGACAAAATAGATTTTAAATGAAAGAGTGCCACAAGGAACAAAAAAGGACGTTATATAATGATAAAAGGTCAATCTACCAGTAAGATACACTAATTATAAGTACATATGTACCCAAATCTGATCATCTAAATATATAAAACAAACACTGACAGAAGTGAAGGCAGAACTAGAAAACAGTAATAGTAGGTTGCTTCAGTACTCCACTTTCCATAACAGAGAAATCAACCAGAGTTTCAACAAAGAAACAGTGGACTTAAGGAACAACATAGACCAAACAGACCAAACAGAAATATACAGAACTTTCAACCCAACTGTAACAGAATATATATTCTTTTCAAGCATACATGGAACATTCTCCAGAAGATGTCAAAAAGCAACTCTTAGCAAATTTAAGAAGACTGAAGTCATACAAAGTATCTTTTCTGACCACGATAGAAAGTGCAATTAAAAACCCATACCAGGGGTGCCTGGGTGGCTCAGTAGGTTAAGCCTCTGCCTTCGGTCAGGTCATGATCTCAGTGTCCTGGGATTAAGCCCCGCATCAGGCTTTCTGTTCAGTGGGGAGTCTGCTTCTCTCTCTCCCTCTGCCTGCTGCTCTGCCTGCTTGTGCTCTCTCTGTGTCAAATAAAAAAAAAAAAAAAAAAAAAACACCATACCATTTACAACAGTATCAAAAAATGAAAAAGAGACTAAGCTGAAAAAAAGACCCATATACTGAAGCTATAAACTATTGCTGAGATAAACTAAAAACCTAAACAAATGGAGAAATATGTCTGGTTCATAGATAGGAAAGTTCAATATTGTTAAGAAGCCAGTTATTCTCAAATGATCTACCAATTCAAAGGTATCCCAGTAAAAATCCTGGATGGCAATTTTAAAGAAATTAATAAGCTGGTTCTAAAGGACCAAGAATAAGCGAAACAAATATGAAACAGAACAAGTTAAATGGCTAATGCTATCTGGTTTCAAGAATTATTACAAAGCCGTAGCAATCAAAACAATTTGGTATTTACATAAAGACAGATTGATCACTGAAACAGAGTAAGATTCACAGATACACCCACACATAGACGGACAACTAATTTTTGACAAAGGTTCAGAGGTAATGTGGTAGAGAAACAATAGTTTTTCGACAAGTCACAATGAAATACCATTTTGCACCTATTCAGATGGCTACTGTCAAAAAAAAAAAAAGATGAAAAACAAAAAAAGACCAAAAAACCAGAAAATATTAAGTGCTGGTGAGGATGTCGAGAAAATGAAACCTTTGTGCATTGTTGAAGCCAATGTAACATGGTGCAGTTGCCATGTGAAACAGCATGCTATTTCCTCAAAAAATTAAAAATAGAACTACCATATGATTCAGCAATTCCACTTGTGGGTCTATACCCAAAAGAGCTGAAAGCAGGGTCTCAAGGAGTCATTTGTACACCTGTGTTCACAGCAGCATTATTCACAAGAGCCAAGAGGCAGAAGTACTCCATGTGTCCATCAACAGAAGAATGGATAAACAAAATGTGGCATATACTTAGAATATTGTTTGGCCTTAAAAAGGAAGGAAATATTGGGGTGCCTGGGTGGTTCAGTGGGTTAAGCCTCTGTCTTCGGCTCAGGTCATGATCCCAGGGTCCTGGGATCGAGCCCCACATTGGGTTCTCTGCTTGGCAGGGAGCCTGCTTCCTCCTCTCTCTCTGCCTGCCTACTTGTGATCTCTGTCTATCAAATAAATAAATAAATAATCTTTAAAAAAAAAAAAAAGGAAGGAAATCTTGACACGTGCTACAACATGGGTGACTCTTGAAGACATTATGGTCAGTGAAATAGGCCAGTCACAAAGAGAAAATATTATAGAATTCCACTTATATGGGGTACCCAGGATAGTCAACAGTGGGTTGGGGAAGAGGGTGAGATTCCATTGTGGACATGGGAGCTTGAGATGCCTGCAAGACTCAAGTGCGGAAGCTGGAGTAGCAGTTGAAAATTGGGATCCGAAGCTAAGAAGAGTCTTTCAAGCTAGAGATACACCGAAGTGTGGATTTTTAAAATAAGAGGCATGACTGGAAAACTGGGGCAGAGGGGTGGGGTGGGGAGATGTAATTGTTTTGAGAAGAATACTGAGCCCTGAGGGATTCCTGGAAGGTTCAAGTCACAAGAAGAGACAAGGTTGGCACTACTGTCCCAGTTCATGAATGAGGAAGAGCAGGTTCTGAAAGAATGGGCGACTTGCCCCAAATCACATCAGTCAGTAAGGGGCACGGCACGGATCTGGACCTATGATCCACCTACAGCCACTATCCTCTTCCCCTTGAGAAACAAAACAGAAGGGGCGCCTAGGTGGCTCAGTGGGTTAAGCCTCTGCCTTCGGCTCAGGTCATGATCCCAGCATCCTGGGATCGAGCCCCACATCGGGATCTCTGCTCAGCGGGGAGCCTGCTTCCTCCTCTCTCTCTGCCTGCCTCTCTGCCTACTTGTGATCTCTCTCTGTCAAATAAATAAATAAAATCTTAAAAAAAAAAAAAAAGGAAAGGAAAGGAAAGGAAAGAAACAAAGAAACCATCTAAGCAGGAACGGGCACCTTGCCAATAGTTGCCTCATGGCACGAGTCCCCCTTGCCAATGAGACTCAGTTTCCTCACCTGCAAACTGGAAAATGGGACCTCTCTTTCCTGGGGCACAGGGCTGTGGCGAGGACCAGGTGAATCCCAGATACAGACAACGGTCAGTTGTGAAACATTGTTTCCTGGGACTCCAGTCTCTGCACAAGGGAAGCCCCTCCGCACAGTGGGCCCACAATCATCTTCAAGGGAGAGGTCAGAGTCTTCCCACAAATCTGGACCAATAGCCAAGTCAGTCAGTTCAACCTCAGAACCACTTCCTCGTGTTTACCTTTCTCTGGGAACCATCACACCCAGCCCATTCCCAGTCTGCCAGACCTGTTCTCTGCCAAGCCGGCGTCATTCCCTGCCTATAGGCCAGCCCCCCTCTCCGAAGGATGGCCCTGACTGAAAGCCCAGTGCAGGAGAGTGAATCCATATCCTGTTCTGACACTTTGGGACTAGAAACTGCCTTGTTTGGGGCAGGTCCCCACCTCAGAGCCAGGACTGGAATATGCGGAGAGGCAGGAGGTAGCAAGCTGATGGCGTTGCCCAGCTAGGATTTGTTGGAATCACTGGAGCCTGAGTGAGTCACTGGCCCCTGCCCGCTGCCCACCCTGTGACCTCAGGCTCATGGCCTGCTTGGACACACTCTTGCCTTAGGATCACAAGCCTACAGGCTGCTGTGTGCCGCTCACCAGGCTAGGCATCCTTCCAGCAGCCTCAGTGGGGCCCCCACCTTTTGCCCAGCACCCCATCCACCAGTGCCTGCCCCCACTATAGCCTTCTCTCCTGCACCCTTCTTCCCCAAATGCACATGTTTCCTAAGAGTTCACCCAAGATAAATTTTCTTCTCTGGATTGCTGTCCTTTGACAATCTTACCTACTCCTAAGGTTTCAGCTAGCATCCCCAACGTGGAAGAGGCCCAAGGATATGATGGTCATTTTCAAATTAGATTGACAAGGGGCCAAAGCTGGTCAAGGAAGGAAGAAGAAGAAAAAGGGTAAGAGTCAAGAGGGAAGCTGAGGGGCACCTGGGCGGCTCAGTGAGTTAAGCCACTGCCTTGGGCTCAGGTCATGATCTCAGGGTCCTGGGATCGAGGTCCTGAGATCCCACCGGGCTCTCTGCTCAGGGCGGTGGGGGGGGGGGGGGGGAGCCTGCATCCTCCTCTCTCTCTCTGCCTGCCTCTCTGCCTATTTGTGATCTTTGTCTGTCAAATAAATAAATAAAATCTTAAAAAAAAAAAAAAAGAGGGAAGCTGAGCCCCAGAAGGATGACCCCTCATCATAGCCATGGAGGGAGAAATCCAGACCCCAGTGGGCTCTGAATCCTCCAGGCCTGGCACAATTCCAGGCACAGAGGAGTGCAGAGTCTGTGATGGATGAATGAATGAGCAAACGAACAAACAAATGAACAAGTTGGTTCTTCCCTCTCCGGGTCCAAGCACATTTTCTGGAGCCACGGTCCCTCCTGATACACGAGGCCTGGAGAGGAAGTGAGTAGGCAGCCAAGTCTAGAGAGGAAATATGAGTCCCTATGAGATCTGTCCAGGAACAGGAGACTGAGAGAGGATAGAAGGGGCACCCGAATCGTGAAGCAGCACTCCAGCTCCTGCCGTCTCCCTACAAAAACTTGGGTGTCACAGGCTTAGCCACACCCGCCCCGACAGGCCCCGTGTGGAATAAGCCCCGATTGCTTTCATCTTGTTGAATTCTCCCAAACACCTTTGGAGATAGGTACTTTTATTTTCTCCACTTTACAGATGAGAATATAGAGGCAGGAGGTCAGGGAACCTGTCCGGGGTCCCACAATTTATCAAAGTAACCAAGCTGGATTTTTTTGTTTCTTTTTCCTGCAGTGGTGCTGTTTTATCTTTAAAATACCAGCAATTTGCCCGCATGCTCAGCTCTGCTACAATGTGTTATTTTCAGATCTAGCCATGAACTACAGAATGGTAGAAGTGGAAGGCCTTTGAGATGAATTAGTCCAGGCCAGAGTTGGGGAGACAGAGGGAGGGAGACTGAGCGTTCAGGCTGCAAATCTTCCCCTCCCTCTTCCTTCTGCTCCTAAAATAAAACCGAACAAAAGACTGGAAAGTTACTAGATCAGAGCATTCAGCATCTCCCTCCGAACTCCCTGTGATTTTATTATTCAAGATAGCAAGCAGGACCTACATCCTGGAGCAAGCAGCAGCTAAGATCTCCCTGCCAGTGGATGGGAATTTGAAAGTGTGAAAAGGCAGGAGCCTCCCTGTCCCTCCCTCCGGCGGAGGCCCCTCTCCTCGAGCCTGGTCTAGGTCTGGGATGGCAGGAGGCTGCAAAGGGCAAAGGCAGGGCCTGAGGCCTTCCCAGGGTCAGGGCCTGGGAAGAAAACCCTGCCCATCAGCAAGCCCCCACCTCCCCTCTGCGTCCCTAATTGGAATCTTCTGGTGACTTCATTTTTCACTCTTGGCTAAAACGGGTCCCTGATGATTTATTCTATCCTGGGTGTTGACAAGCTCAAGAAGTTGTGTGGGGCCCACTGCCAGGCACTCATGGTGACAAAGCATGACTCACCGCTCCCAGGTCAGCTGGTGGGGGCAGGAGGCAGGGGAAGCAGCTGACGGGACTCTCCACTGCCCTCTTGTGAGGCAGCTCCACTCCTGGATGGAAAACAGACACCCCGGAACCCTGTGACGGAGACAGGACAGGCAGCCCACAGGTCTGTCACATCTCAAGGCTGCTTCTCTGTTTCGTCTCCCACCCCCAGTGCCAAATGCTAAACTGCTTTTCAGAGAGAGCTCTAAACGAGAAATAGAAGCCAGCCCTCCTTGAATCCCTTCGATCACAGAACATCAGCGGGGCGGGCGGGGGGGCGGTGCGTGGAGAAAGCCTTAGAGATCATTGAACTCAATTTTTTCATTCTGTGAGAAAGAATTTGAAGCCCAGGGAGGTCCAGCCATTTGACCAAAGTCCCGAAGTGAGTTAGAAGTGGAGCTGGGACTAGACTCTGGGTGCTTGTTCGAGACTGGGGGTGTCTTGCTAACCAAGATACGATGAGAATTTCACTAGTGCTCCTGAGGGAGAGGAGTCCGACTCTCCCCCAGGAATGGGGCAAGAAGCACTAATGCCCGGAGCCTGGACTTCGGCTTTGCCCTTTGTTCTTCTTAGGCGTGGCTCTGTGTTTTCCTGGCTTATGGGGAACCCCAGCGTCCGTGGGGGCTCAAGGCTGAGCACCCCCTCCCCCAGGAACAATACTTCATTCACAGGAACGTGCCAACAGCGGATGACCCACAGACTCTTCCTTGGCTTGGTTGAGACCAAGTTGTCCTTAGAAGAGCCTGTCTCATCAGGTGGCTAAATGACCTTACTTCTCTTTTTCTCTCTCCTGATCTTCTGGGTACACAGTGTGTTAGCTCAGGGGAAATTTAAGGTCATGAAACCAGGAAATGCAAAGAGCCCACAAAGTTCCTCTGGTCTGTACTTGCTCCACACAATCCAGGGATCCCCTCCACGATGCCCCAGATGGACACTACCCTCAGCCTGAACACTTTGCAGGATGAACCACTGTTCCTCCCTCATTCCCGGCCCCTATGCTGCTGGACAGACCCAAGCAACAGAGATGGCTGGAGTCAGCCACCCGGTAATGCCCCTTACGCTGAGACAGACCCAGCAAGTGAATACCCTTCTCCAGACTACGGCCTGTGTCTTCGCTCATGCCTTGCAGGGACAAGCCCAGACAGACATAACTGTTCTTGATCCTACAAAGATTGAGTGTCTGTTTGGTGGGCTAGTCCAATAGGGCTCTCACTCAATTTTCTTTTCCCATCTGATTTCCATGAATTTAAAAGGAAGGAAGAAAGGAAAAAGAAAAGGAAAGTTAAGGAAAGGAAAGGAAAAGGGAAAGGGAAAAGGAAAGGAAAAGAAAAGAAAAGTTCGCCCACCTTCTCTAGAGAACTTGAGTTAAAAAAAAAGATAACTTTATTTGCTTCTTGAAGGAGGTTGGACCCACCCAAGGGGAGCTGCAAGGGCATTGGTGCTCCACCGCTAATCTCTTTCTTCCTCTTCCCCTTGCAACCAGCACATCCTTGAAAAGTAGTATTGTTGTGCTAAATTCCTTATTTGACATTTCATTCATTTGGAAACCACACGTGAGTTTCATCCAGTCAAAAAAAAAAAAAAAAAAATCAATTACTCTATGCCAGGCAGCTTTCCAGGGGATATACTGGTGAATGAAACAAAGCTCCTGACTCGTGGAAGCTTCGTATTCCAGAAGACAAGGCAGAAATACAGTAATAGTTAAATATCACAACATGATAAACATTTTAACAGGAGCTGCCGGGCCCAGGAAGACAAAGCAAACATAAGGGGTGAGAGGCGATGCGGCTGTCATTTTGTATTAAGAGGCTGAGGGCGGGCCTGGGAGGGGATGCTGGAGCAGAGGCTGGAGAAGAGTAAGGGACCCCTCCTCGGGGCTACCTGGAGGAAGTGTTCTAAGACAAAAGGAATGTAAGAACCACAAGAAGCCCCTGATCAGCGTGCACCTGGAATCAACTAGAATGCATTTCAACTAACGTTACATAGATGGAAACAACTGTCAAGGCACGTTTTGCCCCTAGCTGAAAAATTCAACGTGACATTACCTGCATTTAGAAGCCGTTAACATCATAACCCGGAGGCGATATCCAGGAGGCGAGAACCATCACTATATGAATGAGGTGAGCAAACACTCTTCCTCTCGGGGGAAAGCTCCTTCACACACCATCTTCTTTAATAATCACCACAAGGCCACCAGGTAGGTCTTAGAGTTCACAACAGTGTTCCAGATGGGAAAACTGAGGCGGGTGAGTGGTGTCTCTGGTCCTGACGTAGGCCATCGGTCTGCAGAAGTGTCCCGTTGCTAAAGGACGTTGTCCTGTTTCACTGAAACATGCAGCACTGAAAAAAGTCCAAGAACATCTGGGCTTGTAAATTTGACTTCAAATCAGCACCGTAACTGATACTGGAGACCAGTATCTCTGTGGCACTGTGGTCCCCACCTCTCAGCTCTCCCGCCAGAGGACCTGCCAGAGGGGAGCAGAGCTCCTAACTGTCCCAGCAAGCATCCTATGGACATGGGGATGTCAGGGTCACCCCTCCCCCAGGTTAAGGCTTGGCAGCCAGGTTCAGAGCAGGCCCATCCAACCTGCCTGACACAGGCCACCTCCCACAGGCAAACTTTGAGCTCTGGGACTGCTGCCCGCCAGCCTGAGACCCTGTCAGAAACATACCACAGCCTGAGAATCTACCTAATTCTTCCTTCCCTCTTTCCTCTCACGCTGCCAGACCGGCATTAAGGCCTGAAGGCTCTCCCTGCCATCTCCTGAGAACCCCTCTCTTCCCTCACAGACGTTTCTCCCAGCAAACCTACTGCATGTCCAAGCTCGTCACTCAGCATCTGCATCCCACAGGATCCACACTGACATTTCTAATCTCAGGAGCTTTGTTTTACTTCTACCCAGAAGGATGACATCACGAGTTCATTCTATCTTTGTCTTTCTGGACTTGAAAAAGAAGAGAAAAGAGAAAAGTATTTTGTCGGCTACCAATGTCAAACTTTGGGCCTCATTAGTGGTCCATTTTAGCAAAAACATAAGGGAGATTCTGGAATTTTCCTGGTGTTACCTGAGCTGAGGCTATGGCCCGAGTTCTGACCACAACCTTTTATCTTAGCAGCTTCCGATCTGCTTTCACGGATCCTGTCGAAGGTGAGCCCCTCACTGTGTTGTGTCCAGGCTGTGAAAGTCAGTTCAGAGCTAATCAGAGCTCGTAATGCATATTCCAGAGTGTCGAGGTGGTTACAGGAGGTCGCTGGGCGTGCTCTGAACCGGTACAGTCCAAGAGAAACAGAATGTGAGCCTCCTCTGTGATTTAGAATTTTCTAGTAGCCACATTTGAAAAGGAAAAAGAAACAAGATGAATTTTAATAATATTTTGTTTAACCCAAAGTCATCTAAATTATTATCACACATATAATCCTATTTAAACATTACTGATAAGATTATTTACATTTTTGTCACATTAAGTTTTGGGTTTTTTTTTTTAAGTAGGCTCCACACGTAGTGTGGAGCCCAACATGGGGCTTGAACTCCCGACCCCAAGCCCAAGATCAAGACCTGAGCTGAGATCAAGAGTCGGAGACTTAACTGACTGAGTCGCCCAGGCACCCGGCACACGAAGTCTTTAGATGAGGCACATTGAAAGTGTTCACTAGACAACATGCCTGGCGGTTCCCATGCTGGATGGTGCAAATCCAGGTACTTTCGAGTCCGAGGAATAGTATTTGAGTACAGAGCACTGACAAGCTGTTTTTCTTATGGCTCCTCTAATCCAGTTATGGCTCCCCACCGGTTGAGGAACTTCAAAATCATCACCCAAGGGGTTTTGTATTCAGAACTTTTTTGGGGGGGGAGCTAGGAAATAGAAAGTATTGTTTTGAAATAAAATATACAAAGTAAAAGGGACTGAGTTCTTAGGCATCTATAAGATACCAGCTCTCACAATTATTTCATAAGGATTTTTTTTTTTTAATTTGACAGAAAGAGAGATTACAAGCAGGCAGAGAGGAGGGGGGGGAAGCAGGCTCCCTGCTGAGCAGAGAGCCCGATGCGGGCCTCGATCCCAGGACCCTGAGATAACGACCTGAGCCGAAGGCAGAGGCTTAACCCACTGACCCCCCAGGTGCCCCTCTTACATTTTAGGTAAATCTTTGTAGCTGGAGAAGCCAGGCTACAAATATAAGAAAGAGGCTGTTTCCTTCTTTCAAAGATATCTGAGTATAGCAGCTCTCCCAGTTCCCATTTCTTTGGCCCCATCCCCAAAGTAGCCCTCTCCCGCCCACCTCCCAGCAACATACACCCCCAGGGGAGAACATCAGTCATGTCCTTTACTACTGTAAGAAAATAATGATACCCCAATTTTTAAAAACCAGAATCATACATTTAAAAGCTATGCCACATAAGACAAGTATTCATTTAAGCGTTCACTTTTTTTTTAACTTTTCAACTTAATATTTTTCTCTCCATTTTACAGTTTCAGAAAGCTAAGTAACTTGCCTAATGCCACATTACTAATCATTCTACACCCTTTAAAGTTGGCATTGGGAGACCGACATCCTGAACCAATTTACAGTGCTGACGGCATCATAAATTGGTTCACTCTTTTCTGAGATTAACTTGGCAATGTTTAACAAGTTATAGATGGTCCGTGCCCTTTTATATAATGATTTATGAATCTGTTCTAAGGTAATAAATAAAATATGTATTGATGCACTCACACATCAGCTTGTGCAAAGTTATTTATGACAGAAAACCTGTGATAGTTGAAAATTTTTAAATACCCCAAATTCTTCATTCATTTAGCAAACCCTTATTGGGTACCTTCCATGTGTCAGTCACAGGTCTAATACCAAGGATTCAGCAGTGGAGAAAAAACAAAAGGACAGCAATGATCCCTGTTTTTATGGAAAAGTTTCATAAACAAAGGCCTTAGGGGTACAAAATAAGAATGGATAATAAGGGCCACATATATAATTTTAAGTAGTCTAGCAGCCACATTAGGAAGGTAAAAAGAAACAAGAGAAATGATTCTTAATATATTTTATTTAACTCAATATATCCAAAATATTGTTCTAACATGCAATCAACACAAGAAACTAAGATATTTTGTATCCTGGGATGCCTGGGTAGCTCTGTGTGTTAAAGCCTCTGCCTTTGGCTCAGGTCGTGATCCTGGGGGTCCTGGGATCAAGCCCTGCATCGGATTCTCTGCTCAGTGGGGAGCCTGCTTTCCCTCTCTCTCTGCCTGCCTCTCTGCCTACTTGTGATCTCTGTCTGTCAAATAAATAAATAAAATCTTAAAAAAAAAAGATATTTTGTATTCTTTTTTCATACTGTTTTCAAAATCCAGTGTGCATTTTACACCTAGAGCACATCTCAATTGGAACACCAAAGTTTCTTCAGAAATATTAGATCTGTATCTAGGTGTCACAAAATTCACCATTAAAAAATTAGATTCATACAACCAAGGTATTCCGAACATACTTAAAGACTTCCCAATAATTCAGTTGAATATCAAAAATAATTTTCTTTTAATCTTTGCATATACATTAACCAAAAGAGTTCATTTTTTAGAATTGATTTGACTTCCAGCAAAAGTGTTATCAGTTTCAAAACAATTTCTGTCCAAGTTAGGTAAGCTCACTCACTTCTGGGTTAGCTCAGTCTTACTGACACAAATTCAAAGGGATATTACATAAAATGAAAAAGCAACTCTAAATTTATCAAAATCAACAAAGGGTCCTTCAAGTTTTTCTTGGTATATTTTCAGCCAATTTGTATAACCCTATACATTACAATTGAAATCTTCTGCAATAGATTAATATTAGAAAAACATAACATTATCATCTTTGATTTGGATTATGAAAAGTTTCAATTTCAACATAAGTTCTTGTGCATATCTTGCTAGGTCACAAGCTTTTTCTTTGCTTGGAACTTCAAATTTACCTCGTCCATATGCAGTGTAATATCAGCAAGAAAACATAAACCACGCCACCATTTTGTCTTTGATTATTGACCACTTGGCAACTATTCCTTTCGTTTCAAGAAAAAAACTGCACTTGCTAGCATAGTAATCTCCCTAAAATTTTTCCACATTTCAAATAATGAATACTTGCAAACAGCATTAAATATATTAAATCCATTGTCTTCTTTTTTTTTTCAACAGTTCTGAACACTGGGGATGACTCATAGCCATTTCCACATGTACACTAAACAAGTTTAAGAGTTTCGTCCACGACACCTTTCTGAGGGTCTCCTTTAGAAAACTGAGCTCCCAGGTCCTAAGTTACTGCCCCAGCATGTCCCTCCCACTCTGCTGTTGCCATCCGTGACAGAGCACCAAGGAGCATTGTTATTGTAGAAGACGCGACACGGACACAGTGGAGGACGTGTGGTGGGTAGCGAACAGAATGAACCCTGGAGGCGAACTGAGTGGATTGAAATCCCAGGTCTGCCACTCTCCAGCCCTGCGACCTTGGGAAAGTTTCCTTGGGTGATGACGATGAGTTGATGTATGTTCATCAGTTGTAACAAATGTACCACTCTGGTGGGGAATGTTGATAGTGGGGGAGGCAGTGCATGTCGGCGGGATAGGGAGTACATTAAAAGCATTTAAATCTGCTTTTTAAAAAACTGTCTTTTTTATTTTTTAAAAAGCCATTCAAGTGGTGATTTTTGTAATGGACACTAGGTTATGGCCCCAGATGAGAACAGAAGCCTGAAGCGATGTCCACTCTCAATTTCTTGGCTGAAGTCATAAAAATGATGGCAGGAAGGACCCTTGTGCTGGACTGTTACCATTTGGAGGATGAGACAGGACAAGAGGAGGACAGGGTGCTGTTTTCTTCATCAGGGAAATGAGCTTTCAGTCCACCCCAGAGTCAGAGTGGAAGAACTTGAATTAGACACTCAACAGAGATTTCCTGCACTGGGCTTTGTGCGACCACCTAATGGATTTCCTAGCGGACCAAGGGGTGGATGACACTTTTTCGGATGAGCTCAGCATGGCCCTGGATCACCAAAACTACATACACAGCTTTTCTCAAAGACCTCAAAGGTTTTTTCAGGAGCCAATAGAGTAGACAAAATACCAAATACCTTGATTTTATGGCAGGCTTTGGCCAGTGAACCAAACCTACTCTGAAGCCAGACACATGTGCTTTGAAACGGTTTTCATCCTCATATCAGAGAAAATAATTTAAATTTCATCCTCATGTCAGGGAAAATAATTTATATTGATTTCTGTTGCCTTCTTATTTACTATTTCTTTGATGCTTTCTCTACAAATCCCATTATTTTTGGATTTCTGTATAACACCGTGATGGACAACAACATTGATTTATCTCCCCCGCCACCCCTTCCCTTCCTCCTCCAAAAAGAGTAAGGAATGAAGGGCTTCTTCCCTTCCCGGGAGCAGCTTGGAGGCCAGCTCTCAGCGGTCAGCAGCCCAGGAATTACCTCAGCTGAGAGAGTCACTTCCCCAAGGTCATGTTGCTTTCCTGATGGATACAGGGTTAGAAACACCCAGCTCTCTTGTCTCAATTCGGGACCATTCTGAAGGGTCATCCACCTGGAGAGCTGCCCCCGGGGCCACTGTTGCAGCGTCTCTTGATGTTCCAGCTGGGTTTCTCCCACTGCCGAATCCACTCCCTTCCCAAGGACATCCCCGGTCAACTTCCCATGTGCCCAGCTCTCTGAGTCTGCCTCCTGGGGAACCCAGAGATGAGCTGTCCATTTCGAAGGAAAGGAAGTCACACACAGTATTCATTCAGAGTTCCTGGCTTAGAGAATTCTCGACATAGAGTTCTTTTGATTTTGGCTAATTATTCCTATCTGACATCTCCCACAGAGGAAGAACCCACTCATCAATACCTCCATATTTATAAAGAGGGGCATATATTTATGAGAAGATAATTATACGTTCCCAGGCATGGTGTTGCTCAACATTACTATAAAAGAAAGTTGAAAGAAGTAGACAATTCACCAGAACTCTTTTTAGTTTTTGTCAGTCCTAAAGTGAAAAACTGGTTATCACTTTGTTCTTTTAATTGGCATTGCCCCAACCAGTTGAGAATGTTCGCAGGGGCTTATTAGCCAGGTAAATTCCTCTCCTGTAAATGATCTATTCATACACGTTTGCCCATTTTTCTTTTGGTTTTGCCTGTCTTTTTCATAATAGCTGGTAATAAATGGTTGGACATATGTTGTTTTCTTTAATGGTGACTTTCATCCCTTTTTAAGATAACATTTTATGTGTTGGTTCGGGGAGGGTTATTTTCATTTTAGTTCTAAAAATCCATATATGCAGAAGCCTATAAGGAAGAAAATAACTGTCTTAGTCCATTCATGCTTCTGTAACAAAAATACCATAGGATGGATGGCTTATAAACCTCAGAAATGTGTTTCTCACGGTTCTAGAGGCAGGGAAGTCCAAGATCAAGGCACCCAGGTTCAGTGTCTGATGAGGGCCTGATTTCCTGTTTCCAGGGTAACTATGTTTTTGCTCTGTCATCCCACGGCCAAAGAGGCAAGGGATCTTTCTGGGGTCCCTTTCATAAGGGCACTAATCCCATTCATAAGAGCTTCACCTCATGACCTAAGTACCTCCCAAAGGCCCCATATCCAAATACCATCACATTGGGGAACAGGTTCCAAAACATGAAATTGGGGGGAAGGGATCAGACCTTCAGTCTCTAGCAGCAGCAATAGTTAAAATTTCTCCACTTCGAGAAATTACTTTGAAAATTTTCATTTTTTTCTTATAATTTTTCCATGCCCAGTTTTCCAAATTGAGATAATGTATTAAACTTCCTACGTAGTTTTGAATTCCTGTTTCTTCATTTAATATTTAAGTATTTCCCTAGACCATCAAAAGCCTTAATAAACATTTAAATGGCTGCCCAACAGTTTGTCAAATAGATATGCCATCCTTTGGTGTAATCTTTTCAGAAATGGTAGACGTCTGGATCATCTCCAGTTTCTCACTACAAATAATACCGTGATGAGCCTAGGCAGAAATATCTGTTTGTATTTCACATTACCTCTTTAAATACATTCTCTAGATGAGAAATGAGTTAAAAGTAAAAGCATGTAAGGGCTCTTGTTATGTATCTCAGTTCATTTTTGAGGAATCATTTGCAAACCAATGTTTTACACCTGAAGAGAAACACTGACCTCCCATCGTATTCCATCAGGCAAACGTGTATTACACCTGCTGCTTACAGGCGACTCTTTTAGGCCCTAGAGGGATGCCAATATGCTAAGCAGGATCCTGCCTGCCATCAAAGAGCAAAGGGTATGGGAGAAAAAAGAGCAGTAACTGATTAAACATAACACAAGTAAGGGTGAAACAAATCTTCAACAAAATGGTAAGTCAGTGTGTGCGGGGGTATGTGGGGAAACAGTTAGCCGAGACGGTAAGTTGTTATATGATGGTCTCATAAACACCCCAGAGGGCACTGGGACCTTCACAGATTCAATACTGGAAATACATGAAGGCCCAGTCCAGGATTTGGAAGGTGGATTCAGGATTTTACATAATGACGTAGCTAATGATTTTCACAGCTTTGCTTTAATGATCTGCTAGGGGTCAACACTACCGCTTTCTTGACAGTAGGGGTCCCCCACATGCGGCCTCCACCTTTTTCCTATAAAGTTGCATCCTCCAGGAGCCCACTCTGCACCACAGGCTTAAAGACTGCAATGTGTCTTCAAGGCCAAGACCACTTGTATTCCTTCATGGTTCAGTCTATGTGCTGCTCAACCCCAGGGGGCTCTGGTGGGTGGAGAGAAACCCTCTGAGCGTGCTTCCTCCCCTGTTCTGAAGCTGACAGGACCCCACACACCACTTCTGAATCACCTAAAGGCAGTATGATGGACGGCCAAGGAGTCAAATTTCTAAATCTGACCTTTGCTTCCCCCACTTAGCAGCCCTCCAACCGGGGCAACCTATTTAACCCCCTCACCTTTCTTTCCTCAACCATAAAACAGAGCTGAGAGGGGTCCTGAAAATACAGAAAGATAATGGATATGAAAGCACTTAAAAAAAGGAAACTGACTTTGAAATATCAGCATTTATTATGTTGTGGAAAATCTAAACAAAAGATTTTCTAGTCCCTGCTCTCTGAACAAACTTTGACGCCCATGGGGGTGGGGAGCCAGGGGTGGTAGTGCATTGATTTATTCTTTGTTAATTTTTAAAAAGCATGCCTTAAAGCCATGTGACAGAAGAGCTCTTTTATGGGCTTTGCTGCAACATGAGACAGGCAGACTCTGGCCAGCTGAGAATGCATTCTCGTGTGTGCCTAGATTTTTTTAAAGTGAAGAGGGGACTCTTGGCTAAGTGAGAAAGTTTCCTTAGGCTTTAGAAGGGGAGTCCAGGCTCTACCCCACAACCATGCACACCCTGAGCCCTCGGGATTTGCCTTCCACTCCATCATGTACAAAGGGGGCTCTTGAGAAGCAGACTCTAACAGGACCAGGGAGATGTAGCCAGGTTCCCGGACAAGTGAAGCTCAAAGGATATTCAGAGAATATTTCACCTCAAAGGGATTTTCAGAGAGGCACCTCCACTTTGTGAGCCTATGAGAAAACCTGCAGAACTGCTGTTTAACCCACTTTTGTTGGGTGGAAAACATATATGGCTTCTTTAAGAGCCTACCCACGAGGTGAAGGAAGCCATTACCCTGAGTGACATAGTTAGATACATGGCGAGGTCAACTCAGAGGGGCTACACCAGAGATGCTCAGGGGAGAGACAGAAGTGACTGGACCACACTCTCCAATACATCTACCTACCTCCTCACCAGCCAGCCATCAAACAGCCCCTGCAGAGCAGGACTGAGGCATCCCTCTCCACTCATACCCCACTTTCCATCCTCTTTGGCACCCCAACATGGAGAGATGGTCCCTATGCCAGGCTCACAAGGAGAGTTGCTTCCCCGGCTGGTCACCCTTCTGCTTTCCCTGCCTGCCTTCAAGGACCCTCCCCCGTCCCTGGCAACATCCCAAGGCACCTGCCTCTCCAGGGGAAGGCCAGCCCCTCATACCCGATGTCTCCCACGGCCCCTCCCCAGCCACCGGGCGGGGGCACCCCCACCTTTGCTCTCCTTCAGTCTTCCATCTCATCACTGTTTCCTAAGGATCCTCTTTCTACCCTCTGCTCTAAGATCCCCACACCTTCCCGTGCTTGAAAGAGGGTCCGGAGAACTCCCAGGTCACTCTAAATATAACTCAGTTCCTGCTCTGTGAATTCTCAGCCCCAGTTGGAAACATGCAGAGCCTTGCCTTGGCTCCCCACCATGGAGAAGTGGTATTTTTAGAGGCATTGCTGAGTGGGGAGGGTCAGCCCAAGTGAAAGAACAGGTCTGCTGAATGGAAACTTTGCTTAGATGGAAAATAATCATCTTAAGAGTAAGAGCTGTAATTTCCTGAGACCCTTCCCTGTTCACACGCGTGCTCATAGCCATCATCTCCTCGAGTCCTGAGCATCACCCCGTGAAGAAGAGACCCAGGTGTCCTGGTTCTGCTTTACAAGCAGGAGTGTAAGCTTACCAAGAGCCAGTAAGTAAGTGGCTACAGCAGAACCCCAGACTGGGGACTTGTTGATACTTGAGGTCTCTCCAGCTTCTGGTAATGGAGAGCAAGCACTGGGGAGCAGAGAGGCCGGCTCTGTGCCCCCAGCCCTGCCATGGTCTCTGGCTATGCAGCCAGCTGCCCTGCCTGGCCACACCCCTCCTCTGCCAGCCAGCAGCAGGAGCCTAGGCCCTGACCCCTGGGCTGAGCTGGCTCCTCTGTAGAAGCTGGGGGAGCTAGGGAGGGCCCCTTCCACTCCCTACCTCAGGCACAGCAGGCTTCCAGCACCTTCCCCACCCAGACAAACGGCCTCCTGTGGGCACAAAGGAGATTTCCTCTCTACCCCACATGAGCCAGAATATAGGAATCCAGTTTTCAGTCATCTTGCTGTTTTCTCTGCTCTTTCTAGCTCCAAAGCTCTGTTCCTTCCCTTAAGAACTCGGTGCTCCTACCAGGAAGAAAACGGCGGGCACTCCTAAAGATTTGCACAGGGTCCGCATCAAAGAAGAAGGTCCCTGAGATGTTAAGGACAGGCAAATACTACAGTGCTCTCACAAACATTGGCTCATCTAAGCCTCGAAGAGCCCCGAGGAATAAATGGAAAAGCTAGTAGTAGTATGGATATTAGTGTTAGTGATGTGGGAAACAAAGGCAGAAGAAAAATTATTAAATTTCCTTACTACCTACAGCCCATTGACAAGTCCTTGAAACTGGCAGAGTGACATTCCTATAGGGACTCAACTGTCTCAATGTTAATTGCTAAGGGCAAAAGGCAATCTTAGCCAGACTTTCCAGGATCCTGTAAGTCTGCTTTAACATATAAAAATTCCTCTGGGGGTGCCTGGCTGGCTCAGTGGGTTAAGATTCTGCCTTTGGCTCAGGTCATGACCCCAGAGTCTTGGGATCGAGCCCTGCATCGGGCTCTCTGCTCAGCAGGAAGCCTGCTTCCCCCTCTCTCTCTGCCTGCCTCTGCCTACTTGTGATCTCTCTCTCGGTCAAATAAATAAATAAAATCTTAAATAAATAAATAAATAAATATTCCTTTGGAAACTTCCTTTATCTCTAACCCCCAAGATACATGTGGGCAGTCATCCCCCAAGCATATGGCCCACTGATATACACCTGAAGCATCTCAAGATTAAGGTTTTATTAGATGGTAATAAATGACCTTTTCTCAACAACAGCTTGCCCCCTCAAGGTCCTGGAAACCTCGCTTCCAAAATTCCTTAGAGACTTACACTATCCTTAACCCCCTCCCAACTTGAAAGTATATAATGGTATATAATGGGCCACTCCTCATGACCCCGGTGCAGCACTTTCTGCCCATGGGTCCTGTCCCTGTGTTTTAATAAAACCACCTTTTTGCACCAAAGCTGTCTCAAGAATTCTTTCTTGGCAATTGGCTTCAAACCCTCATGTCCTTCCTACATCGTTAGTATCTCTATTCGTATTCCTGCCGCTACTACTCTTCATATTAGCATCTGTATTTATATTAGAATCTGTACTCACATTCACATTAGTACTTGCATCCATATTTATATTCTTACTATCATTCACGTTCCTAGTGGTGCCCATACTGGTACCAGTATCAGTATCAGTACTTTATGAGGGGGAATGTTGGATACACGAACAGCTGGAAAGCCCAGTGGTGTCATAGGTTGCCTTCTGTTCTCTGTAAACACTAGAGATGCCCTCTGGCAGTAATGACAGGTATAAAGGCTCTAGAATTCTCCTTAACTCTGGACAGGAATGGAGTGATGGTGGTCCTCTTGGAGCTCTGAGAGAAATTACATAAGTTTTAAGCATGAGGTCAGAGCTACAGCAAGGTGGTGGGAGATTATGCTGGAATGAGGACAGGAAGGCAAATTCTGACATTATGAATGACTTCATGGGTTATGATAAGGGACTTGTCCTGTTGTAAAGATGAGGCACCACTGAGAGGCAGAAGGCTCTCTCAAGTCCCAGGACCCAGGCTTGGAATGCTTTCCCTCATCCAACACATCACACACAACCCCTACACACACATACACACACATGCAGTGCCCCCCATACCCCACATAGTCACCTCTACCCACACACCACACCATACACACACACACACACACACACTCACACATATCACATACCCCCACACACACGCCCACATACTCATACACACATTACATGTACCCTCCATACACACTTCACATACTCACCCACAAAGATACACCACATACCTGTATGATACAGGTATCATACACACCACACACACACACACACACATACCATAAACATCACAAATACATATCACACACACACACACACACACACACACACACACACACACACCCCAGAGAGCTTCTGACAGTTATTTATGCCCATATGTGGCTTGGTTGCTTTGAGAACCCTCACAGGGTAGAGTCAAGCTTGTTACCTTAGCCAGAGTGAGTTTGAGGCTTGTTCCACAGATGTCAGCCCCAGGATGACTGGTGATAGCTCTTTTAGTCATAGAGAGTCTATACCACCTCAGCACTTCTTTGTGCCCGGAAACCAAAGTATCAACAGGCCTGCTCTTTCTGGTAGCATTCAGCCTCTCGTCACACCCTGAGATACACAAGCTTTTGTGGGGAACAGGCCTCAGTCACCTTCTATCTCAAATGTCCTTGCAGCAAAGGCCAACACCCCACGTCCAATCCTTCCTTCATCTCACATCCTGCTGTGGGAGGACACAGTATGAGATGGCACATCTTTGGGACTTTCCACCACAGGAGGCCAATACAAAGCCATGGGTTTCCTCTTATCATGCTATTTCATGACATAAAAGAAAGCACCCACCCGAAGAGCTAGAGTCTGAAAAATATGCACATTCTCTTACACTAGCATCCCTTTGATCTATAAGAACAGCAGAGGGAGGCACACTCAACTAGACCATAGGGGCTGCATCCTTTTCTGTTCATCATCTTCCTTCCTGCTTTGGGGGCAGTAAGTCTCACATGTGCCTGGAAAACAGGTAAATGTCTGGGCTGGTGAATCGTACAACTTCCAGAAGCATACTGACAGTCAAGGTCAGGCACCAGAGTTAAACCTTTAATATCCAAAATGCAAGCTTCTTGTACTTTTATCTCTCACCACTGGAAAGAACTCTAGACCATTCCAACTGAAAGATAATAGAGAGCTCATCTAACTTCATCATTGCACAGATGAGGACATTTAGGGATCTATCTACCCAAGTGTGATCCTCTGACCAGCTGTGCCAGAATCATCTGGGGGCAGATCCCCAGATCTTGCCAAATCAAGATTTCCAGTGAAAAGGCCTAGGAAGCTGCATTTTAAGCAGACTCTTTAGGAAATCATATACCTGAGAATGTTCTAGAAGTACAGCTGGTTAGTACAGCTCAGACCATCATGACAACAAATAATAGCAATGACACATTGGGTGACACATCAGGATAGCCTTAGAGACTCCTCTCCTCCCCTATCTGGAGCTTAGCAAGAGCTCGCTCGGTAGGTCTGCATAACCCAAGGGAGAACTCTGTCCCCAGCCACAGAGCTCCCAAGGTTGTCTATTTCCTCAACCAGGAAGCCCACTGATCTGCAGGTGTCCCCTACTCTTCTGTCCCTATAGTGAGGCAAGGTCACTCTTCTGGAGCTCTTTCCATGGTATGAAGAGTCTCTCCAGGTCCAACCCAAACATGTCTCTCATTTTATTGATTCCATAAACGTCTATTGAAGGAATTCTGTGCCACACACTGAGCTAGGTACCAGCAATGTGATGGTCAAAAATGATGAATCTGGCACCCAAATGTGGGGCTCCACAGAGAAGAGGCTGAGCATTGTTCCTCTATCCTGCAGATTAGAGATTAGGTGGGAAACGCCTTCAGATTTGGGTAGAAGACTTCCTTCCTTCCAGATAGGAGACAGTAAAGGAAAGAGCTTTTCCCCAGGGTGGCTCTGAAGGGGGACACCAGGTGACAGGCCCCCTAAATGTGCCTCTTGACCTTCTGTGTCTCGTCAACCTCGCATCGGAACTTCCAGTTTGGAAGCTCAACTGTGACCACTTTCCTGAACTTGGCAGTCATCGAGGAGCCAACTTGTTACAATCTCTTATCAGACGTCTTCCCCAGAGTTGAGGGTGGGTCCACCCCGACTGTGCACCAGCGTCAAGCCCTAAGCCTTAGGCAATCTCACAGCAACATACACACACACACATACACACACACACACACACACACACACACACACACACACACCGAATGAACCAGAGCCCGCTGCAGCTGTGCTGACCAAGAGCTCTTGCAGAGTCCTCCAGCCCTCCAGTCTTCCTCCTCCCCCAGCCCACGTGGGTTAGTTAGGTTTCTCCCCAGAGTGACTGTTCTGATGGTGTGCCTAGTGAGTGGCCTCTGTCAGTTCCCTTCTCTTGGGTCTGGAGTCCTAACCTTAGGCTGCTGATTGGGGCCTGCTGCCAAGGGGACTCTGGCCCCAGCGGACTGCCTGGTTCCCACTGAGGCCCTGGCTAGTGGCCTCACCTACAATGCTGAGCCCACCACTTCCTCACTGTGTTACCTTAAATGATATTCATAACCTCTCTAAGCCTCAATTTCCGCATCAGTAACATGAGAAAAATAAGACCTCCCTCTTAGGTTGCCCTGTGGACTAAGGATTACCTTGATGAACACCAAGCACATCTCCATAGCAGGTGCCTAGTACAGGTGCTTCGCTGTCACTCTCTGTGTGCCCTTGGACAAATAACCTATGTGCCCCCAAGGACCCAGTCACTCAACCAAATACTTGTTGAGCCCCTACCCTGTGCCAGACACTGGAAACATACTATGGAAAGGACAAAATCTGTGTCCTCATGGAACTTCGATCCATAATAAAAGAGAGGAAGGGCCTGTATTTGTTTGCTAGGGCTGCTGGGACAAGGACCCACCAACTGGGTTCCTAAATAACAGCAATTTATTACTGCACATTTCTGAAGGCTAGAAGTCCAAGATCAAGGTATCAGCAGGGCTGGTTCCTCCTGAGGGCTGCTCCACGCCACCTCTCCCCCAGCTTCTGGCTTTCTGCTGGCAAGGGTTGATCCTCCTTGCCTTGGGGTTGGCCTGATCTCTCCCTCTATCTTCACACAGGGCTATCCCTGTGTGTGCGTGTGCGTGTGCGTGTGTGTGTTCTGTCTCCGTGTCCAAATTTCTCCTTTTTATAAGGATGCCAGTCATTTTAGAATAGAGTCGACCCTAATGACCTAATTTTGACTTGATTACTTCTGTAAAGACTCTTACTTCCAAGTAAGGTCATATTCTGAGGTATTGGGGGTTAGGACTTCAATGTGTCTTTCAGGGAGCGGGGGAGATGCACTCCCACCCATAACAGTGGCCTTTTCCATGTACTCACTCAGCCTCATTTGAGGGCTGAATTGAACTGATTGTGCCCAGGCCTCCTTCCAATCCAGTTTAATCTGGAATTGGGTGTACCTAGCATGTTCAGTGCTCTTAAAGGCTTTCTCTGAGACCCATCTCTGTCTCCTCTCTGATCTCAAGAAGGTGAAAGACTTGGACATGGACCTTCCTCTGACTTAGATGAGATACCAAAGGATGGGATAGCTGGGGCTCAGGTCATAGCGCCAGCTCCCTTCCCTGGGTCTCTGACTCGGGCCACTTGCCCAACAGGCATAGCATCTGACACCAGCACCCTTACCGGAGGCCTCGGTGGAAGGTTAACATGCTGTACATAGCACGGATGGTTCTGCTTTTGCAAGGAGTCATCGCATATAAATGGAAGAAACATCTCTTTGTGAAACTGTCTATCTCCTGCAGCTTAAGTTGGAAGAATGTTTACTTATTTGGCCCCAGGGAATCATAAACATCTTGCAGCATTTCTTAATAGTTAATCCGTAATACCGTTCATTTTTAGAATCTGAAATTACAAAGCATACCCCCGCCCCCAGGATCTACCTCCAGCTGTTAACGGACGGATGGGCTCAGTTCTCCTTGTTTCAGGCCTCAGAGGATGACGTTGTTGGTTCTGGTTTGTCCCCTTTGAAAAAATACCTCTTGATCTGAAAAAACAGAGGCACCAGCCACTGATAACAAGCCTCCTCACAAAACTTCCAGAAATGCCCACATAGAAGACCAGTCACCAATTATAAAAGATTAAGTGTTTTCTGAATGCCAGTGAGTGAGCCTGAGTGAACTTGAGATTTGAAATACGGACCCCTGGAGCCCACCCCATACCTCCGGCCTATTAAAAATCAGAATTTTAGTAGTAAGAAGAGAGAATCTGCATTTTTAATGAACTCAGAGGAGATGGTGAAGAACAGCTGGGTTTGGAAAGACCTTGTTACAGAACAAGACA
This sequence comes from Lutra lutra, assembly GCF_902655055.1. NCBI lineage: Eukaryota > Metazoa > Chordata > Mammalia > Carnivora > Mustelidae > Lutra > Lutra lutra. Next base: position 39,566,467 of record NC_062284.1, read on the forward strand.
ATATTCCCACACCCCTTCCTCTGCCTCTTGGGGGCCCCTCCCTTATAGCAAGCCCTCTGCTCCCTGTCCAGGCCACAGGGACCCTCTGGTAAGCTATCCCAGGTTGGCCTGTCCCTGACATCACCACTGCACGGCCCCTTGGCTTGCCTCCTGCTCCCCAGCCCTCATCAGGTCAGTCACCTCTCCCTGGGACCCCACCACCCCCCGTGTGCCCCTCCACGGTAGCACTGGCTAGGCTCTCTGTTAATGGCTCTTCACAAGTCTCTCTCCCCAGCTTGGCCACGAACACAGGGAGAGTGTGCCTTGCTTCCTGCCCCCTGCCCAGCTCCTGGCTCACCACACCCCTGTTACCTGCCTGAAGGACAAACTGAACCCCGTCAAGGCCCTGCGTGACCTCAACCCTGTCTCTGTCTTCCTGTGTGGGCAGGGTCTCTCACTGCGCACCTGAATTCTCAGTACTGGCCCAGAGCGCTTACAAGAACGCCCTCCTACTGCTGTGTGTGGCTCCTTCTTGCCCCCGCCATCTGGTTGTATCCCCCAAGCATGGAGCACTGTGCGTGGCATCTCGCAGGTCCCTGATGCAACCTGCAGATGGCTAACTGGTGGCGACACGGACAGTACTGAAGAGAGGACTCAGTTATACAGAAGACCCAGATGCCCGCAGAGACTTCGCTGCGTAATCCCAAGCTCACTCATTAACGACTATGGTCCTTGGTCTCCTTATTGGTAACTCCTCCGGTGAGGCAGGTAAGTTAGACAGGGTGAGGAACGGTCTCAGAGCCCCCTGAGGCCACAGGTGCAGACGCGCCATGAGTAAGCGCACAGCCTAGCCACCGTGGCGCTGTCCCATGGGGCGGTGTAAGCGCCCCCAGACCTTGCAGAAGGGAGAGGCAGGAGGGGAAGAGGCAGAACGCCTCACTTCAGCCAGCAATCTGTCCATAAGGGATGAGATCAAGAGCCAGTCACCCTCAGAAAATCTCGGCCATGCCGAGGAGTTACTGTCACCAAATCCGTGACCTATTGGCCCTCTGTCCAGCACAATGTTGCTTGAGGTACCCTCGTCATCCTCCACCCCTCTGCCCAGGTCAACCGACTGCCAGATCCTAAGAAGCGAATGGTGCAGCCCTGCCTCCAGGCCTCAGGACCCCAGGGGCGCTGAGGTCTTTCTCCACATCCTACAAGGTGGGAAGGAGTCACCTGCTTCCAGGAGAAGAGGCTGCAGCTGGGAGCTCAGCGGAAACCGCTGTCTAACAGACACTAGGAGCAGATGCTCCGAGATGAGCCAGCCCTGCCCAAACGGCACACAGACGGTGACACTCCTCTCTCAGGACGCAGGGCCGTCTGAGGGAAGCTCCCCGACAGGTCCCTACCAGGACCTTGTCGGGGTCCCTGGGAGGACAGCCCTGCCCATCCTCCCCAGGATCAAACAGGTGAGCACATGCAGGCTCCACCAAGCATCCAAACCCCACAGCCCTTCTGGACGAGCACGATGCTAAGTGCTGCTGCTCCAGCCATCCTCCCTTCCGATCTGTCTACCCTTCCTGTGGACCAAGGGAGGAGAGCAGACACCAGGACTGGCAGAGGAGGGGGCAACCTGTTTGCTGTAATTTCATCAAATGGTCCAGCAAACACCAAGTGTCATGGGCCGTGCCTGCCTCCATGCCTAGAACGCCCGCTGACCCCGGTCCCAAAATGAGGATTTAGGAATTTCAGAATTAGTAGAGAGCCCTTGTTATGATGTCAATATTCTATCTCTGGACGAGAAGGCACTGGGGGTGGGTTGGCAGGGGGGAGGTCTCTACTTAACATTTTCACCTCATTTAAATTATCAGCTCTTTTCCAGAGTCCATTTTCATTTGCAAAGGAAAAGAAAGCAAGAAAACTCTTCCTCACCTTTCAAAACATGGGTCAAGTGTGTCCTCGACAGAGGTTAGTTTTCTCCCAGAAAGAAAACAGCATCTTAACTTCTCATGGCTTATGTTGTGCAAGCACGGTTCCTTGTGCTGTCCTCACGACAGTCTTATAAGTTAAGCAGGGAAACAAGCCCCATTTCTCTGCTTGACAACTAAAAAGACAAAACAAAACAAAAACCCTTATAGTCTTTATCATGTTTAAAAGAATCTGATACTTTTTATTTTTATTTTTAGCTGGAAAGTAGAAGAGAAGTTTAAGTTTATAAATAGTTGTGGCATGTTTTAGAGAACTTCATTTACTAGAATTATACGTTTATTGGATACAAGAGTAATTTAAATGCTTAAGAGAGTTTTGCTTATTAATATTGTAAATATACCCTGCCAGACATTCGAAGTGTCTAAAAAATAAACATATTAAATATATACATGTGGTTGAAGATGTCCAAGGGAATGTAATTAATTAAGTTTGTAAATGGGACTAATTTTAATCTTTACCCATGAGTTACTTGAAAATCAGCAAACAACTCAAAGTTATTTGTTCTCGATTTGTAACAAGAATCATTAGATGGATCAACAAAATTATTTAAGAGTTGGCTTTAATGGGGTGCCTCGGTGGCTCAGTGGGTTAAGCCTCTGCCTTCCGCTCAGGTCATGATCTCAGGGTCCTGGGATCGAGCCCGGCATTGGGCTCTCTGCTCAGCGGGGAGCCTGCTTCCTCCTCTTTCTCTCTGCCTAGTTGTGATCTCTGTCTGTCAAATAGATAAATGGGATCTTTAAAAAAAAAAAAAAGTATTGGCTTTAAATGCATAAAGAAAATTAGCCTTTCATTTCTGAACTTGGCTGTCTAACTGGGCATCTCACACATGTCCCAAGTTCAGTGGCTCAGCTCCCCACAGGTGTCCCCATCTCTATCAACGCCAACTCTATTCTTCTGGTTATGCCAGCAACCAAGTCTTCCTTGACTCTTCTCTTTCACTCACTTCAATCCAAGGGAAAATCCTAATGTCTTTACCTTCAAAAGGCAGAATACAACCATTTCTTAGGACCTCTGTGCTACACCATGGTTCAAGCCATCGTCCTCTCTGTCCCTGGTTACTACCATCACCTCTCACCAGCCACCTCGCCCCCTCTAATCTATTCTCAACTCAGCAGCCAGGGAGATCCTCTAAAAACAAAGTCAAGTCATGTTGCTCCTCCACTCAAAACCTGAGAGTGAAAGCCAGGGTCTTCCTGGTGGTCCACAGGGCCGGCACAAATGTGTTGCCTTTCCCCTGTGACCACACCTCACCAGAGGCTTCTCTTACTCACCCAGCTCCAGCTTGGTTCACTCTGGGCCTTGCCTGTAGCTGTTTCTATGCCCTGAAGACTCTTCCCTAGATGTCACCATGGGTTCCTCTGGGCTAGGCAGAATAACTGCACCCCCCCCCCAACATCCATGTCCTAATTCTCAAAACCTATGAATATGCTGGATACATGGCAAATGGGAAAAGAAGGCAACAGATGGAGTTTATGCTAGGGATTGAACTGCATTACCCCAAAATTCCCTATATTGGAGCCCTGACCACCAGTGCCTCAGAATGTGACTGTATTTGGAGATGGTATCTTTAAAGAGGTAAAATGAGGTAACTGGTGGGTAGGCTGTAACCCCCCATGACTGGTAAAGAGAAGTCCCTGTGAAGACATAGGAAGAAGATAGCATCTCCAAAAGAAGGAAAGAAGCATTAGAGGAAATCACCCCTCTAACACCTCGATTTCAAATTTCTAGACTTCAGAACTGGGAGAAAACAAAATTCTGCCATTTCAGTCACTCCTTCTGTGGTTCCTAGTTACGGCAGCCTTCGCCAGCTAAGAGAGGTTGCTAATCAACTCACCCTGAGGCAAATTATCCTGGAGTATCTAGGCTTTATGGTCCCAGGGTCCTTCCAAGCCAAGTCTCCGGGATAAATGAGAGTATTCCTGCCCTCACGCTGCTCCATCTAATGGGAGAGATATAAAGAAACAACAGTCAGATGTGAGAAGAGCTCACATCTGAGCTCACACCAATGGTGTGGTGATTAAGAACAAGACTTCCAGTCTGGGCCGCTCAGGTTCAAATCTGCTTCTACCTCTCCCTAGCCACGTAACCTCGCACACACTGATGTGCGCCATGTCCTCCGCGAAGCTGGAGCTAAGAAAGTGCAGACTCTACAGAGCTCTTGTGAGAAAAGAATGAGACAATGCGTGGAAGGCGCTTGAATAGCACTCAGCCCATGGAAAGCTCACTAGCTCTTCAGTTCTCTCAGTTATGGCGCAGTGGAAGCATGAAGAAGAAAGTGACGGAAAGGGACTGACTCCACCCAAAGGAGTCTGGGACGGCTTCTCAGAGGAGGGCTGTGAGGTGAATCCTCTTCCAGGAAGGAAAGAGGGGATAGGCATTCCACAGAGAGAGAGTGAATAGCCAGGTCCCCTGAGGGTGACAGGGAACCAATGAATGTTTCCAAGCAAGAGGAGGACTTGAACAGATACGTGCTTCAGAAGAGAATGGATTGGAACAGTGAGAGTCTGAAGGCTGGGAGGGGAGGTATGATGCTGTCAGTCGCTCAGGGTGGAAATGACAGAGGCCTGGAAGGAGTCAGAAGGAAGGCAAGGAATTGCTTCAGAGGTAGAATGGCTGACATTCAAGGGGAAGGGAAGGGGAGGGCCAGGACAGAAAGGAAATGTTCATCTTTAGAACCTTCAGGTCTCCTTTCAGCCCTTCTTCCCCAAGTCTAACCAGCCCCTCAGCTGGTAAAATGTGACATTAAATCTCCCCTAAGAGAAGGGACTTCCAGAGCAAACGGGCAGATTCATTCAAGGTCTCTGGAAGTGAGTCCTGGAGCCAAGAGAGAAAACTAAACCTGCCCAAACACAGGGAGAAGGTGACGGGAGGTTCTGGAAGCAAAGAGGGCACCTCAAGGTGCCCTGACATAAGATCCAGGGTCTGTCTTTGAACACTTGCTCAGGCTAGTGAGCATTTGTCAGACATGAATGAAACTCAGTCCTGGCCCAGAGAAAGGAAGCAACTAGTAAGTTGTAAGAACAAAAGGCCGATAACCCCTAGCCCTATCCCTTGACGTTTGCTCTTAGCTCCTCAACACGCAGGACAGCGGAACACAAATAATCACGGCACCTGGAGTCAGGCTTTACCCACAGTGCTTCTTCCTAGTCTAAGCCATCCCGCCGACTCTAAAACTGGAAGAGAATTTGCCCATCACTCAGTCGCATTATGCATGACAGGGCGTTGTTCTTGTTGGTTTTGTAAATCCAGGTAACAACAAAACCCCAAATATTAAACATGAAACCTTCAGATCTACATTCCCCTGTTGTCGTCCCTGCTGCTGTTTGTCATTGCCCAGTACCCAAATCCCAAACATCTGAACATTGCTCCTCCAAGTATAACTACAGAATTCAAATGAGGTTTCCATCTAGAATTTTCTTTTGTTCTGTTTCTGTTTTTCCATCTAGAATTTTCAGACTTGAGATGCCAAGTCTGAGAGTTCTGAGACCAGGAGAAATAAAGATACGGTGTTTTCTGTAAAGACTGTGACGGCTCAGCCACTGTAAAGAATCAGGATGTGACTGGCAGTGGCTGGTCTGGGACTGTCTGGTCGCACTCGGGAGAGCGGGGGGACCCTGGCCGCTCCCGCGGAATCAACTGTTCCGTTTCCTGCTACAAACCTCAGCAACTGTTCTTTTCTCAAATTTACCATGCTTCAGCCCTATCTTCTGGGTCCTCTCCTTCCTATGAATGTTTTAAAAACAAACTGAAACAAATAACAAAAAACCAAAACTCTAGAAATGTATACAGTCCAAAGAGGGGATGGGGACATCTAATCTCCTAGTCCAAAGCGGAGCCCCACTGAACCATCAGTCCAGCTCGCTGTTGTTTCTCCCTGCTATTTGGTGATGGTTTTGAACAAACGTGGTCCTCGAACTTAAGGACAAGTCCACACTCCCCCAGAGCTGACCTCAGCCACCTCGATACTCAGTGACCTCTGCCCCATGCATACCTGTGTTCCAAGGAGTCAGTTTCCCAGCCCACTAGAGCAGATTCTCATTGCTCTCTTGCCTTCACTTTCTGCTTTCTGTGCCCAAAGAATCACACTTCTTTCCAATCTTTCGAAGGGCTTCATCATTCCCTTTCCCCAAAGACGTTTTCTCCAAAAAGAACCACCAAGCCAACTCTTAAACAAGGATTATAACAATAGTGTCAAGGGGTTTGTCTTAGCTTGGGCTGCCATAACAAAATACCATAGACCAGGTGGCGTAAATAACGCACATTCATTGCTCAGAGTTCTGGAAGCTGGACAGTCCAGGACCAAAGTGCTGGCAGAGTCACTTCTAGGTGAGGCCCCGCCTCCTGGCTTGCAGAGAGCCACCTTCTTGCTGTGTGTTCTCATAGAGGGAGGGAGCTCTGTTCTCTCTTCCACTTCTTATAAAGGCACTAAACGCCATCATGGGGCCCCACCTCCATGACCTCATCTAAACACAATTACCTCCCAACTGGCCCCACCTCCAAGTACCACCACAAGCAAGGGTAGGGCTTTGACCTGTAGATTTTGGTAGAGACACAAATAGTCAATCCACAACAGGATCTGAAATCAAGAAAGTGTGGTTGCCTCCTTCCCCTTAGGGAGGGAGCTCCTTCAAAGCTAAAAGGAGGTTTGTTTTCCTCCAAAGCTACATGACTGATTTGCAGGGACCTCCTTCTGTGGAACAAGAAGGGAAAACATACATGTAACACAAGTTACATGGGAAACATACATGTAACACAAGTTAAATTTTCAGCTGGATGAGCTGCTGCACATCTTGGTAAGCTGTATAGTGATAAGGCTCATGGGTGTCAGTTTTCCCATCACCTACACAGATGACTCTCTCCATTCATGGTAGAGTGTATGTAGTGCAGAATCCTGTGAAGAGGGAAATACACATGACCTCTACTAATGTTTTCCTAGTAGAGTGAATCCCAGCATTGGAAAGGATTTTGAGGGGGCGCCTGTGTGGCTCAGTCTGTTAAGCGTCTGCCTTCTGCTCAGGTCATGATCCGGGGGGTCCTGGGATTGAGTCCCACACTGGGCTCCCTGCTCAGTGGGGAACTGTTTCTCCCTCTCCCCTCCCTGTGCTCATGCTGACTGTCTCTCTCTCTCTCTCTCTCTCAAATAAATACATTTTTTAAGTCTTAAAAAAAAAAAAAAAGAGGGACTGATATCACTCTCTCCAACCCCCACTCCACATTTTAATTCCCTCTAATGTCTGTGCCAGTGGTTACCCAGCTGATCAGAGAGAACTCCAGTGTCAGAGAACTCACTGCTCTCTAGGTATCTTCTTGCTTGCTTACTTATTTGCTTGCTTTTGCTTCTGAAAATATGTGCAGATTTTTGGCAGGTTGTAAGTATAGTGTAGCAGACAAAGCCTGGGCTTTGGTGTTAAACAGACCTCAAAATCCCAGCTTTGCCATTTTCTTTCTGGTTTTAGAGAAATGTTTGAACATTTTTGAGCTTTAATGCTGTCATCCGCTAAGAAGAGGGAAGGACAATAATGCCTACTTCCTGGATTCTTCCATGAATGTATTAGATAAAAAAGGGCCCAGAAGAGAGTAGGTGTCGGTTAGTGTTAGTTCCTCTCCCATTTCCTCATGACCTTCCCTTTTATCCTTCCGTTCATTTCCTACAATACAGATATCTTGACTGATGATTTAGATTAATATGGAAATACTATAGCCAACATACCATTGATAAAAGCATCACAAAAAGCCATAAAGGAGCCATTACATTGAAAAGGTAGACCCTTGCCCAGCAAGTGGATTCATAAATTCATGATGATAATTAATGTCCTCATTTGATTATGAATTATTCAAGGGCATGGATCTGTGTAATACCCCCCCATAGAATCTGGTGCAGGTCTTTGTGTGTCGTAGACTCTCAGTAAATGTTTCTAAGTTGAACCTTGTTGTATTTTTTATAAATTTTATTTCAGAAGTTTATATAGATCAGTGCAAAATATAAGTAATATTTGGATGTCTGTCATTTAGGGGAATATCTGCTCCTGGGGACTACTGCCTTAATAACTAGGCATTAATTACTAATCAAACTTATGTAAAATTTAGCTATTTTCATTATATGCTTAACAGAATTACATTTCTTTTTTTTTTTTTAGCAAACTGAAATATTTGAAAAGTTTATTCCGAAATACTCCTATATTCCTAGTGCCTAGTACAATGCCTGACAATATTTCATGGGTAGACAGACAGATGGACAGATTGGGTTCCTGAGTTTCTACTTTCAGTATATTTGCTGAAAAACATAAGAAAATTAGAATTTAGGATTATACTTAAAGGTCTAGTATATGCATTATTTACTTAACTTAAATATTCACATTGTAATTTAAGTTTTAATTCTGTAGTCTGTCTAGTTCATTGAGTTATTATATAAAGTACGGTCCGAATGTAAGTTACTCCAAAATCATAGAGATAAGTCACTCTCAGGGAATGAATTTGGTATAAATCAACAAATAACGAGCTTAACCACTGCAGAAATTACTCTTCCCAAGAGATCATTTGTAAATGTGTTGCTGTTACCAGCTTAAGAATAACCTAAATACAGATAAGTGCTTAAAATGTGACTTTAAAGGAGCACCTGGGTGGCTCCGTCATTAAGTGTCTGCCTTTGGCTCAGGTCATGATCTCAGAGTCCTGGGATCAAACCCTGCATCCAGCTCCCTGCTCAGTGGGAAGTCTGCTTCTCTCTCTCTCACTCCCCCTGCTTGTGCTCCCTCTCTCACTGTGTGTCTGTCAAATAAATAAATAAAATCTTTTCTAAAAATGTGACTTTAGAGACTTAATTAGAGAGACAGAAAATGTTAGATGAAGAGATGTGGTCAGCAATCCATTTCTTTTTTTTTTTTTTTAAGATTTTATTTATTTATTTGACAGAGAGAGATCACAAGTAGACGGAGAGGCAGGCAGAGAGAGAGAGAGGGAAGCAGGCTTCTTGCTGAGCAGAGAGCCCGATGTGGGACTCTATCCCAGGACCCTGAGATCATGACCTGAGCCGAAGGCAGGGCTTAACCCACTGAGCCACCCAGGCGCCCCAGCAATCCATTTCTTATGTAGCTCCCAACACTGTGTTATCTTCTTTTATCCACGCGTACATCCTCCCCCGTGAAACTGTAGGCTCCAAGAGCAAGCGCTTTCTTTCTCACTATAAAAACTCCCCAGTTCCTGTCATAGATCCTGGCACAGAATGCATACTGGGATTTCTAGAAAAGCCTACATGTTCCTTTCTAGACTCTAAAGCACTTGGAAAAAGCCTACTCAGTCATCAAGATACCAGCTTTCTTATTAATAAGAGAGCTGGAAAGCCAAAATAGTTCTTACTGCAATAAGATCCTGGAGAAGGGAGAGTGTGGTCTCCAGGACAGACGCTATCGCACAGAAGAGGCAGTAAGACTGGGAGTATGAAACATACGCTATTGGCTACAGGGACTCAAGGCCTCTTACTATCAAAATCGTGGAGAGTCTGGGATTTTATCCTACTTGCAAGCTAACAAGCTGGCCTATAACTGTTTCAAGTATGCAGGTAAGAAGCTATGAGACTCCTGGGCCTGAGACAAAGGACTTTATTACAGGAAATGTAATAACCAGAGTGCCAGTATGATATTCATATCAGCATCCCATGCCCTCCCCCAGACTCCAAGGGGACAATGCAGGTGGCCCCGAGATGCAACTGAGCATGCAGAATTGTGTTACAGGAGAGGAACTTGGAGCTTGGGTGATTCGCTGCTTTTATAGCAAGTGGAGGCAAACCTGTTCATTTGTGTTTTTTGTCAGGGAGAGTGACCTCCTTTCTCAAGGTTGCTCACTGCACATGCAGCCGTGAGCAAGGGCCGGGATGAAGAGCAGCCAGACTCTCGCATTCACGGCGCACACAGGCAGAGATGGTCAGGGCGCAGAGCCGACTGCCTCTCCCAACACCAAACCAGGTCCCCCTTCCCACAGGAGCAGAGAGGAGGGTGAGGAGAAGAGAGGAGTGTTATTCCAATACTTCTCTCTCCTGAGAAATGGAGATGCAGCCCCCTTATGGGGGCACTTCCTAGCTTTTGCTTAACTAAATTTACTGGGTTTAACAAGGTCAACAGACTTTGTGGCTGCCCCTCTTTGGGGAAGAAAACAGCCATTTATCAGATATACCGCTCCCACATTTACTAGGATATGTCCAAATCTACTACTATAGTTTTATATTAATCTTTTGGGACAAATTATGGGTGGCTCAGATGTTGCCACTATGATGGTTTGCTTTATGTCAACTGGGTTAGGCTATATGACCCAGTTATTTAATCAAACACTATGTAGGTGTTGCTGCGAAGATATTTACAAGTGTGGTTAACATCCTCAATCAGTTGAGTTTCAGTGAAAGCAACTGTCCCCCTGACCCCCATAATAATGTGGGTGGGCCTCATCTAATCAGTTGAAAGACCTTGAGAACAAAACTGAAATTTCCCTGAGGAAGAAGTTTTCTCTCAAGTCTCCAACATTACCTTTGCCCAGAGTTGCCAGCCTGCTGGTCTGCCTTACAAGTTTTGGACCTGGAGTCTCCACAATTATGTGAGCAAATTCCTTGAAATATATCCTATTTGGTGTGTTTCCCTGGAGAACCCTGATATCCTCGCATCTCAGATATAGGTCAGAAAAGGATAGTAATTAAGTAAACCTATAGCTTTCCTGCATCCTTGCTCACCACACAGTCATGCCTTTGCTTTTTCGGGGCCTCAGTTCTCTTGATACTGGGCAGATCCTAGACCTCAAGAGTCCACAATAAATTAGCATCTTTGCCATACTGTCCATATTTTCTAAACCAAAATATCAGAGCCCATGGCCTGACAGATACAAGTGTACTTATAGGGAAAATTGGAGAGACTATTTGAAACTGGGTCTGTTCCCAAAAATCTGGGACATACCATTGATGTATTTACGTATCATACAGGTTTGCCTCACCAGTCCCCCTATTCAGATAAATGCTAAATATACCCCCCCACAGAGCCCAACTTCTGGCACTGCAAGACTGAGGAGATCCAATTATTCAACAAATATCCACTGAATACATAACAGACCAGACACCATCTTGGCATTTCAGATAAAAGACAGAAGATGTAAATGCTCACTAGTAGCTCACTGCTGGGACAGATGGACAAGTAAGGGGGTGTCTTGTCTTAAAACAAGAGCCCTGACAAAGCCAAATCCTGGGTACTCCCTCCGCCCGAGGCTGCACCACCCCACCCCAGAAGCCCCCATAAGAGAGCCCCCTTCTGTGCCATTTCATCCCTTTTTAAAGTCAACAAAGGCTGTCTGCCATGTCCAAGCTAAACTCATCTCTCCGCAGCCCAGGGTTATCTCAGGAGCCCAAGTTCATGGCTCTTGATCACTGGAGGAGAACTCACAGGGACAAGGGCCACCCTGGTGATAGCCTTCCACCATCAGCGGAGCTCAGGCAGTTCTCATAGTCACCACTGGCTGCCCCAGGCCTCTGGGTCCAGAGCCCCCTCCCTCACATGCGGCTCTGATAAAGACCAGACTAAGAAATATTAACTCCTACATCCACCCCCCACCCCACCCCACATTAGACTGGCCTCCCCCACAGGCTCATAGCTCTGGAATATAGGAAACTGCTTTCCAGAGCATGAGGCCAGCACCTGGTCCAGACTCACTGCTCAGAGCCTCAGGTTGAAGGGAAGGAGGGAAGAAGGGACAAGGACTGAGATATTACATACGAGAAAATCTAGTGGCAAAGTGAAAAAAGGGCTAGCCTGTTGGGGGAGGAGTCCTGGATTTGAACACCACAGCTCTTCACTTTTTGCATGCCTCTGGGCAAGTGACTATACCTTTCTGACTTGTCCTCGTCTGTGACAGTGGGATCCTAAGAGCATCTCATAGCGATAGAGTGAGCTGTCTATAGAGTGCTAAGCACACTGTCCGGCAGACAATTAGCACTCCATGTATGTTCATGTTACCTTGATAATGATCCTAGCATTGCTTCTGACCCGCAGTTTCCCACCTATCAAATGAAGGGTTAAACCACATGACCCTCATGTCTCTTCAACTCTAATAGTCATGTGACTTACTTAGTAGGGCAGAAATCAGCTCTTCTGACATCAATTCCACACATGACAATGGATAAGGAGAGCAGAGGTGCTGGAGGCCAACTTTGAATTCTGCTCCAAGAATCCGGGTCAGCTCCAGCACCCACTTTTAGGACCAGGCTGGCCCTAGACCTGGCGGAAAGCCTGCCCTCCCCAGGCACCCCCTCCCCAGTGTGACTTGTGTCTTGCTCCTTGTTACAAAGCTGAGGGAATATTAACTCTCACTGTTCAGCACACCCTGTGTTGCTATTGGTTGTCACATTGTGTCTCCGACTGGCTCTCATGCATCATAGATATTCAGTCACGCACAGTTGCTAAAACCAGCACACAGTCACATCTCCACTCCCCGCAGGCCTTAGAATGTTTTCAGGACTGTAGATTTCTTAGAGAATTGAACAAAATTTTCATTGAACGACTGGCAGCTTTCACTGGACACCTGACACTGAACAACCAAGGAAAAGAACCTCAAAAGCTCTGTCTGAAAAGAATGTAAATTACTAATGATCAATTTCAATGACTCCCAGTGCATGAATCATTCCAGTAATAAAACTGTTTGGGCAAAGACGGAAGGGTTGTGTCTCTTAATCTTACACTTCCAGGATTCTGTTATTAAATGTGTCCAGGGCAACAATGGGTTATGGATTCATTTGAGGAATCACCTAATTCCTCAAAACTCTCAGGACTCAAGTGGAATTTACAAGTGGAATTGGAAGATTTGTTGCTCTCTAGAGCTAGTCAGTAGAGCTGAGACATAGGGGCAATTTTTCTCTCATTAAGGAATCTTCCAATACTGGAAAAGTGATAACTCATTAAGAATTGCACTTGTCTGGGACCAACGGTAGAGCACAATGGTTTTTCTTCATATTCCACATAATTCTCCTTCTCCAGTGAAAGAAATCTTCCACTTTTTCTAAAAGAGGTTGCTTCAATTTCTCTTTTCTCCTCCTCCCCAAAAAGAAAATCACAAGTTTAGTGAAAAATTAAATCGCCATTGCACAAGTTAGTAGTCAGTGGTCCCCACATTGGTTCCTGACCGTCAGGGCTGACTCCGCAGTAGACGGAGAGGTCCTTAGCAGCCGAAACCCCAGCGGTAGCTTTCCCTGACTTCTCCCACAGGCCTAGAATGGTGGCTCTCAACTAGATCAATTTTGTCCCCCCACAGGACTTTTGGTAGTGTCTGGGCACTTTTTGATTAACACGACTGGGCTGTGGCAGGTGCTACTGGCCTCAAATGGGTAGAGACCAGGATGTTGCCAAACATCCAAGCACAGGGCACTGGCACACAACAAAGAATTGTCCTGCCTGAATTAGTCAGTGTTCTCCAGAGAAACAGAATCAATAAATATATAATTTATATTTCTTCATACTATAATTTTTATGCATTTATACTTTATTTTATTATTTATTATTATTTTATTTTATTATTTTTTATTTTAATATTTTTATTATTTTATCTTATTTATTTATAAATAAGTATATTATTTATTTATATTATTTTATTTTATTATTATACAATACTTATATTTATATATCTATAAGTCTATATCCATATATCTATCTATCTATATGAAGAGACTTATTGTATAGAATTGGCTTATTATAAAGGATTGGCTCATAGTCTTACAGAGGATGGCAAGTCCAAAATCTGCAGAGCTGATGTCCCAGTTCAAGTCTAAAAGCGCCAGCAGGCTGCTACACAACTTGGAAAATCTAATTGATGTCCCACTTCAAAGACCATAATGCAGGATAATTCTCTCTTACTCAGGGACAGGTATGATTTTTCTGCTATTCAGTTCTTCAACTGATTGGATGAGGCCCACCCAATTTAAGGAGAGTAATCAGCTTTACTCAAAGTTCACCAGTTTAAATGTTCATCTCATCCCAAAAAACCCTCACAGAAACACCCAGAATAATGTCTGACCAAATATCTGGGCATTCCATGGCCCAGTCAGGTTAACACATAAAATGAACCATCACAATACCCCAAATGTCCGTACTGCTATAGTTGAAAAATCCTGATCAGAATCATTCTAGCCACATAATAAATGTTCACAAATGTTAATTGATGGAATACAACTGGCTCATGTTCACTTGAGACAAAGGAGAGGTCAAAGTGAGGTGAGATGGTCAGGGGGATCATGGAAGAGATAGGCTAGGTAGAAACTTGGAAGTGTGGGTGGAACTTGGGTGAGCAGGTAGAACAGAAGACATTTCAGAATGGGAGAAGTTGCATAAGCATGGCACATACAAGAGGTCTCAGAGGACGAGACGCCATTGGTTAAAACTCTAAACACTTGAGACCATGAGACCCTTAGCAGAACAGAACCCAATATCAAATCTGAATGAATGATGTGGTTTTGTTTGTTAAACAACTTAAATTAAGTGTTTTGAAGAAGGAGAGAGGGAAAAATTCATCTTTAGAACCATTCACATAAACAGCACCACAAACTTCTCTTGGCACATTTTACAGATGAAGGAACTGAGACACAGAGCCATCAGCCATGAAGTTTGGGAGTTTTTGCTTTATAATATGGTATATTTGCTCCCTTCTATCTTTTGACATGAGGTGGGTATTACAAGGGACGGGCTTATTAACACACCGTATCGGTGGTGTTTCTAGCATAGGCTCCGGAGCCAGACCTTGTGGGCTGAGACTGGCTCCACCACTTAGTAGCTCATGACCTTGGGCAAGGGGCCAAACGTGTGAATATCAGATTAGTTCATAAATGTAAAGCAGGCAGCACAGGCTCAAACACATAGAAAATGCTCAATCGGGGGGCGCCTGGGTGGCTCAGTGGGTTAAAGCCTCTGCCTTCGGCTCAGGTCGTGATCCCAGGGTCCCGAGATTGAGCCCCGCATCAGGCTCTCTGCTCAGCAGGGAGCCTGCTTCCTCCTCTCTCTCTCTCCACCTGTCTCTCTGACTACCTGTGATCCCGCTCTCTGCCAAATAAATAAAATCTTAAAAAAAAAAAGAAAACGCTCAATCGGGTTGGCTGTTTGGATTATCATCATTCTTTTCAGCGACGGTTCCTTACTCCAGCCTGTGGGGTTCCAGTGGATTCCCACTCCAACGGACAGAATCAGAGCATCTGGTGGTGGCAAAACTGAGGGGCGTGAGCACTCCCCTTTCAGGACTTTCCCAACCTTTTCCCACAGGATACTCTCATAGAGACCTCGAAACTAAGTGATTCCTGTGGCACTGTTTGCACTGAAAACATTTTCTCCTGGGGCCTCCTTATTAAACCTGTAGTTTGGACAAGCAAACAATAAAACCAGCCTATGCAGTCTGCTGCTTTGAGTAGCCTGCTGAAGAATGATGCCCCCAGGAAGGTGTGTGGGGGGAGGAGGGGAAGGGGTGGGAAGGGAAGAAAAAAGGAGATTGCACTAGGACAAGCTGGGGTTTCTGAGAACACAGCATCAGACTGCAGTGGGGAGGGACCCTTACCTGAGACCAGTAGTCAGCACCTCTGCTTGGAATTTCCACATCAAAAAAACAAACCAAAAAAAAATTGTGGGAGGACGGGGAATTTCCCATCAACGTTACCTCCCTAGTTTTTAATGGCTCATCAAATGGGGAAGGACTCAGAGCAGAGCCAGCAAGCTGGTGAGGAGGCTGGTGGCTGTGCCAATGAAAAGGACTGGGGGAGGAGATACTAAGGGGGGCCGTGGTGGCTGCCTTTGAGTAGGTGAAGGGCCAACAGTGTGGCTGGGAATGAAACACGTTATGTGTAGGAGTCAGGTTCCAGAACAACATACTGAGTGCCTTTCTACTACTTAGATTAGTCTAAAAATGCAGCTCACTGTTAAGAGGCAGTGAGCTCCCCATCATTAGAGTTATACAAGCAGAGGCTGAATGCTCATTTTTGTGGGGATGCGGGAATGATTTCATACCTGAAAGTGACTTCCAATGATATAGTTCTCAAATGTAAAACTTGCATTGCCTATTTGGATGTGAGATCTAGACTACATGTTTCCTTTACCTTCCTCGAGCTTAACCCTGTCCTGGTGATTGAAAAGTGTCCATCCTCCCAAGGCTAGCTCTTGTTAATTGTCCATGCCTGCCTAGAACACTGCTATAACAGGTTTCCAAGGCTGTGTAACATAATGATTGTTAATATCTGCTAAAGACAAAGAAAAGGAACAAAAAAAACTCATATTTTACCACTGTTGTATATTCAGCGTCTATACTATATAATATGGATAATATTTTTAAAATATTGAAAAATCTAACTTCCTCTCTCAGTAAGCAAAAGTTTTCTCTTCCACCATCACGGTGGCTGGAGCATGAGGTTTATTGCCTCAGGGAAGGGGCAGCAGGATGGATCCACCTAGAACAAAGTGTCCATGGGTAGGTAGCAAAGAAGATAGGACAGGACAGAAAGCCATTTCCAAAAGACAGAAGAGAAAGTAGAGCTCTACCCAGGCAGAAGTGAAGTTCTGGAAAAGATGAACATGGGAAGAAGTTGCTGCCTGAGACCCCACCCTGCCAACTCTGAGCCTTAGCTCAGGGCAGGGTTTCCGAGCAGATGGAAACTCTGAGGGGAAAAAGGAAATGCCGAACCCAGAGCAAGACCCACTGCGTTTCCATTTGGAATTCCAGGAAAGACCACCCACACTGCACCAGTGCCACCCTAGGGGGGCCACAGAAGTAAAATGACAATGTGGGATATTCAGGGAGAGGACTTTATGCCCCTGAATGGCTCTGCTTACACATGTGTGCCGCAAGTTCCCACCAGCCCCTGGCAAGGGGCAGAGAAGGATGTGGAGTTGAGAGCAAGGGACCCAACTTGGGTGGCCATTGTGAGAGGCCAAGTGACCCGACAGACGGGGTGGCTAATGCTCAGGGCATCTATATGGCCAATGAGGTCTGACGCAGGGTTGAGTCAATAAAGGGGAATGACCAAGCCCTGAAGGTGCAAGACAGCAACCCCGGAGTTATACCACTGTGATGTGTCAGTAGTGGACACGCACAAGGGCAGACACCAGGCTAGAAAGACTCCAGGTGGAGGTCAGAGGAAGAGATACAGAAACACAGCACTAACACCAGGAACCTCTCTCTCCCAGACACGAGGATGGAGAAACTTCCCTTGTTCAAAGGCACTGGGGAATGGGGAAGGCAGGGGACACCCTCTGAGAACTCTGACAATGGCCCTGAACTTTAAATTGACTAATGGCTCCGACGGCCCTTTAAACCCAGCAAAGGCTGAGCCGTGGTGTAAGGCATGGCTGAGACGGAGCCGCGTTCTCCAAATCTGAATGGGACCATCTCAGCATCTGCGCCATCTCCCCGACAAGCACACACCATCCATACATATGCAGGCAACCACAAGAACCCGATAGGAGCAGCTAGTGCAAAAGGTCTGGAACAAGAGGAAAGAAATCTAAAGGATGAGCTGTGCAGAAGCCATGGCAGCGTGGTAGGAAGGAAAGAGAAGGAGAAATCCATCTGAAGGATGACAATGACTAGCACTATTGAATGTTGCTCGTGGGACAGGCACTCTGCATCCCCACTGCTCCTAGCATGACCTGGAGACCTGCAGGGCAGGCATCACCCAGAACTTCTTAGAAACCCAGAATAGGGGGCACCTGGGTTGGTTGAGCGGCTGCCTTCTCCTTGGGTCATGATCCCAGGGTCCTGGAATCAAGCCCTGTGTTGGGCTCTCTGCTTGGCGGGGAGCCTGCTTCTCCCTCTCCCTCCTGCTCCCCCTGCTTATCTTATCTCTCTCTCTCTCTCTCTCTCTTTTAAATAAATAAATAAATAAAGTAAAATAAAATTAAAAAAAGAAGAAATCCCGAATAGCAGTCTACACCCTAGACCTATAGCATCGTTATTTTTGTCTTTTCCTTTTTTCCAGTTTTATTGAGATATAATTGATACAATATTGTGGAAGTTTAAGGTCTACAGTGTGATGATTTCATATACATATGTGTTATTTATCACATACATATACATACGTATGTGTGTCCACGTGTGCATCACAGTAAGTTAGTAAGCATTCTTCACTTCCCATAATTGCCATTTTGCTGTTGTTGTTATGATGAGAACATTTAAGATTTGCCCTCCTAGCAAATTCCAAGTATACAATACAGTATTATTAACCACAGTCACCAAGTTGTACATTATGTCCCCAAACTTATCCCTCTTATAACTGGAAATTTTTACTGTTTACCTAACATCTCCCCATCTCCGCTGTCCCCCAACCCCTAGCAACCAGCATCTCCTTTCTGCTTCTGTGAGCTCAGCTTTTTTAGATTACACATTTAAGTCAGATCCTGCAATATTTGTCTTTCTTTGCTTCTGCTGATCTTCTTATGAACTCAGGAGATGTGTGGACACATTGCAGTTTGAGACGTATTACGTTACATGATTTAACATAATCAATTCAACACAACAATTCTGGGAATTAAAGAATCTTCTCCCCATTTCACAAATGAGCAAACTGAGACCCAGCCGAGTTCACATATCCAGTAAGTGGTAGAACCAAGATACCGACACAAGCAGTCTGACTCTGGAGCCCACCCTCTTGACTACACCAAAAGCTTCGACTCCTCCCCTGATTGGTTTCTGGTCAAATGTGTGTTTACAGTTGCACTGATGCATGCCTAGAATGTTTAGAATAATCTGTGGACATACAGCAGTGACAAGATTTCCTTTTCCAGTATGTTTTCCAAAGGAAAACAGTAGATATTCATGATTCAATCCATGTCCGGGTTTCTGCATGACCAAGGGCCCCCAGTATTTTAAGCTTTTGGGCAATTCATAGCTATCATGTCTAAATCGTTCTGCTTGTTCTAAATTTGCCCTGTATGTGTACCTTTCAAGAATAGCTATTTTAGCTGATAAACCCCCATTTTCAAATGCAAATGTGTTTTGGAATATAACAGTTCAATCACTTCTCCCTCAAAATCATACTACAGCTGAGTTACTCCAAAGGAATCCGTAGCGAAGCATGGAACATTTTCAAGCATAATCCTGCGGTGCTTTTCATCTAAAAAGGTGACTAACAGCTTGCATAAGCTTATAACCAGACTTAAAGCTTCAAATCCCTGTGGAGTTTGCAAAGGGCATCGAGACAGCAAGCCAAACCTGGGAAACACAAAAATGTCTTTGCATGCTGACTTATCTACCAGTCAGTCACGAAACCAGTCCGAATCAAAACTGCTGTTACTCATTTCAGTTCCACAACCTCTATTTTCCTGACAGTGAGTCGAAGAGGCACTCCCTCCTCTGTTCAGAAAAATAAGAAACAGCTCCCACCTAACAAATGTTAATGAGGTCATGCAATGTGGTGAAAAGCAACGAGAGGTGAGAGGAAGCCCATGCTACCTGACATCCCCAGGGTAATTACAAAAAGATGTTTGAAGACATGAATGAGATCTAGTCTGGAACTCCCCAGCTCTTTGACCTTAGGGAGTTCGTTCTGCTCTCCAGGTTCATTTTCCCTGGCCTCAATGATTTCCTAAGATTCCTTCTAGCTCTGCAGTCTCAAATTTTAAGTCAGACCTTAATTATGTGCTAAGTAAAGTATACTGTATTTCATTTGAAGGATGGCATACTGACAAAGACAGTTAAGAAGATGACAAGGCAGCCTGGAAAGTACTCATTACATAACATGGAGTACAAAATGTTGTTTATACTTTCTAAAACTATGGAAGATTCTGTGCGCATTTGGACAGACGCTGGAAGGAAAGAGGGGACAAAGAAAAACAGAGTGAGATCATGGGTGGGTGAAGTTTTCTTGTAGTTTGATTTCCATTAATTTGCTGCTTAAAAACACAATCATACTTTTAAGGAAGCATATCTTGATGTTCTATGGAAGAACCGTTTGCCTGGTGTTTTGCTGTCACGTTTTCTTAGCTTCCAAGTTGACGGTGGCCACGCTGAGCCCTCTGCTAGTCACTGACTGTGTCAGGAGGGCTCGATATTGTTTCCAAAGTGGTCACATGCCTGTGCCCAGGAGCTAGGCCCCCATCCTCCCAGCCCAAACCTGCAGTCACAAACTCAGCGCTTGTGTTTCCCTCCACTACTGGCTGGGAGGAAACAGGAATGGAACATAAAGGTCCAATCTGATCACCTCGAGTGGGAAGGGAGCTCTGAGTTTGCTCTGTCCTTCCTCTGAGGTCATCCGCTTGCAGTATCTGCCTGTTTCACGAAGAAGCCTTTCATAGCCCGCCCTTAATCCACAACAGGGCCCCAGCAGTCATGTTGGACAAGATGCCTCTGCTCCCTCCCATGGCAACATCCGATTGGACCAGCCAGCCCCTGACCCAAGATGGCCAAGCAGAGCCTCTCTGCCAGAAATTCGACTCTGGAACTAAGAAAGAGTCCGTCTGCTGAGATGGTTAAATCTAAAACATGTACGCATGGATGCTATGGGATAGACATTTCTGATCATGCACGGAGACTGTAAGAGTAGAGAAAGCCCGTATTGGGTGCATTGGGTGCGATAACTGTGCTCCCTGCTGCAGCCCCTCCCTATGGCATGCTGCAGGCTGCCCTGGTTCTGTGAAACAGCCTGATACCTTTTTTTTTTTTTAAAGATTTTATTTATTTATTTGATAGAGAGAGAGAGACAGCGAGAGAGGGAACAGAAGCATGGGGAGAGGGAGAGGGAGGAGCAGGCTCCCTGCTGAGCAGGGAGCCTGATGCGGGGCGGGATCCCAAGACCCTGGGATCATGACCTGAGCCAAAGGCAGACGCTCAACAACGGAGCCACCCAGGTGCCCTGAAACCGCCTGATTCTTAAGTAAAGACCCCTTTCCACCGAGGCTAAGGGAAGCTGGTGTCTGTTACTTGCAATAAAAAATGTCCTAATACAGCGGACATGGGTGGCTCAGTGGGTCAAGCATCTGAGTCTTGGTTTCAGCTCAGGTCATGACCTCAGGGCCCTGGGATGGAGCCCCAAGTCAGGTTTTGTGCTCAGTGGAGAGTCTGCTTGAAGATTCTCTCCCTCTGCCCCTCCCCCACTCAGACACAGGCTTGCAAGTGCTCATGTGTCCTCTCTCTCTTTCTCTCTCTCTCTCTCAAATAAATAAATCTTTTTTTAATTTAAGATTTTATTTATTTATGACAGAGAGATCACAAGTAGGCAGAGAGGCAGGTGCAGAGAAAGAGGGGGAAGCAGGCTCCCCGCTGAGCAGAGAGCCCCATGCGGGGCTCAATCCCAGGACCCTGAGATCATGACCTGAGCCGAAGGCAGAGGCTTAACCCACTGAGCCACCCAGGTGCCCCAATAAATCTTTTTTTTTTCTTTCTTTAATTTGCCAATACAGTTTATCTATGGGAGCTTCCCAGCATGCCATACAAGTGCTTGTGTGACCTGGCCCTGCGTGGAGTCCCACCTGGTCACGCACTAGAATCCCCACCACACCGGGCCTCAGCTGCTAGTGCCACACACTGGGTCTCACCGGGCTCTGCTGCTATTCTGCCTGAAATGTTCACCAGCCTGCTGAGTGCCCTCCCCAGCCCAAAGGCGTAGGTAGGTAAAAAGCCCAGCTACAGGGGTCTGCTTGCTTCCTCCCTCTACTTCAGCCTTGCATATGATTAAAGCACTCAGACAGAGTGCCGCCTAGGATGCCAGGAACTGCTCTTTCTACTCCCTGCCAGCCAGAACAGACTCTGAGCCTTCGGAGAGCAGGCCCTCCCAGGGAAGCTAAGGGAGACTCACCGCTGCTGCCTGAGATGTGGCTCTTCTCATTTGATTTTGCTGCATTCTTTATTTATAAGGTCCGGGCATCCAGGTTAAAGGCTGGCTGTACCCAGCATCCCAGCACTTAATGAGGAATCAACAGCATGTGAATAAAGTCAGTCTGGGGAGCTTTGTGAGCTACAGGCACCAGTGAAAGAACAGAGCTTCTCCAAACATGCCTGGGGAGAGGGACACCTCGCCTGCCAGAAGATTTTCCAGAAAGCAGCAAATGTGCACAGCTTTTTTCCTACCTTTTGAAAGGAATGATCAGTAATG
Source organism: Lutra lutra (assembly GCF_902655055.1). NCBI lineage: Eukaryota > Metazoa > Chordata > Mammalia > Carnivora > Mustelidae > Lutra > Lutra lutra. Next base: position 39,588,497 of record NC_062284.1, read on the forward strand.
ACTTAACATTATGTCATGCATAACGCAGAAGCTCACAGAAGTCATCGAACCCAGGTGGTGTCCGCATCCCTCGTTAACAGACAAGGAAACTGGGTGAGCAACTTGCTGAGGTTGTCACAGGGACACAGTGGGCCTCCAGGTACAAAGCTAGTGGCCGGGCTCCAGTGGCTGTCTTCTAAGCCAGTGGTCCTCAGGATGTGTCCCAGGAACCAGCAGTGGCAGCCTCACTTAGGAGGAACTGGTTAGAAATGCAAGATCTTGGGCCCCCATCCAGACTGACTAAATCACATACTTTGGTGTCAGCAATCTGGGTGTTTACAAGCCCTCCTGCGTACTCTGATGCATGTGCTAGACCCTCAAGACTCAATGGGGGTCTGAGTCCAGCTGCATCAGCATCCCTTGGAAGCTGATTGGAAATGCAGGCTCTCAGGCCCTGCCCCAGTGAGTCACAATCTGCATTTTAACATCTTCCAGTGATTTGTTCACCCATTAGAGTTTAAGAATTAAAAAGCACTGCTCTTCCCTATGAGAAGCAAACAGTTGTCCCTTAATATAGGATAAGAGCTCTCAATTCCAGGGCACATGCTGCTTGGTCTAGGAGTGAACAAAGCAGAGCTCCATTTTCTTACCAGTGATTGGCTTAAAAATAGACACGTGAGCATAATTCTAACCAATGAGACAGGAGAAATGAACATAATGGTTCCTTGGTATTAAAGAGAAACACCTCACAGTCATTAAGCTGGGTACTATCAAGAAGGAAGGAAGGTAAGAGGAAGGAAGGGAAACAAATACTGGAAAGGATGTAGAGAAATTGGAACACGTGGCACTGCTGGGGGGAATGCAGCATGGCACCATGGAAAACAGTCTGGCAGCTCATCAGAAAATGAAAAGTAGAATTACCATATGATCCAGTCATTCCACTTCTGAATGCAGAGACAAAAGAACTAAAGCAAGGTCTCAAAGAGATCTTTGCACACCCATGCTCATAGCAGCATTGTTCACAATGGCTAAAAGGCAGAAGCAGCCCAAGTAGCCAACAGATGAACAGAGAAATGAAATGTGGCGTATATGCCGAATGGGCTCTTATTAAGCCTTGAAAAGGAAGGAGAGTCTAACACACGCTACAACATGGGTGAAAGTTTAGGACATCACAGTTAAGTGAAAGAAGCCCAGTCACCAAAAAATAAATACCAGATGATTTCATTTGCATAAGGTACCTACAGGAGCCCAATTCTTGGAGACAGAAAGTGGAAGGATTGGTGCCGGACACTGGGATGAAGGCAGAATGCAGAGTTACTGGTTAACAGACACAGAGTTTCAGTTTTGCAAGACGGAAAGAGTTCGGGAGACCCGTTGCACAACAATGGGAACAGACGTCACCTACCAAACCGTACGCTTAAAAATGGTCGAGATGACAAACTCTATGTGACGTGATGTACGTTCTACCAAAATTAAAAATACTTTTTTAAAAAACAAGGCACAAAGAAGAAAACATCTCCTTTTCTGCCTCTGGATATTATCTTGTCTTCCCGCAGTGGCTGGAAGAGCTGCCAAAATTTTGGGACCCTCTGGAGAAAGAAAAAAAGAGATGAGAAAAATAAAATCTTTGGTGAAGCCTTTAAGTCACCGCATTAACAAGGCCCCGGATCAGCCTTATCTCCAGGATTCCTATAATGTAAAATATTTTTAATTACTGAAGCCACTTTGAGTGTTGTGTCACTTACGGCCAAAAGCATCTTTACAGATACAGGGTTCTAAGTGCCCAACAAGAGGCAAGTCGCCAATACGGCTCAGGAAGATGAAAAGGCCTGACTCTGGGGCACCTGGGTGGCTCAGTGGGTTAAGCCGCTGCCTTCGGCTCGGGTCGTGATCTCAGGGTCCTGGGATCGAGTCCCACGTCGGGCTCTCTGCTCAGCAAGAAGCCTGCTTCCCTCTCTCTCTCTCTCTGCCTGCCTCTCCATCTACTTGTGATCTCTCGCTGTCAAATAAATAAATAAAATCTTTAAAAAAAAAAAAAAAGGCCTGACTTTGAAGCTTTTAACTCCGTTGCCACCGCAGTGAACTTGCTGGTGGTGATTATACAGAGACAGTACCCATGTCCTACTTGCTCATAATTTTTTCCTTTTTTACTTCCCGGATTTTGCTGTGCAATAGATGTTTTTATAAGTAATCACTAAATTACACTAACTGCTTGGATGGCTCTCGTATCACGAAATGCGAGGCAGCCATTAAAATGATGGCAAAGGGGGTGACTTATTAATATGAAAAGCATCTTACGTGTGCATGAAGTGGGGGTAAATGCAAGTTACAGAGTGGTAGGATTCCATTTCTTCTGTACGAGTTAGAAGCAGGCAGGCAGATGACTGATGGATGAATGGATATAAATACACAAATACATGTGAAGAGAAAACAAGAAAGCAAACAAAATATTTACACTGGTTATATCTTGGAGTTGGAGATTATAACGATGTCTTATTTTATTCCTTAAAAAAAAGATTTTATTTATTTGTTTGGGAGAGAGAGAGAGAGCACAAGCAGGGGAGAAGGGTAGAGGGAGAAGCAGGCTTCCTGCTGAGCAGAGAGTCCTATGCAGGACTCGATCCCAGGACCCTGGGATCATGACCTGAGCTGAAGGCAGATGCTTAACTGACTGAGACACCAAGATGCCCCTATTTTATACTTCTTCATCTATATTTTTCTAAATTTTCTTCGATGAACCTAATTTCTGATATTGAAAATAAAGTTCTTTTTAAAACCTTGTGTAATAATTCAAATGCCCCTCGCTAAATGCCCCCAGTTTCCTGTGCTTTGAATAATTTGTATCGTTAGGACTTCCTCATTATTTGTCCCAGTGTCTGCCCATTACACACCCTCTACTCGCATCTATTCTGTACCCTATGATATATTGAATTTTTAGAAATCCAAAGAGGGGCACCTGAGTGGCTCAGTAGGTTGAGCCTCTGTCTTTGGCTCAGGTCATGTCCCAGGGTCCTGGGATCGAGCCCCACATCGGGCTCTCTGCTCAGCAGGGAGCCTGCTTCCCCCTCTTTCTCTGCCTGCCTCTCTGCCCATTTGTGATCTCTGTCAAATAAATAAATAAAATCTTAAAAAAAAAGAAGAAATCCAAAGATCTTCACAGTTACCACTGAGTGTAAAGTAGGAGTAAATATTTTCTGAGTGAAACTTCAAAAAAGCTTTCTCATGGGAGAGGTCCAAGAGCTTTGGTGGGAGGAAGCCTATGCCATTTGGCCATACACAGCCTCTGTTGGCCTGCCTCTTGGCACCGGCATGTTTTCTAAATTGGCAAACATGCTGGAGACCAGAGTTGCACATAAATGAAGTGGGAGTGTTTCTAATAACTAAGAGCTACTCGATTAAGAAATAGCGTGACTCTGAATCTCTGGACATGTCTCCCCTAAAGGAGGCTGCAGATGGCAGGAACAGGGCCAACTGGGGTCCCTTCTACCCTACCAAAGTGACATTATTTAGGTTCACCACCTGGTTATTAGATTTGCCAGATGGCAAGCCTGAGTAACTGCTCAGAAAGAGGGTCACCAGCCAATCCACGAGCCTCACACAGCCCGTACCGTTACTTTAACATGTGATGCACATACTAGTACATAATATGGGTAATGAGGCATCACAGAGCCATCATAAAAGCAGACATCTGGGCTCATGCGGGACAGCCCTGTGCACAGGGGCCCTGGGAAAAAACCGACAGTTTCGTGCAGCAGGGACCGGGAAGAGGTGGGGGTGGGAGGGGCAGGAAGTGGGGTGCGTGCCCATGTGCCTGCTGTCCAAAGGATTCAAATATTTTGCTTCCATCATTAAAACATTGCTGACTCCTGCCTGGTTCTGGGAGTTGCCCATTTCTCAGCTTTTCTGTGTTGTTATTCTCCACTTTGATGAAAAAGTATGATATTTTTACACCAATGCAGGGAAAAATGGAACTGTGACTAGAGGTGGATTTGAATGCTTTGACAGTTCTAGTCCAACTCTGACAGCGAAAATGGCTTTCCTTTAGGAAAAGGTGTGTGTGTGTGTGTGTGTGTGTGTGTGTGTCTGGGGGCGGTGGGGAGAGGAGCTGAGGGGAGGGTTCGCACCCACTGGCTCGCCTCTGGAACAAGCTTGTGGAGGAGAAGCTCCAGCTGGTCCCACTGGTTGCAACCAGAGAGGAAGGCTCAGAAAGAAAAGCTGGTGAAGCCAGCCAGGCCCTGGCAGCCATGTGGAGGTCGCGGCATTCCTTATCATGATTCCTGTCCCTCGGGGCTCCCCTGGTGCCCCCAAAGTGCCAACCCAGGCACTGCCCACATCATCCGACCATCCCTGGCCGTGGGCGTCCATGCACTTACCAGCAGGTGCTTCCTGGCTGCTCGGCACTGGCAGACACTGGCTAACAGGCTCCCGGAATCTCTCTGTATGGTTTCTTCCAACAACACATGAATCTCCAATGACCTCAAAAGGAAAAGTGTAATTAAAAATTAAATTAGAAAACCTTGAATATGTCTGACATGGAGCAGATCAGCAGAAACAAGTGACGAGCTCCAGGACTGCTGGGAGAGGAAGACGAGCCAGAGACAAGCCCTGGACAGACCATCAGGTGGAAAAGGGCATACACGTGTGACGAGGGCACACATGGGACGGGGAAGGGACGTCAGGGCAGAGGCCATGACCTCCCGGGGGAGGAGAAGAAGGAGGGGAGACAGCAGCGGTGCTGGGCAGGGGAGCTGTGTCCCGGGGCAGGGACCCCCTTTCCTGGCAGGGCTCCGGCAGACCCTGGGTGGCCATCTGGAAGGCCCCTTCTAGGTTTATCCCGGCTCTCGAAATGTATGAGATGCTGACCTATTTTCAAAACCAGTTTTCCTCACTGGCTCATTTTGGGTTCTGACCGAATTGTGACTGTAAATAAGGCCATCTGTGTCTCTCAGCCGGCTCTTCAGAAGCCGAGGACGTTCCACCACTGAAACTTCTGAGCGTCGGGTGGGGTGGGAATGCTCTTGTGACCCACTCTCAGGAGCTGTCACCATGTCTGCTGCCATCTAAAGGACATCCTCCTCCTGGCCATGCCCGTATCTCCCATGGCAGCGACAGCCTAGGCAAGCCCTCACCAGGTTTTCTGTCGAACATACAGGGGTAAACCTAAATGCCCAGGGAATTCAACATCCATCACATTTTACAGTAGTGTCTACACCATGGGCACATTCATCTCAGATCCTCGAAAATGCACAATAACCCCGTGAGGCCAGAAGTGCCGGCCTCTCACAGAAAGAGTCAAAGTCTGAGACCGAGTAGGTCCCATACCCCCAGCTTCTGACTCCAGGGCACTTCTTTACACCCCACCCCACTGCTCCCAGCCTAGGGTTTTGCCTTTTCTGTGTCAAGATGTACTTCTCTACCTCTTCTGATCTTGACTTCACTCTCTCACCGTTGACCCCCACACACCCTCATCCCATTTCATCGACATTACACTGTCGCCCTCTTGGTACCTCCAGGTGATGCTCAGCCGCTCTGGGGCTCGCTATGTTGCCCAGACTACTATGTTGCCTCCCGTCTCACCCGCCTGACGCTCGTTAGCCCCAAGCACCTGCTCTTCTCCTCTGTCTCACTCCAGTCTCCTTTTGGAGAGGAACCTGAAACAAGTCTTTCTTAAATGCCAACCTGTCAGCTCTCAGTGGTGTTTCTGGCCGTTCTGCAGCCAGCATGGTACAGGGCACGGCCAGACCGAAACCCAGGATTGCTTCGCCTCAAAGAATCAGCAGCAAACAGCAGTCGAGCCCAGCTGGGAGGGGCCAGCTGGGAAGTCGATGAGACCCAGGAGTGGATACAGGAAGTTGGAACCACGGATGAGGAGTCGGAAATGCGAACGATGTGATGGTGGCAAAACTGAGGAAGCAAATAGCGTCCTGGTTTGTTTGAAATAGGGACGCTTTCAAAGGGCCAGGTGTGGCTGTCTCCTTTTGTTCCACAATGTCTTAGGCACCACCTGTCACCTGCCGGATGAAGGATTCGGCAGCCTGGGAGTTCACAGGGGGCCCTCCTGCCTTGGACACAACCCTGTTGATTGGAGCCAAAGCACCTCACACAAGAGTGATAGGTCCAAGCCCACAGATATTCACACCCTAAATTACAGAGAAAGTCAGGATGGGAGAAGATTGACAGTGTCCCCGATCAAAACAGACACCTCATCACAGCATATTTAGTGGAAAATACGTGGAAAACAAAAGTTGAATTCTCTATCTCAGCTGCAGAGCCTAATACATCACTGCCAAGAAGAAAGAGTTTAATAAAATTCTTCTTTAAGTTATATCTGGAGTAGGAGCTCTATGGAGCAACTAGGCAGATGGCAAGCAGCCTCACCCCCAAGTTCATGGTGCAATGAGAATAACCTTGATATGGACAAAAAGGCCCAGCACGTTGACCCCACAGATACTTACTGAGCACACCTACTACATACCAGGCACCAAGCTAGGCTCTGTCACTGTACCACAGCTGCCCTCTGAAGTTTCCAAAGCATGTAAAAATATACGGTCAAGTCTGATCCTCATAAAACCAAGTGATAAAGGTGTTGTTATCCCCACTTTGCAGATGAGTAAACTGAGGCTCACCAAGTTTAGATGAATGGCCCGAGGTCATAGGACTAGTACTTAATATATAGTTTAGACACATGGCCATGTAAACTTCTATGCATGGGAAAAGAATCCCAGGGAATACTGTCCTTCAAGCCCCTGGATGCCTATGGACACTTTCCTACCTGTGCCAAAACCCTGGTCTTCAACCTCTACACTCACTGTCCCTCAGATGACTCCACCTGTAAGTCTTCTTCTATAGGAAGGGTAATGTATCAGCTTTAAGTAACAGAAAAACCAACTAAGAGTGCCATTAACAATAAAAACAATTTTACGGGGCACCTAGGTGGCTCAGTGGGTTAAGCCTCTGCCTTCGGCTCAGGTCATGGTCTCAGGGTCCTGGGATCGAGTCCCACATCAGGCTCTCTGCTCAGCAGAGAGCCTGCTTCCCCCCCGCCTCTCTGCCTACTTGTGATCTCTGCTAAATAAATAAATAAAATCTCTCTAAAAAAAAAATTTTACATAACGGGAGACACGAAAGTAGGCAATTCCAGATTTGGAATTAGCTCACAATTGTCATAAAAGAAAAAAATAATGCATTGAAAGAACCAAGATCTTTCCTTCGTTCCACTCTACCATGTTTAGGCTCGTCACCTTGCATCCATACAATGGCTGCTTTGACTCTGTAATTTCGTGTTCTCGCAGGATTTTATCCAAAGGCAGACCCAGGTCACGTGACTACCCAACAGCAAGAATCTGGTATTTGTGTCTTTCATAGGGAGGGAAAGGTACATGAGGGGGAAGCTGGAAACGGCTACTGGATACCTAATCAACATTCTCCACTGCTGGTAACTTTCTGATTCCTAATTAGGGTCAGAGCTGAAAACTAATTTTTCCTGAGCTGGAATATGGATTTCTTGACACTACCTGTAAGTTGCTTTATTAGTTTTCTATTGCTGTGTTATAGCTTAATGCAGCTTAAGTCTGGACAGCTTAACACAATATGCATTTATTTTCTCACAGTTCTATAGGTCAGAAGTCCCGGAAGTTGAGTAGGTTCTCTGCTTAAGTACTTGCAAAGCTGAAATCAAGATGTTAGCTAATCTGAGCTCTCCTCTGGACCTCTAGGGAAGAATTCACTTCCAAGCTCATTCAGATCATTAGTAGAATTAAGCTCCTTGCAGCTGTGGGACTGAGGTCCCATGACCTTGCTGGCCATCCACCAGGATCACTCTCAAGTCCAAAGACCATTCTCCATCCTCGAAAAAGGCCCCTTCCATCTTTAATGCCAGCAACGGTGCACTGACTCCTTCTCATACTTCAAAGTCCCTTCTGCCACCAGCTGAAGAAAACGCTCTGCCTTTAAGAGCCTTATTAAGTATTAGAGCAAACCCACCCAGATCATCTGCCTTTTGCCATAATCACAGGAGTTAACACCAGAGCGTGACAATCATGGGATCTTAAAACTCTTAAAATTCTTACAATTCCATCTACTTCAGTCACCATTAAAAAAGAAAAAAAATCAGGATTTATTCTTCAAGGTCAAGATAGGGTCACCCTTCCCCAATTCACAATAAGGACAGGAGGACTCCCAATCAAAACAGAGACTCTGCAAGCAAAATATTAAAGAAGAGAATGGCTGCTGGGTGGAAAACCAAGAGTGTCTGATTCCATCCACCTTTCTCCTGTGAAACTGAGATATTAAGCCTAACTTAGTTACACAGTGGAGTCCCACCTTGCTGGCGGACATCTTTTTTAAATGAGAACATGGTGCCAGTGTCCCCACTGATGGGGACATGGATTCCTGTTTCAATTAACTACCCCCCCCCACCACTCCCCTCCTCAGCCTTCCATGTGTTCCCCACACAGACTCATGAAGAATGCTGACCAACAGGGAGTTTGATGGGGTTTTCATATAACATATTTGGTGTGGTTCAATTTCTCATCCTGATTTCTCACTGGTTTGCATCTATCTATTGGGCAAAAGGAAGGACAAGGGTTTATAAGAAGATGAGGCCCCTCTCAGAGCTCCCGCAGAGCAGCCCTCACACTGCCCATAGTGTTGAGAATGGGAGGGCTTTTCCATGTTCTTTTCCACGTCCTTCTTTTTTTTTTTTAAGATTTTATTTATTTATTTGACAGACAGAGATCACAAGTAGGCAGAGAGGCAGGCAGAGAGAGAGAGAGGAGGAAGCAGGCTCCCCACGGAGCAGAGAGCCCAATGTGGGGCTCGATCCCAGGACCCTGAGATCATGACCTGAGCCGAAGGCAGAGGCTTAACCCACTGAGCCACCCAGGCGCCCCTCCACATCCTTCTAAAGAGAAATCCCACGCCCTCTTCGCTACAGAGATGCCTCATGACCAGCTCTTTGAATGCACTGTTTCCCTGCCTTAAACTTGACTCAGACCTCCTGTGTTTTCTCACTTCGTTTTCCCTGCTTTATGACATCCATGTGGACTTCACCTTCGCCCCCACCCCCACCAAAAAGTCTAAAATCCCAAGTCAGATGTCTCCAAGGAGCTGACATATGTTTGCACAAACACGTGAAGATCCTTCAGAACTATAGATTATACACCAGGAACAGCTCGATGCCTTTGAGAATTCTCTACATTCATGGATGTTGTGTTTACCTTTTATTTTAAGTGCTTCCAAGCCCATTCTCTTGAAGCACCTTGCCTTACCAGGAGCCCTGCTCGTTTGTCTTGTTGCCTCCTTCACTCAGAGGCCTCCATCAATCAGTTTCTGAAACAAGGCAGGTTCTGTGCAGAATCAAAAGCCACCACATCACAGCTGACGGCAAAAGAATGCAGCGAGCATTATTGCTTGTACACAGGCCTTTGTCTCTTTGAGAAGTACGTTTGAAATGAATGAGGCAGACGAGAGTGGTAGCTTCAAAAGCAGCTATGCTCCTCTGGGCTTTTCTTGTTGAAAAGTCCTGAGCAGCACTGTTATAAGAAAGTCAAGAGAATAAAAGGAAAATCGGAGGCAAGCTCCAGGTTTCCTAGATGGGAGAGACTCACACCTGGCCTCAGCCAGGCTGTGCCACTGGACATTTGCCTTTCCTTTGTAGATTTCGGTTTGCAAGGTTAAAGTGAAAGAGGCTGTTTACTTTCCCCCAGGGATTATGGATAAAAAAATACATAAATTTCCTTCACTAAGAGCCTAGCCCAGAAGTACGACAGGCTCCTCTCTTGCCTGGTGCCTCTTAAGGCCGTCACTGTTGGTAGTAGAGCTGCGGGCACCGCTGTTGCCATGGTTATGACTTCTGGACCAGGGGATTGGCTGATCCTTAGCCCGACTCTTCCATCCAGCTGTCATCTCCCCTGCAACGAGAGACCTCCTTATTCCCTGATCCATCTTGTATTTGGCTGGGGGGTTAGAGAGCACAGTTTTCCATGGCACTTCATGACCCTTCCATAGAGCCTCAATGACCCTAATGTTGATTTGGACCTAAAGTCTTGGGCTAGTGGAAAAGTTAAAACAATATTCAGGGCTCATATAGATGAGCATCTATATGAGGATCATCGCCTTCCTCTCTTGATTGCAGAGGCTTTGCCATGACTGCTTGGAAGTTCAGAGCGAATATCTGGCCCACAGCCAGGAAGCGAAAAGAACGGTACAACATGTATTTGACGTGAAACCTCATTCATGAGTTCACCTTATTTTTCCCATCCTTATCTTCCATGCCTGAATTTTTCTTTTTAATAAGTCATGCATTATTTGCATCTTTAAAAAGTGCCTTAAATTCTTTTGAAGCAAGGCTAAATATATATTTTTAAAAAGTGTAAGTCTATTCTTCAGAAATCCAATGAAAGAAAAAAAAAAGTGCAAAGGTTTTTCTGGCCAGGAAAGGAAGACTGCAGAGTGCAAAGCACCTAGAACATATTCTGTGTAAAAACCAAATGGGATCGTTTAAATGCATATTTTCTGTTGAAGAAAAAAACATACCCATGGTGCTCGCTTTGGCAGCGCATATGCTAAAACTGTAATGGTACAGAGAACATTAGCATGGTCCCTGCTCAAGGATGGCGTGCAAATTCACAAAGCATTCCATATTTTTAGACATTGGCCAAAGGGTAACAAACTCCCAGCTATAAGATAAATAAGATCCGGGGACCTAACACACAGGATGGTGACTAGAGCTAACAATACTGCTTTATGTACTTGAAAGTTGTTAACAGGGTAGATCTTAAATGTTATCAACACACACACACACACACTCCATAATTACGTGAAGGGTTGGAGATATTAACTAACTGTATTGTGGTCATCCTTTTGCAATATATACGTGTATCTAATCATCATGTTGTTTAAACTCGTATGTGTTGTATGTCAATAATATCTCAGTAAAGCAAAGGAGGGGAAAACTACAACTACAGAGAAAACCACATACACATACACAACTGAGTTTTTAAAAAAACTGGAATTTCTGGTACAGAGGAGGCATAAAGACATGACACTCCTAATCTCAGGAAGCTCCCTAAACAATTAAGGAGCTGTTACGTCAAGTCACTCACTGGAGATTTTGGTCAGTCCCTTTAGAAGACTGGGGCGGGCTGTGTGGACAGGCCACACCAGCAGGGAGGTGCGTAGGGGGTTCTGGGAATCCCGGTTCCTTGCCCACAGTAAAAACTTCACAAGTATCTGCTGAATAGATGGAAAAGATAAGTAAAACAAAATGAAGTAAAAAACCCACAACAGGGGTGCCTGGGTGGCTCAGTTGGTTAGAGTCTCTGCCTTCGGCTCAGGTCATGATCCCAAGATTCTGGGATCGAGCCCCACATCAGGCTCTGCTCACCAGGGAGCCTGCTTCCTCCTCTCTCTCTGCCTGCTTCTCTGCCTACTTGTGGTCTTCGTCTGTCAAATAAATAAATAAAATCTTAAAAAAATAAAAAAAATTTTAAAAACCCACAACAGCAAAAGCAGACAAACAACAAAAAACATTATGCCTAGGTGCTAAGTTCACAGATAACCTTCAAATGAACTTGGGCAGAAATGATTTAACAGCACCCAGAAAAGCAGATGCAGCACGCGGCCTTAGTCCTTTGAATCTTCTCGACAACACTTTGAGGTAGATGTTTTTTTATCTCTACTGCTTTTCAATGAGGTTAAGGAAGATTAACTAATTTGTGCAAGACCCCATAACCAATAGGTAGGATTTAAGCCCAGAGCCATCTGATTCTCAAAACAGACTATTTCCTCCATCTTCCCCATCATTCCCCAAGCTCTTCTTCTGTCCAGAACGCACATCTGAGGCCCCATTCCAGAGGCACTGAATTGGTCTCTGGGGAGGGACTTAGAAGCATATGTTTAACAAGAGACAAGATGATTCTATCATCAGAGAAGTTTAAGAAAACAGCCCTGTTGCCTCAGATGGGAAACGTATCCATCTCCTCCTCTCACTGATCAAATAGAAGCCACCAGAGATTTGAAGCTCACACAACAAAATTCAATTGCATCGTTCTGGAGTTTATCAGATTCTAATATTATAGGATATTTATTCCCCACTTGGGTGCTATAGCATTGTCAAAGGTCATCTGGATCCTGAGGGGCATAGACAATTCTGGAAAGTTAAAAACGGACTCCAGTGGACTTCTCAGATTTTTTAGTTTTCCCCTGTCCCTCTTTGGTCCTTCAGGGCAGAAGTTAAGAATGCAGCTTCAGCTCCCAGTAGCTTGAACGGACACAGAGTTTCCCGGCTGTGCAGGGGCTGTAGGGCCGCTGGAAGGAGAGCCCCAGGCTGAGAATCAATCCTCCTGTCCCATTGCCCACCAGATGGCTGTCATTGGATGAGCAAATTCCATGATCCGGAAAGTAGAAAATCCATCACTGGTTGGTTTGCTTTTCTGAGTGCCAGTGTTTCCTCACCCGACGACAAGAGGAGAGGCCGAAGAAGGTTACAGCTTCAACCCCCACCATGGAAGCGAGAGACGTATTTATACCACCTAAATCCTTAATGAGTTAGATGGGAAGCAAAACAGTGATTCCTGACAGGGCTGAATTTGAGTCAGGCTGTGAAACTCCACAGCGCAGCCAGAAGTAGAGACGGACGAGTTGAACTGAAACCTGACCACTGCCTCTCAGCAAATTTACTGTAAGTTATTCCCATTATCTCAGAGAGAAATTTGAGACGGGTTTAGAGAAAAGTCTGGAGCTCATTTCCCCCATGTTGAGCACAGATCGCTGTTTCAAGAATTTGTTTTATATGCTATTGCCAGAAAACTTGCTTTGAATGGAATTTCCAGGCCTGCTATCTATAATAGCAAAAAATGACAGTTTTATTTTACAAACAATAGTTTAATATAATATTAATAGTTTAATATAATATTAATAGTTTAATATGCTTTACTATGCTTCTATTCCAGAATGTTCTCCTTTAATCTTCAAGACAACTAGATAAAGTTTATACTCTTAATTAACATGATTGTACAGATAAGGAAACTAGTAGCTTCCTTCTCATAGAGTCCTTAAGTAATTTGCAACAAGTCCATAGCTCTTAGCTGAAAGCCCATCTCATGTCATTGTACCAACTTCTTTCCAAGGGAGCCCATATATAAAGGCTGTTTGTTTCTCCAAAAACAAATTCCTACATGGGGTTAAAATAAGACCCCACAACACGTTTGTTGCTTAAAAATGGATATCTGTAATAAAATGATGCAGAAATGCTAAAAAAAATTTTTTTAAGTTTTATTGAGGAAATTCATGCAACAAGAAGGAAACCGCTGGTAAAGGTAGAATCATATAAAAAAGATTCTGAAACCAAAATAGTGGAGGGATGGTGAAAGAGGCTCCTGATTATAATGAAAAATACAAAAACAGCAGTGAAGACATGGATTACCCAAGTTACAAATGAAAAAAATGAAAGAAATAATAATAAAACAAACTACTGTAATGGGAGTTGTGAATTCATGACCAGCCTAAGACAAAAATGAGACAATATTTAAAAATTAGATAAATTTTTTTTTAAAGATTTTATTTATTTATTTTACAGAGAGAGACGGAGAGAGAGGGAACACAAGCAGGGGGAGTGTGAGAGGGAGAAGCAGGCTTCCCGCTGAGCAGAGAGCCTGATGCAGGGCTCGATCCCAGGACCCTGGGATCATGACCTGAGCCAAAGGCAGTCACTTAATGACGAAGGCACTCAGGTACCCCAGAAAGATAAATTTCAACAGACAAAATTTTAGAAGTCATGTGACAAAAGTAGATATAAATTTGAAAAATAAAATATAAGTTAGGAGTACTCTACACTTAGAATGGAAGAACCAGTGGACATACATTGAACTCAGAAACAACACGAATGATTCATTTTTCTCAAGGTATAGGGCATCGGTATGTATATGCTCTTAAATAAGAGTCCAAAAATGAATCCAGAGGAAAGTAATAGATGTATTTTCTCACCACAATGCAATAAAGCTAAATGCTAATGATATAAGTAAAAATACAAGGAAAGGGACCTTGGGCAAAATAATGATTGAACCTTCAGCCTTGGAAGCAGACAGTCTAGGGTTTAGACTATAACTCCATTCCTTACTGCTGTGTGACCTAGGCACTTTAGTGAACCTCTCTGAACCTTGGATTCTCCATCTAAAAATGTGACTCTAATTTGCAAAGATGTTATGAATTTTATCTACAAAGTACATACAAGAGGGGTGCCTGGGTGGTTCCTTCAGTTAAGCAGCCAACTCCTGGTCTCAGTCCAGGTCTCAATCTTAGGGTCATGAGTTTATGCCCTCTGTTGGGCTCTAAGCTGGAAATAAAAAATGCTTAAAACAAAACAATATTATAGTATTAAGACTTAAAGGAAGGCTAAAACCCATACATCATACAATTATGATCCCATATTTTCAACCTACACATATTTTATTTAACTAGGAAAAGCCCAGAGTTTTTGTTGATTGAAATCCAAAGTCCAGGGGCACCTTGGTACCTCAGTCAGTTGAGCATCTGCCTTCAGTTCAGGTCATGATCTCAGGGTCCTGGGATCGAGACCTGCATTAGGCTCCCTGCTCAGTGGAGAGCCTGCTTCTCCCTCTCCCTCTGCCTTCCTCTCTCTGTCTGCCAAATAAATTTTTAAAATCTTAAAAAAAAAAAAAAAGAAAGCCAAAGTCTAGAAAATATATCTCTAAATATTAACAGTGCTCATAAATATGCCCTGGGGACTCTGATGATTTTTGTTATTTTGCGTTATTTTTTTACTCTAAATATATAGTTAAAGCACAATAAAACAATAATATGAAAATAAATATACCTTTCTTTAGAACATAGTATAAGAAGAAAATAAATATTAATATATTGAGAGTCCTATAGGTGGGGATTGCTGTGAACATACAGTCATATCAGTTGTTGCCACAGTCATCATCATTATTATAAATTCTAAAATGCTTTCTTTCTCTCTCTCTGTATATACATATATACATATATATATACATACACACACACACATATATATACAAGTATTTATATTGTATAATAAAATAAACACCAATTTAAATTATTTTTAAATTTAAATATAAATTAATTTTAAATTTGGATTATATAAATTTATTTATCTAGATATAAATAAACATAGGTATAAATATATATTCTATAATAAATATATATATTCTGTAATATATACCATAGTATTATATATAGCACTAAAGTACTTTAGTGCAACATGTAGTATACTATAGTATATAGTATACAGTATAAAATACATAGTATTAAAGTATATAGTATACTGTATATAGTATATATATATATACAGTATATAGTACATATATATGTGTATATAGTACACATATACATTACTGTGTAAGTATACACAGTATAGTATATCGCAGTATAGTATACCACACAATATATTATATAGTGTATATATTTTTTTATATATATATATGAAGATTAGTATGAAGAACTCCTGTGTACCTTTTACCCAGATTCACCATTTGTTTATATTTTATTTGTTTATATGTATTTATAGTGTATATATATATATATATATATATAAAATACTATATAACATATTGTGTGGTATACTATTCTGTGGTATACTATACACAGTAATGTATATGTATACTATATACTATATACAGTATATATATATATATACACAGTATACTATATACTTTAATACTATGTATTTTATACTGTATACTATATACTATATGTTGCACTAAAGTACTTTAGCACTATATATAATACTATGGTATATATTACAGAATATATATATATACACTATATATATCTTATAGTATATAGTAGTATATAGTATATAGTATATATAGTATATTATATAGTGTATATATATACTATATAGTATATAGGATACTATAATAGAAGTATACTGTGCGCACAGTATAGTAGTATACAGTATATGCTAGTATATAGATATAAATATATGTTCTATAATATATATTTAGTATTATATATAGTGCTAAAGTACATTAGTACTACACTATATAACATATAGTATACTATGCAGTAGTATATGTATATGTATTATACATAATATATATGTATATACATATGTATATACAGTATATATGTATATATGTGTGTATGTATGTACAGTATATATGTTCATACAGTATATATGGAGTATATACATATGTATACTATACCATAAATGCATGTTGTATACTATATGTAGACTGTAATTTAGTAAATATACTATATGTATATACTATACATACTATACTATACATATGTATAGTTAGCATATTTATAAGTATATTATATACTATACATATAGTATATAGCATATACATATTATATGTATACATATGCTATACATATTGTATACAGCATATATGCTGTAAAGTATATGTATACATAAAGCTATATGTATTTTATATATGTACTATATGTATACAGCATATTATATGTACATTATACATGTATATAGCACATATATAGTATATTTAATACACATCATGTGTATATATGTATATATAGTGTATTGTATATACTGTATGTGCAGAGTATATATACACACATATAGTATACAGCATTTATATGCCATGTATAATACTAGAGGTCATATAGTACATATTACTATATTATATACTATATAACATTATATGCTGTACATAGCATTACATTTATAAAAACACAATATTAGGATAAATAACAATTTGAATATGGGCTACAGACTTGGATAATCATATTGTATCAATATGAAACTTGCGAATTTCCTTAAATGTTAAATTCCCTAATTTTTAAAAGAGAAAATGTCTGTCATGGGAAATATACACAGAAACATTTAGGTTTGTGTGTATGTACATCTGCATCTCATTCTCAAATGATTGGGGGAAAATTCATATATAGAGAGAAAATGAGTGATAAAACGATCAGGTTAAATATAAACAAATAAAATATAAACAAATGGTGAATCTGCGTAAAAGTTACACAGGAGTCCTTCATACTAATCTTCTAACATTTCTGTAAGTTTAAAATAATATAAAAATAAAAATTTACAGCAACTAAAAAACAAATAAATGAGTAACATTCTAAAATGAGGAGCAGCAGCAAAAGCTCTCCTTAACAACAAGGTGAAGAAAGAAATTAAGACCATGAAAATAACATTCAGAATATTGTAAAATTGAAAATACCACCTGTCAAAAGTAAGGGGAGTATGAACAATCAGGGCACAGAAATAAAAACAGAGATGCATTTTAGGAATATGAAATAAGTGGAGTAGGCATCTAATTTAAAACCTTACAAAAAGAAGAGAGTCAATATCAGGGAAAATAGGAAGAAAATAATAAAGATGAAGAACAAGAATAAACAAGTTTGGGGCGCCTGGGTGGCTCAGTGGTTTAAGCTGCTGCCTTCGGCTCAGGTCATGATCTCAGGGTCCTGGGATCGAGTCCCGCATTGGACTCTCTGCTCAGCAGGGAGCCTGCTTCCCCCTCTCTCTCTGCCTGCCTCTCTGTCTACTTGTGATCTCTCTCTGTCAAATAAATAAATAAAAATCTTTAAAAAGAGAGAATAAACAAGTTGAAAAACAAGGAATCAGTGGAAATAAGAAGCAAATTTAACTGTTCATTCTTTGAAAAGATTATAAGATATATTAAGACCCATGGGAAGATAATAAATAAAAGTGTATGAGTCAAGAAAATTAAAAACACACAATTGATTTTAAAATGCAAATAATGGTAGTGCACAATTTATGAGAATTCAAAATGTTCAACCAAATGGACAATACCAAATATAAAATCCACAAAACCAGATGGAGAAAACATGAAAATGATGAAGAAGGAGGAGGAACTTGAGAAACATTTTTTTAAAGATTTTTATTTATTTATTCGATAGACAGAAATCACAAGTAGGCAGAGAGGCAGGCAGAGAGAGAGGAGGAAGCAGGCTCCTTGCTGGGTAGAGAGCCCGATGCGGGGCTTGATCCAGGAACCTGGGATCATGACCTGAGCCGAAGGCAGAGGCTTTAACCCACTGAGCCACCCAGGCATCCCGGAACTTGAGAAACATATTAAAGCGGTCCCTCACCTAATCAAAGATATATAACTTAAACAAATAGTGAACAGTATTTCTATATATTCAAGAAAACAGACCTTGCCGTATGACGTAATCAGTTCTAAATCATGGAGAAACAAGACATGATACCCACTTCATCCTAAGAGATAAGTATCGTACTCATCCACAAATCTGTGAAAACGACCACACATGCACATACACACACAAACACACTCTTTGGACGGCAGATATACAGAGAAGCAAATTCCAACAAAACTGGTTTGGAAAGATTACAACCAGGTTCAGTCATACAGTAGATTTTCCAAAAATAATTGTTGGCTAAGTGAATCAATAAATATACGAGTATATGAATGAAGAAAGTAATGGCGGTCAATTTAGCAGAGTCCACTGAGGGCACGGAAGGCAGGAGCGCCTTGTGCAGGCCACGCATTTGCTAACTTCCAAATCACCTCATCCACATCAGGCCCAATGAGCACAGGCAGAAAAATCATTTTTCACTGAGCTTTGAGAATGCAGCTGTGACAAGACAGTGTGATAATCAATAAAGGGAAATTCTAGGAATGCCAAGAGATCACAACAAATCAAGGACAACTTTCATAAAAGAACTGTTTTTTTTTTCTTTTTTCTTTTTTTTTTTTTTGTGAGACTTAAAATATGAAGAAATGAAGATACTGAGGACTGAAGAGTTAGCCGAACACACCATCCCCCAACATGCCGCGTTGGCATTAGGATCATTTTGAGCTAAAGGCGCTTGGAAAAACAGCAGATTTGAGAAGGACATTCTAATCTTCCCTTTCTTCCTAAAATGGGAGATAAGAATTCCCACATGAAAGATGCCCTTCCCGTACCAAGGGGTAAAAACTGTACTTCAATAGAGAGTAAGAGCTAAAAGAAATCTATACCAGCAGACCTTGTTAATATACTTCTTTATCTCCCTTTAGCTTCCTTGAATAATTCAGTCACTCCTCAAATCGCCTCTCTGTGTTCAGCCCCATAGAAAAGCGTGTAGACTTCGCCGTTTCTTTAGGTCTTCATCTCCTCACGAGGCTCCTGTATTCTGTAAAACTAACACATTTGTACGTTGTTCGTCCATCAGTCTTATGTGGGTTTAATCATCAGGCCCAGCCAAAACACCCTCAGAGGGTAAAGGTAATTTTCTCTCTGCTACAGAATGTTCCTGAAGGAAAAGTCTGCTGTATCTGACTACACGAAAGTTTAAAACTGTTCAACAAAACCCACCACAGGCAACCTGAAAAGACACAGTGCAGATTGCGAGGAGATATTGGCAATGCGTGTAACCACAAAGAAGCCACATCGGTAGGAAAAACATTAATGAACTAATCAAAAGAGGGGCAGAAGATCTGAACAAGCAAATGATAACATAAGAAACCTAAATGACCAATGACATGCATAAAAGGATGCTCAAGGTTACTTCACCGGTAATCAGAAAGATACAAATTAAAACAACAAGGTACTATTTTACATCTGTCAAACAGGTAAAAATGAAATAGTCTGACACTATCAGGTGCTACTGATGATGTGGGAAAATCAGAGAAACGTTCACATTTTGATGACGATGTGTTCAGTGTCATAACCATTTTGGAGAATAAACGCTCAACTTGCAGCAACACTGAAGAGACCCATATCTTGGAACCCAGACGTTTCACTTCTAGGAGTAAACTCTAGGAGCTCCCACTTGTGGACAATGCAAGTCCAGTGCAACATTGCTTGTAACAGCAAAACAGCACAAACAAAACAGTAAATCACACAAATATCCACCAACAGAACCACCTAATTGTGATGGACTCCTACGACAAGACCACGTAGAGCAGTTCTATCAACAGCAGCCAACAGTCTCAAAAATACAATGTTGAATGAAAAACCAAGTTGCAGGTAAATAAGTAGAGTGTAAAGATTTGTAGACATACAAAAGAATGCTATATGTTTTGTGGCTACATATATATGTTGCAAACATATATGCAGAGGAGAACCACAGGTACCAAACTCAGGGTATGGTTGCCTCTGAGCAGGGGAAAATGAGATTAGGTTTGGAAAGGGGTACACAGGTATTCAATTCATAACAAAAATAAGAAGCATAGGGGCGCCTGGGTGGCTCAGTGGGTTAAAGCTTCTGCCTTCAGCTCAGGTCATGGTCTCGGGGTCCTGGGATTGAGCCCCACATCGGGCTCTCTGCTCAGCAGGGAGCCTGCTCCCCTGTCCCTCTCTGCATGCTTCTCTGCCTACTTGTGATCTGTCTGTCAAATAAATAAATAAAATCTTTAAAAAAAAAAAAAGGATATATGACAAAATGTTAGGATTTGGTGGATCTGAGTAGCAGGGTGGTATTCATATGTATTCACTCTGCTGTGTTTGAAATCATTTTTTAAATGAGCACCCCAATTTTTAAAATACATAAAAAATGCAAAAATAGATAAACTAGTATGTAAAATATATAAAAATCATTAATGGGTAATTCATAAAAAAAGAAAATACCTAATAAAAATGGGAATGGTGGGGCGCCTGGGTGACTCAATCATTAAGTGTCTGCCTTTGCAAGTCATGATCCCAGGGTCCTGGGATCAAGTCCCCCATCAGGCTCCCTGCTCTGTGGGGAATCTGCTTTTCCCTATGCCTCTGCCGCTCCCCCTGCTTGTGTGTGCTCTCTCTTTCTGTCTCTCTCTGTCAAATAAACAAACAAACAAAGAAATAAATAAATCTTTTAAAAAACATGAGAATGGTAGGAAAGCCAACATTAACTCACTAGTTTAAAAAAATTAAAATATACATACACCATTTCTGCTTATCAATTGAACATGAAATTGCAAAAATGTGAATGCCTAATGTTAACAAGGGGGGAAAGGGCAGGTGGCAGGAGAGATCACATCCATTCCCTGCTGACAAAAACTTAAAATGATAGAAATTTACTTAATTTGGCAGTATATGTGAAAGAGCAAAAAAATACATATGTACGTATGTGTATGTGTGTGTGTGTGTGTGTGTGTATGTGTGTGTGTGTGTGTGTGTGTTTATAGCCTTTGCCTCAGAAATCCTCCTTTAAAGAATTTAAGAACAAAGGAAGTGATCAGAAATTATGCCAAGATTTATGCTTAAGTATCTTTATAGCAGCATTATTCATCATAGTGATGCTTAGATACACTAAATTGATTTTAAAAAATAAGGAATTAAGGCAATTATTATACATCTATAGAATGTAATGCTCAAAAACTATTTCAAATAATATTTTAAAAGAATATTTAATGTAACTGAAATATTTCATTACTATGTTGTTAAGACAAGTTATAAAAGCATTTGCACCATGTGTTTATTTGCAGCTGTATTTTTAACAAATAAATAGGCAGGAAAAATAATTTGGAGGTATCCAAGTCAAAATGACAACAGTGGTTGGTTGTCTTTGGATGGTGAAATTATGGGTCTTCTTCACCATATTTTTCTTTTTGCTCTTCATTTTTTTTATTTTTCAATAATAAATATTTATTTATTTTATAAAAGAAAAGTTATTCAAAATAAAATATTTACCAAAATAAGCTTTGGTTGGTGCACGATTTAAATATAAAAT